>NW_023458558.1:72426736-72476394 GCF_013731165.1 Rhagoletis pomonella
GATTGCCTCTGCCATCTTAATGAAAAGTTAAATTCAATTTTAGCATTTTAACCATATCACTTTATATTCAATTTGATTATTGATTATTCTGGTATTATGGTTAAAACGCTAAAATTTAATTTCACTTTTTAAACAGGTAGCAACCCTCCTTTATGTCGTTTAGAAATAAAAGTACATAACTCGTTAACCTTATTAAATAATTTGAATTTAATTTTTTAACAGGTGGCAACTCTTAAAAATAATAAAACCTTATTGCACATCTAAAGATCAAGCCCTTTAATTTTACACATCAATTTTGTAAATAAAATTAACAAAAATTCCTTAGCGTAAAAAATGTATCACGTATAACACGGGTATGGCCCCATTGATTTTATTGATATTGGTCTTATTGGAAAGTATATACTACCACGTTGGTTCCATTTCATTTACGAGTCATGTTATTTTTGATTTTTTTTAGCATTTCAATCTTATTTTTTTAATCCTCGTCGTTTGCATGAGTCCTATAATTGTACATCTTCAGAGTCGCATTTCTTTGTAATTTTCCCTTATTCTACAATAAAAATCCTTAAAAAAAAATTTTGTTGTTTTTTTTCTCACCTTTGAGAGGCAAAATTTGATTTTGAAAACTTTTTCGCCTGAATCGCCCATAGTGCGACGTCTCTAACCATTGTATGTCTCATCTTTAACTGTCGGTTTCACCAGCAATTTAAAATTGCCGAAGAAACCATGGGCCTAAAATCAAACGCCAAATTGCGAAAATAGGTTGCCTAGCAATTTTGCTGTAGTGTCGTAAAGAAGTGCTTAAATTGTGTGTAAAAATGTGCTATAAGGGGTTTTTGACATGACGAATCTCACATTTCCTTCGATGGTTATTTTAGCAATTTTCGAACCACCTTAGGCTTTACGTGCATAGTAAAAAAAAAAATTACCCATCCTAATGTACATACATACATATGTATAGTATTTACATATATGTATGAAATTTATTTTAAGAAAACGAGAAAGGTTCCACTTAATTTCATTTCTCATCCGGCATTCAACGCAGCTCCCTGAAATCCATTTACGTCAAAGACAGCGATGCGATAAGCATTATTGTTACACCTCATCAATCGCCAAGTTTCCAAACTCCTTCTTCAACTGGTTGAGGCAACGTCCTTAACTCGTTCAATGCAAATGACAGCTATGACACTCAACTCAACGTCATTGCCTTCCCTGCCTGTCTAACTGGAGTAACATACTTTAGTTAGCGCCAACTTGGTTCTCACCGAATACAAATTTTTGGTCAAAGCTTAAGCCAAACCAAATGTTTGAGCATAGTCAAACTTAGCCAAATCAACTTTTTGGTGAAAAAGAGAAAATTTTACACATATTGGGGCAAGAACGTCATTTATATTTTTTATAGTTATATATTTTGGATGCTGATTTCGGATACACCATTTGTTTTTCTAGACTGATTCTTGTTGACGAGTTTAGTTAAATTTCCGGCTGATAAAATTTGTTGACCTATATTTTCCATCGCAATGGGAAAAATTTGATTGTGCAAACGAATATGAAAGTAAAATTCGATCAAGCAATGCTTTTTTTCTACAAGTGTTCTGGCAAATATGGTACCTTACTGGTTTTGGGGTTGAGCAGATGGTGGATTTTTATTGAAAAGAAATATTTTAAATTTTTGAGTAATCCATGTTTTATGTCTGTAGGTGTGCGTATCAGTCCGCATTTTTCTCGGTCTGAAATTGTAAGGGTAAAATTCTACTCCTTCCCTCTTCCATCCATAAAAATACGTTTTCAGACGGTCTAAAAATACTATTGTGTGCAGGCCCATTAATGTAATCAGAGAATATATTGCTCGTTTAATAATACATACATATGTATATGTACATAATTATTTAAAAATTCAATTTTGTGGGAAAGACGCATATCTAGGAAGTTTAGTCATCTATTAGGCTGAACATATTCTTCTTATCAAGCTTATTAATTCTATGATGAAATCTCCAAAAACGTAAAAACTCTTTATTATTAAACGAGCGATATTTTCTCTATAAAATTTTCCAAATACTTATGGCATCATCAAAAATCAAAAATTTTAATAAAAAATATACATATAACTGGAAGAATAGCCCATATATTAAAGAATACGCAGAGGTGACGCCTCTAATCAATGTTTGTCTCACCTTCCTGCTTACACAACTGACATTTGATTTTAAGTATAAATGCGAGTTAAAAGAGAATGTATTTACATAAAATGAAAACAACTAAGAAAACTTTTTGTGCTAAAGTTCACTTAGCACCATGGTACAATAATTACAGGTATTGTCTTCCCAGAGAGTTTTGCTTTACGTCGAAATTCGAAATTCATTTTGACGCAGTTCAATGTTGATTTTTTACTTTTATTTGGCTTCATTTTTTGTTTTCGCTCAATTTAATTTTTATAATTTTTCAAAACAAAAGAAAAAACGTTTGAAATGAAGTGAGCCATACAAATACCTTTTCGGGCTAGCTTAGCGCAAGTTCCACCAACCAAGAACCAGTTTGATTTGCTGCAGGAGGTAAAACTCCACTCCACTTATAATATTTTGGATACAATTTTTAATAAAAACATTAAGCATTTTTAGTATTTGCAGATCAGTTTTTTCGAAATCTTACATATGGTTGTTCAAAAAGCAAAACTTAAATCAGGCAAAATGTTCGGCATCAGCAGTTTTTGGCGAATTCAAGCAATTGTATATAGAATATTCGGTCAGACTCTAGTGTTGTCACATTGCACCGCTTGGCTCCGCCTAACTGCACACTTCTGTATGCATTGTTTCATCGTCTTCGTTCAATATTCTTTAGCGTATTCCCGCCAATGTAATTTGTGATGTTGTTACACTCATCTCAAGCCCTCCCTCCCGCCATTTTAGCCTTCTATCTAACATTTCCACCAACATAACGTGGCTGTTTCAGACACTTGCAGTACTCGAGTCTGCTGTTTGCATCCTCTGCGTTTACTTGATTGTGCCTACCTTTTAGTCTATCGCTGAAATTGTCTGCAAAATAGATTAATTACATAATATGATACTCACGCTTGGTGGAATTGCGTTGAGCAGATCCGAAGATTACTCCAGCTTGCACAAATATACTTAAGGACGGACGGTGGCAACGAGTCATTTGCTGAAGTAATTTGTCGTAAACAGTATGCGTGTTTTACTTTAGTTCGGAAATTTAAAATCAATCGATAAATTACGAAGTCGCCTCATTAGTCTACAGTATACATATGGGCAAATCCGAGGAATAGTCAACCAAAAACTTAAAATACTATGTATATACATAAATATGTATGTACACTAGAGTGGTCCAAATTTTTTATGGGAGGAAATGTGTCATCGTAGAAAACGGGGAACCCTATTGGTTTTTTCCTTTTGGTATTTGTAATATCTATACCAACTTTAAATTTTCTATAGTGTCCCCTTGAAAATTTTATGATTTTTATAAAAAGCTAGTGTTGCCATGACAACTGCAGCTGGTAATATTTTTTCAGCTAACATCAATCCAAAATAGTCTTAGGTTGGTAAACCAATTGTTTGGTTAATATGTATTTGTACAATATACTTTTTGAGTAAAATATAAACATTTCAAGAACATCCTCAAAATTTATACTTAGAAAAAGTACAAAGTTTTGTCCAGCTTATTCTTCTGCAAGAGGAAACATTTTGGAAAAAGCCCCCGACCCTATCACGGAAAACTTTTTTTCCACCACTCTAATATTAATTTCATATTGCTTTTCACATTTATTTGAAAAATGAATTATGTACATCTTGATGGTGAACTTGATTGTTGATTCAAACAATATGTCAAATTAGGTTATAGTGTTTTAAGCGTTAATTCGTTCTTGTTCACCAACAGCCCTGTTAAAAATAAAGCAAAAGTATATGTAACAGAAGTTTATGGCATATAAAAGTACCATGGTTTTTGATTCTTAACATAACAAGTTACATATAAAATTAAAGGTTATTTTTTGTTTTGTTTAAATTAAGTATTCAATTGTATTACGAAGTATACAAATACGCATATAAGAAGAAAGAAGGTTTAATTACGTTTACAACGATATCAATTTTTTAAAAATCGGTTAATAATCTTTTTGCTTAAAAAAATCTTTTTATAAAAAAAGGTATTTTTTAGTTTTAATGTAATATCAGAAGAAAAGGGGTTTAATCGCCTTTACAACGATACCAAATGTTTAAAAAATCGGTTAGTAATTTTGTGTAAATTTTTATTTTTTTTTAGTTTTTTTCTTTTTCAGTTTTTTTCTCTTAAATTTTTATATACGAAGTATACAAATATGCATCACAGAAGAAAGAAGGTTGAATTGCGTTTACAGCGATATCAATTTTTTAAAAATCGGTTAATAATCTTTTTGTTTAAATAGTTTTTTTTATAAAAAAAAGGTATTTTTTTTTAGTTTTTAATGTTTTTTCTCAAATTTTTACATACGAAGTATACAAATATGTATACCAAAAGAAAGGGAGTTTAATCACCTTTGCAATGATTTTTTCAAAATCAGTTCAAAAGTTTTCGAATTATAAGGTTTTTAATTTTTCGAAGACCCGACCTTTGACCCCTCACAGAATTTTTAATATAAGTTTGCGCAAAAAAGTTATATATCATTCAAATACGAGAAAAAGCGGACTACATCTATATTTTTAGTTTTTTAGTTATTTACACATAATAATTAAGAATAATTTTTTACCAAAGGTCTTATTTCGAACTTCGTAGGCCCATATCTCGATTTCGGAGGCTAACTTCGAAAAACGGAGAAATGCCTTTTTTTACCTAAGACTCAATTTCTTATAAGAAATTGGTTTGGTCCAATACCCAGAAAACAAGTTGATTTTGCCGTACAGTGTTATATGATATTCGCAAGAACTCTTCGTGTTGTGAGTATGAAACTTATAAAAGCCACACACTAAGAGCGCGGATCAATATATTATATATTCTAATTTCGCAGGTTAGACAAATTTTGAATTTCTTTAAACTTGCGTTATTGTCGACAAAACCTTCAGGCGGACCTGGGTGCTTTTCATTATGAAAAACTTCGAGCTTATACCCCGCTTATTAAAAATTATATACACCATCAAAAAAAACACAATCTGCGAAAAAACTATAAATTTTGCATTGTTTAAAAATGTAATACATTTGTTTATTCAAAGCGTGTGTTGAGAGCAACATATTTAATTGACGTAACTCAGTGCATGAAATAAGAAATTTAAGGAAACCTGAGAATCTAAGAAAATACCAAAATACTGTGGAAAAAAATCCTTTTAAATTGTAGTTTCTAGTAAAAAAAAGCAGCAACGTTTTTAATTAGTTTAGTTTGAATGAAATCGCTCAAAAATATTATTTTAAAAAATCAGTGGAATGTAGAATAATAATATGGGTACCAAATTAGAGAGAAAATTCTGTAGAATTTAAACAATAAAGATTTTTGGTTTAAAAGAACGAATAGGTATTGTACATGTGCTTTTAATAAATTTTATATTTTTAAGTTAGTAAAGTTTGCAGGACCAAATGCGATGATGAGGTCGTGCGTATATTAGTCTTCAAGAAATAACTAAAAAAGATATCGCGAATTTTCAAAGATATTTAAGGACAAAATTTGTAAAGGACATTTTGCATACCCATTCGTGTTTATGCACAAAAAAATATTCTGTTAAAATTCTACAGAATTTTCAATGTATTTCCAGCTGAGATAGGGCGGTTTTGAACAGAACTCTGAAATAGGACGTTCTTCAACCAAATTCTGAAATATGGCGTTCTTGAAAAGTTTTCTGAAATAAGGCGTTTTCTAACCGGCAGCCGAGATTGGTCGATCTTCCACTCAGCCGTCGCTATATATTTCGCTCTGCTCTCTATTTCAACTTTGACCGTGAGTATTTTCAAACTCTTGTGCTTTCGAACATTCCATGATTATCCTTTTAATACCCTTATAGTTTTCGACTGAAGTCTTTGTATTATGTTAATGTTGGTCGAACAGTTCGTGCCCCGGAGTTATATAATAGTTATTTACAATCTAAGTGCAATGCCGATTTCACTATATTAGAGCAAGCTAGCTATGATTATGTGTCCATTAAATTTTTGAAGCCACAAAATGTGCCTGTGCGTTGAGCTGGAAACCCGCCGCATAAAACCCCTTTCAAACGAAAAACTTCAACACGCCTACGATAAGATGCAAATTCTCCAACCCTGAAAGTATTCGAAGTGGTACGCTGGTGGTAGCAGAGGAAGGCCTTATCTGAGTTGGAAAACTCGGGTGGAGTAGGATTTGACTTTATTTGGCATTTTCAATTGGCGTCAGTTGGCATATAAGAGAAGCGCCAGACATGCATTATTGGACTTGGAAAAAATCCACGAAGCTGATATATAGACTACTAGGGCTCGGAATCTCATGCACTTGAAATTCAAAAATATGTGCTATAAACAAGTAAAGTATGCAATTACAAAATTTTCCTAATATTTTTTTACCGGTACAAAAATAAATAAAACATGTACATATTTTAACAAGAAAAAAACGAAAACAATTCACTCCAAAATACAATACATATTTGTTTATAAAATTCGTTTATAATCAAGCGAACTATTTAAATTTTTTGTAAGTATAAACACCGACAGTTTAATAGTGGTTCAGATGAATGGTCGGTTGGATAAGTGGATTGTCACCCTGGTGTAAGCAATTAGCAAGTTTGCCATTTTGATTCCAAAATTCGTGCAACCTACAGCCATTTGGCGGCTTTAATGAATTTATGAACGTCATACAACGAGAGCCAACTGCGCTCTAAAACATTGTGCAGGAATGGCTTGTCGAGTGTCTTAAGCCTCATCCTTGGACACTCGTACAGAAAATGTTTGACTGTATCTTTTGAGCCAGGGTCATCGCAATTGCTATAGTACCTGTTGAAGGGAAAACCAATCCTCTCAGCATGTACAATATTTTTCCTTTTACTGCTCTAAGCGACGCGCCCATGTCCGCCGCGATGGACATATTCAGTGCGGAGAAGCACCTTGCTAGTTCGTCCGCTGCCTCCTTTCCTTAAATGTCCCTATGACCCGGGACCTATATTAGGGTAATTTCGTATTGATCAGAGATATAGGCCAGCTCTATCCTACAGTCCTTCATTAGTTGAGATCAAACAGAGGTAGAAGAGAGGTCATTAATTGCCGCTCTGCTATCCAAGAAGATATTCAGATGAATATTTGGAAAAAAATTATAGGTAATTTTATTCATATGCATTTATTGTAAAATATACTAAAATAAATAGGCAAAAACATGTATTTATTGCAAAATATGCAAACCGTGCATGTACTGTAAAATATGATTCAATACCATTTTAAATAGAATTTCATGATTCCTAAAGATAAATTAACCATTCTCATTTGTAGTGATGTGCTGAGTCGGTACTTTGAAGTATTGATCGATACTCGGTACCGATTTAAAAAGCATCTACTATTTTCGATACTCGGTAGGCTGAGCTCAGGCCACGCGCGACCACAGCGTGGCGGGCTGTGGACGACCTAACTTTTTAGTCTAGCCGCTAATAACCAATAAGCAGCCCCCGACCAAGAGCGGCTGGAGTGGAGGGTTTGGCTGAAAAGGCCCTACGCACCCAAGGAAACTCTAGTGCCAGGGCGAGTACTCGCCGCCCTTTAAGTAAGCGTTCCCAGACCCTATCAGGGACTGCGCCGAGGAAGTACCTACCCCAGAGAGGGAGGCAACAGTGCAACGGGGGATCAACAAAATTAGTAAGATAAAAAGATAACTCTGGGCGAACGGCCATCAAGATCGAGACCGGTAAGATCTTGATTACGGTATACTGGAAAAACAATTTTGAATTTACGACTCATGGGCTGGTGAAAGCAGGTTTCTGTCACTTTAGTAAGCGAGGTTGACACCTCGCTGAAATGGCTGGCAGGCTAATGCTACAATTGCATCCGTCTCGTTAAAACCCTGGCAGGTCTTCAAGTACGTTCGAGACACGTCGCCAGTTAGTTGGCCGCACAGGTCCAGTTGAGATTTACTCCTGGTTTTGCGCTGTCCTTGGCTCTGAACACAATGTCCCATAAGGAATTGTGACAGCCCGCGCGATGGCCTGCTCTTTTGAGGAAGGAACTTCGGGGACATTCAAAGGCGACTGTGCTACGTGTGGAGTTAGCGGCTTGAAGCGGAGACCCAAAAGCATAAATGAGCACACCAAAACCAAACCAACAAAATGAATAACAAGAAGCACACAGCCCTCTTCTCCAAGAAAAGAATGTAGGCATATTCTGCAGAAGCAGCAGGACCTTGCGCTCGCCAGTCCTGCAGAGCACACCAACGCTGCAGGAAAAACAAGCGAAAGCAGTTTCGAACGCTGATCTTGCCCCAGAAGCAACAGATCTGGTCGACCTAACACGCCCAGAGACAGAAGGCATAAAAAATTCAAGACAGGGGAAAAACACTTCGCCAGCTGTACACCCGATAACGCCAGATCCTATCTCTCCAAGACAGGACTTTATTATCAAGATGAGACTCGCAGAAGAGGAGTCCTTGAAAAAATGCAAAAGCATCGTCCAAAAAATTAAGCAAGCTATAGCTTAACCAAGGAATGTCAGCCTCGAGGTCAAGAATGGAGCTGCACAACTAGAAGAAATGTTCGACATCATCCAAAGCTACCGCAGAAACTGGAAAAAGAAAGAAAAAGAGATCGGAAATGCTGCCCCGGCTAACCTGACAGACACAACGGCACCATTAAAAAGACGAGTGACAAGCCCACCAGAACTGCAGCCAACTCAGAAAACCCGAAGAGCAAAGGACGCGTAACGGAAACAAGTGACGAACAAGAAGTTAAAGGCGAAGAAACCGGACGGGAAAGAAAACACTCCGGGCAAACCAAAATCTCCGAAAAAAGTCTAAAAAACTCTCAGAGGCGGTAGTTATTAAGACGGCAGAAGGGAACAGCTACGCAGATGTCCTGAAAAATATTCGCAGCAAGCTGAAATCAAGTGATGAAGTAAGGTTGAAGGGAATCCGGAAAACAAGGGCTGGAGCAGTGCTGTTGGAGCTAGAGAAGGGGAAATCGGCCAAGGGCCACAGTCGAAACAGGAGACCTCGACTCCTTAACGACAAAAGAGGAAGTCGAAGACTCATTAAGGGGTATGCTGCAAGGATACGACAAAGCTATGAAGATCAACATCT
Organism: Rhagoletis pomonella; assembly: GCF_013731165.1. Lineage (NCBI taxonomy): Eukaryota > Metazoa > Arthropoda > Insecta > Diptera > Tephritidae > Rhagoletis > Rhagoletis pomonella. The sequence continues at coordinate 72,435,945 of NW_023458558.1, forward strand.
CGGCTCCCAACAATAGCGAACATGATGATCGATGAAGAAAAAGCTGATATAATAATAAAGCCAAGCAAGGATCAAAATCGGCTGTATAAACTATAGATTGCGACTCAAAGAAAACTGCAAGAGGTGCTTTCGATGTTTTGGCCCTGGGGGTGCAAAGGCCCAGACAGAAGAGAGCAAGGCCTCTGTATAAAATGCGGTCAACCAGGTCATAAGCTAAAAGAGTGTAATAAGCCACCAAAATGCTGCTTGTGCTCGGAAGCCAAATATACTGAGTTGGATCACATTCCAAGCTCCATAAGATGCTCAGTGTATAGAAACTGGTGCAAGAAATGAATGTCCTGCAAGCCAACATGCACAGAAGTAAAACGGCTGACGCGCTACTAACACAGATGATCACTGAGCGGCATTATGACCTCGTTATCATAAGCGAACAGTATAAGAAAAAAGAAAACGGGATCTGGACAAAAGACAGCAGTGGAACCGCTGCTATATGGGCACCCCCCGGAAGCAGCATGCACATCTCTGAAAAAGGACACGGAAACGGCTTCGTCTGGGCTAGATACAACCATATAAAAATAATAAGCTGCTACCTGACACCAAGCGATAGCATACAAGATTTCCAAGATAAACTCGACGATATCGAAGATACGGCCATGAACTTGGAACGACCCTTTCTGATGGCAGGAGACCTAAACTCAAGAGCCACGGAGTGGGGGATGCCAAACACTGACTCCAGAGGCAAACGCTATAGTGCTCAATACTGGCGCAGCAACAACCTTCCGAAAGATGCGAGGAAGCTACGTCAGACATCACACTAGCATCAGAAGGCATAGCAGGCACCATAAAGGAATGGAAAGAATTGGAAGATTACACTGGTAGCGATCACCAATACATATCTTTTATAATAGACTGGACAACGATGGTTTACGAAAGAAGATGCAACGTAGCACTCGCAAATGGAATGTCTGATGAAGAGATGTTGTGATCTCCGAAATAGCTGCTATAACTTCTACCGCATAGCCTTTGTTGCTTTTTCAAATTTTCCTAATAAAACAATCGCGGTACAAAGCCCAATAAAAATATTAAAAAATAAAAACAAATTTAATAACATTGACAAATAGGAATGTCTCGAGATGAAATAGTGAAGCACTACTATCTGAAATAGATGCGCATGGCTCTGAAGAATCCTCTTACAATAACGCAATGGAAATAGTAGAGACTACAATGAAAATGATCTCCAGAGCCTGTACCCAAAGCGATGCCGACAACTGAAAGCAATCGACACAAAACACCTGCATATTGGTGGACGGAAAACATAGCTCAACTAAGATGATCGTGCCTCCACCTGAGGCGTACTTACACCAAGGCCAGGCGTAGAAGCACTGCAAGCGAAGAGGCACACCTATACCAAGCAGCTAGAAAAGAACTCAAATGAGCAATCGAGGCCAGCAAGAAGAGAAAGTGGAAAGAACTGCGTGAGCATATAAACAGAAATCCCTGGGGTCTCAGATACAAGGTGGTAATGAAAAAACGTGGGGCCATGGCAAAACCACCAGAGCTTAGCACTCAAAAAATGGACTATATAGTAAGCGAACTCTTTCCCACGCATGAAGCATTAACCAAAGAAATGGAGCCTATCATCGCTCCTCAAGAAATAACACCATTTACCGTGGAAGAGCTCAAGTCCGCCACTGATAGAGTAAAGGTCAAGAAAGCACCAGGCTCAGACAGCATTCCAGCAGAAGTTCTAAAAGTAATCGCCACAGAACACCCTCAATTACTTCCAAATATGTACAATGCCTGCCTCAAGGACGGCATTTTCTCAGAAATTTGGAAAAGGCAGCAGCTCGTCTTAATCACCAAAGGAAAGGGAAACTCACCATCAGCGTATCGACCACTCTGTTTGCTGGATACAGCTGGAAAACTCTTAGAAAGGCTGCTAAAACCTAGAATAGAAGCGGCTATCGCTAGCGGTGGCGGACTTTCCTCAAGACAGTACGGATTCAGTCCCGGTAGATCAACAATTGAAGCTATAAAACACGTAACAACAACAGTAAAAGCCGCATACGAACACAAAAAGCTAGTCCTGCTTGCAACCTTAGACGTTCGCAACGCCTTCAACACCGCAAAATGGGAAAATATGATACACGCACTAGAAGAAGTCTACAACATACCCATGTACCTTAGACTAATGGTCAGAAGCTACCTAGAAGGCCGGGCGTTGTCGGGCGCAGCACAAGGCTCCATTCTTCGGCTAGACCTATGGAACGTCAGCTACGACGGAATATTAAACCTTGAGATGCCTGATGACACATATTTAGTAGCCTACGCTGATGACATTGCCGCAGTGATCACCGCAAGAGACGCCCGCCGCAAATTAAACCAGACTTAGATAAGAACACAGGCATGGCTCGACTCACGCGGTCTTAAACTTGCAGTAGAGAAAACCGAGCTAATACTCCTAACCAAGAAGCATATTCCCTTATAAGTGAGCATGAAACTGACCGGCATTACATTAAAGACGCAAAGAGTAATAAAGTACTTAGGTGTAAGGCTAGACCCCAGGCTAACGTATTGGGCACAAATGCAGCACGCAGCCGCAAAATCTGCAACGGTAACGGCTTACCTAAGCAAATTAATGGCCAATATTGGTGGACCGACCCAAAGTAAAAGAAAACTTCTAATGCCCACAACCTTGAATATTTTGCTATACGGAGCGGAGATCTGGGCTGACACCCTACAGAAAAATAACCGTTGCAAGATACTTTCTAGAGCTCATCGCACAGCAGCTTTAAGAGTAGCCTCTGCGTACCGTACAGTGTCCGGGGGGCAATACTAGTAATAAACGGAACGGTTCCCATTGACCTGCTAGCAGCCGAACGCAAGAAAATTTGTGAGCTTAAGGCGCAAACGAATCCAAGTGACAACGAAAGGGAAAGAGTAAGAGACGAGACACTAAGACTATGGCAACATAGGTTTCAAAACGAAAGCCGCGGCAGATGGACGGCTAGGCTTATAAAAGACCTAAAACTGTGGACCTAAATAGAACATGGCGAAATAAACTATTACGTCACACAAATGCTGTCTGGGCATGGTTACTTTCGCAAATATCTGTATAAAATGGGAAAAGCCGAAGAGCCGTCATGCATATACAGCGACGCAGAAGAAGACGATGCCGAGCATACTTTTTTCAGATGCAAAAGATGGGAAACCGAGCGCAATAATCTGCAAGACCTTGTAGGACCAATTAATCCAGATAACGTCATCCAAGCCATGCTACATAGCGAAACTAACTGGAAGAACATAGTTAAATATGCAGAATACTTACCTAGAGTCAAGAAGCGGGACCTGGACGCAGGTGCACCGAGGGAACTTTAGTTAATTAGAAATATGGAACGCCACCCTGAAGCAATGCGATTAGTGATCCCAGGGTGGGCGACGGTTCCAATTCGGGGGGAGTGTTTTAGTCTCCGGACATACCATTGTTGTGACGACAGCTTTGATGATGCAATATGCATTTTCGACCCCCTGCCCGCGAAAAAAAATTCGGTACTTGGAATTTCTAATAAGAGTCCGCAATACCCACAAAATATAGAATAAAAGCTGTTCAGTGATCGTTGAAGTCATTATTCTATGGTTAAAGAAGTCAATTTCTCCACATTATTTGGATCTGAACGTTATCGTCGCGTCCTGCGGCAACAACAATGCAAATCGTAATAAATATTCTTTGAATAGAGAGTTGCCATAAATATTACGAATTAAAAATGTTGCCACAAGAATTGTTGCAGTGGGTAAGACTGTGGCGATAAGTACAAGAAGGCTTAAATACTGACATACACATCGGTAATCTTTTGAGGAAGAATCGCCTTATTTGTACCTTTTTTATTTCAGGCGATGTGATATGAAATAGCGATACATTTTTTTTCTGCAAACTTCAAAAGTATACCCTTGTGGTCAGCTGATTAAGTTACGTGACATTTTGACCAGTTTTGGCTAATTTCCTTTTGTCTTATATTTTTTCTTTTGTCTATTATTTGTTTATAATTTTTAGCACATTACATAACCAGCACTATGTCTTATAAATCTACATTTAAAACTTCGTACAAAATTTATTGAAATGAAAAAACTTTTTAGCAATTACACCCCAAAATTTTGAAATTGCAGTTTTATAGTCCATTAAAGTTGAGTATGTTAAAGTGCCAATTTCAAGAAGCTAGAAATCTCATTGATTTTCTATATTTTTTTTTTGGCTGACGGTGTTGAGTATTTTCACCCATATAGAGTATTACTTTTATATGGAGGCAAATACCTTGCACCGTCAGCAAAAAAGTTATTAAAAATCGACGCGATTTTCTAGCGATTTACAATTTGCTGTTTAACGTACTAAAATTTAATGGCCTAAAAAACTGTATACCTAAAAATTTTCAAAAAAATTTAATAAAAAGTTGTGTAAGAACTTTGAAATGTGGATTAACATGGTGCTGGTTATGTTGTGTGCTAGACTTTTATAAAAAATATAAACATTAAATAAACGAAACCGGTCAAAATGTCACTAAACTTAGTCAGCTCACCACAAGTGTATATTATGACGAGGGTTTAATGTATCGAATCGGTATCGGGTACAAAAGAACAAAATAATGGTTGGGTATCGAAATTTTTTTAAAGTATTGGGTTCCGACTATTGGGTACCTACAGTTCGGCACATCACTATCCATTACAGGATGCCCAATAAAAACATGCATTTGCATGAGATTCCGAGCCCTATGCCCTATGCATGGAAGTTAACGGCAGACCACACATAGCGGCACCATTGTAAATGTAAACAATATTACGTATTAGAATTAGAATTACGTATTAGATTTTCACACTTGATAATTAGCAAAGAATTGTATCTTACAGATTTACATTACATGTTTTTCGCAGGAATCATAATTGAAATCTGTTATATTTATTCGCTCTTAATATAAATTCCATTGAAAAGGTAATTGATAAATTCTTTGTCTAAAACATTGGAATTTCATCATAGGATGATGCAATGCCAACGACTTATAGTGAATTTAATCAAGTAACACCTAAGCTCCACACTCAAGTCAAAATGTTATAAATAAGCTAAGATTGAAAATAAAGAGCAGTATTTTTCCAAGTTTGGAACTAACTCAATACGTGTTTTAATTTATCCGCGAGGTCGCGGATTAAAAAATATATTTTTTATTGATTCCCAAAAGGGGAAATATAATTTGTACGATCCTAAGGATATTAAGATTTCTGCCCTTCATGCCACCCTTTGTCAAATGTTCTAGCTACATCGAAAAATAAAGATTGCGGATCATTAGCCCCTGAGATTAAATTACATATTTATTTATTTACTTATTAGGATATCGTCATGTTAAGGATAACAGTTGCTAGTATAGAAAGAAGATATGTAGAAGGCGCATAGTTCAGTCGAAAAGCAAACAGCAAGTAGCTTTCTTTGCTGGATAAATACACACCCTGTAGGGAAACCCCGAACTGGTGAACCAAATTTGTAGTCCCGTACTAGATCTTTATCGCCAAAAACGAACCAATCCCATAGTAACTAGATCGCCACCAGTTCAAAAGCAGCGATATGTGGTACTTTTAAAAAACAATTTTAGAAATCTATATCTAAAATTACGAATTTAGAACTGGTTCATAACTATAGAAAAAGGGCTGCAGAACGAACTAGAACTCATCTGGCAAATTTTGAACTAGTTCGAAACTACTGATAAAGGGATGCAGCGGGGGGCTTGTATACTTTAAATAGATTATTGCTTGGCGGGTTTTTCGTTCAAATCCGCTTCCAGTCTGCACGTCGCAGATGCTTTTTCATAGTTTGGTAATACAAAACTAAGATTTGTGTTAACATCTTAACATTATGGGACCTTCTGGAATATAACCAATAACAGTCAGCACCTCTGCAAATTCAGCTACAGCCAAAGGTATGTAAACGTGTTTTCAAATGCAAAATTAAATTTACATTTATTCAAACAAATTTGATTTCAGATTGAAAATAGATTTCTCTGCAAATAGTAAAAATTGCTACCATGGTAACCCAAAAAGAAAACATCTTGTTACTTTTTTCGTTTACAACTGGTTCGAAACTATAGAAAATGGGCTGCAAAGCGAACTAGATCCCATATGCCGAATTTAGGACTGGTTCTGAACTATAAAAAAGGTAATGCAGCGGGGGACAATTTCCAATTCCTATGACATCGCTGTGTTAAATTCGTCAGTTGTTTGCATGCAAAAGAGATTTATCGCGAACTAGTAGTGGTTCTAAATGTACTAGGAGCGCACCAGTTCAAAGCTAGAGATTTTCCCCCAGGGCAGTGCATTTGTATGTAAGTATGAGTAACACTTATTGAGTATACTTCCAATTGTGTGAGTAATGTCGTTGATGTTAAGAAAACATTTAAATGGGTTCTCAGGGGCATGAGACGTTGCCATCATCGCCGGCAAATACTGTTGTTATTGCATTTGTAAATGGTTGTCAGCTGCAGCTTGGCCGGCAGTGAAATATCACTTGAGCATTTCACAAAAGCCAAATGAATGAAACTTGCTGACGTTGATTGCTGTGTGAGAAGTTAAAATGACGGTCAAATGTTGGCTATGTGGCAGGCCATTGCTAATAAATTAAATTAAATAATACCTAAACTAAATTGAAATTTTAATTGCTGGATATTGCATTGCGCCCAACGCGATATCTAGGAGGAAAATTGCCGTTAATTGAAAAATAGCCATGTGGTGGAAAAGCTGGGTGGTTTAAAGTACGTTTACACACATTGCTGAGATAATCCCGTTTTTGAAATTTAACCAAATATACAGATTGGCCACACAAAATTTCTGCCTAGTTAATAATTGGTTACAAAAGAACCTGTGACTAAAACGATAACTTTTCGGTGTCCAGTCGGACCATAAAATGGACTTTTGGATGATATGATTTCTTTCTTATATCCTGGGCTCTCTTTATCCAAAACTTTTAAATTTGTTTGCTTGGTATGTGCACTTAAAGCACTCACAGCGAAAATTCCACGCGCTTTGATTTCAAAATTGCAGGAAATGAGCCATAACTCCTCTTTGTATTACAAAATTCAGCAATTACTAATAGGGTGCAAAACTGGAAGTATTCGGTTCATTTTTATTTGGTCATTTTTTTCTAGGTTTCCATATGCGAATCTTAAACTTTTTATTGTCAAACGTTTAGTTAAACATCGGTAGGGCCAAATGCAAGTTTGAACTACCATAAAGTTAGGTCTGCTATACGTCTCGGTTTTCCGAAACATGTCCCGGTTTTAGACTGTTCGTTCCGGTGTCCCGGTCCCGCCTTTAAATGCCCCCTTTTCCCTCAAACTTCCTCGTTTTTTTATGGAATTTTATTTAGGGTTGCCAGGCGTACTGGTTTTGGGAGTAAACGTACTCCTTTTTATTGCAATGTACTCCCTTGCACTAAAAAAAATTCTGGTAATGTACTCCTTTCCTTAGTTTTGCACTTCTTTCGTACTCCTTTTTCCTGCTATTAATTTTTATACCCGAGCGCACTTGTGCACAAGGGTATATTAATTTTGTTCACATAACGGTTGTTTGTAACAGCCAAAACGAATCGAGATAGATATAGACAAATGTATACATATATGCTCATAATGAATAGAGAAATCGATTAAGCCATGTCTGTCTGTCCGTCCGTCTGTCCGTCCATCCGTGTACACGATAACTCGAGCAAAAATTGAGATATCTCAACGAAATTTGGTATGTAGGTTTCTGTTAATCCAAGGTAGGTTGGTATTGAAAATGGGCGAAATCGGACAGTAACCACGCCCACCTCCCATATAACGGTAATTTCCAGAAATACGAAAACTGCGATATTTTAGTAACTACTGAAGATAATTCACTCAAAATTGATATTTACAACAATTTTTAGACGAAAAATAAGAATGTTATAAATTTTTGGAAAATGGGCGTAGCCACGCCCACCTATGGTTACATGCGTATATCTTGGTAACCGCTGCACAAATTTCTTCCAAACTTGGTACAGTTGTTGATTGGGCTTGATACAGCATACAAAATGGCCGAAAATTTAAAAAATCGGACAATAACCGCGCCCACATCCCATATAACGGTAATTTTCGGAAATACGAAAACTGCGATATTTTAGTAACTACTGAAGATTATTCACTCAAAATTGATATTTACAATAATTTTTAGACGAAAAATAAGAATATAATAAATTTTTTAAAAATGGGCGTAGCTAATTTATTCAAAATTGATGCTTGCAACAATTCTTTACCAAGATATACGTTTATGGTAAAATTTTGGAAAATGGGCGTGGCACCGCCCACTTATGGTCACATATATGTATATCGGTAACCGTTCTACCAAATTGTACCAAACTCGGTATTTTTATTGTGCTTGCCAAATAAAAGCAAAACGTTGAAAATTATTGAAATCGGACTAAAATTACGGCCGCTTTTTATATAACGGTAAATTTCAGAAATGCTTGAAACTTCAATAATTCGAAATTTAAGGACGCTAATTTACTCAAAATTGATATTTAATACTTGCGCCGGGTATTTAATGTTCGGCTCCGCCCGAACTTAGACTTTCTTACTTGTTTATCATATACTTTTTCCTTTCCTGATTCAAATGCGGCGACGGAAAGAATATTTAGTTTAATGCTTAACTTTTGGCGGAAAGGAAAAAGGCTGGCCTTAGAAAATGTCGAGAGTGAACTTATTGCAAAAAACAACTTAAATTTAACTTGCGCAGATTTGTATAATTACATGAAAATAGAAACTGGCAAATTTATCATATCTAATAAAAAAAGTCAGAAAAACATTAAATTGCTTATAAGGCTTAAATAAAAAAAAATAGCGATATATTCAGAAGAGTCTGGAATTCCTTTGTGTACTTTGGATATTAATTTTTTACATTAATTGTTTCCTTGAAAAATATATCTAAGATATCTTTGTTTGTTTATACCTAACTAGCAGACCCGGCGAACTTCGTCCCGCCCAAATTTTTTATATATTTTATTGAAACTTTTTGGTCCAACATTTTCACCAACAATTCACGTTTACGATTTTCATTGGCACATTCGTCTGCTAAGATTATGGTTTGGTGGTCATTTGCCGCTTTAAATAACCTAATAAATATCCGTGAAGAAGTTTTTGAAATTCTTCAGTTGTGCGGCATTTCATAGCACGGTTATTCGCAAAGCGAAATAAATTTTTTTCTCTTCACTCCCTGGTGGCAACAATGACCCGGTTCTATAGTAAATGTCCTAGAAGCTTTACAGTATAGTTGGTGGCACTTTCAAAATGGGTGCGAATCATTGTTGTACAATATACATATACAATTGTTGTTGTTATGCAATATACATATACTTATTTCAGACGAAATACCTTAAAAGTTTGAACGCATAATAATATTGGAAAATCACATCCATTGGGCCAATTGCAACGCAGGAGCGTTCGATATACTCAATGGTGCAACAGGTCGATTTAATCTGACCTTCACGGCCCCTTTTCTCACTTGGCTATTTTTAGTAATAGCACCACTTGGCAGCACATTTTGCAATTGTATTACATACATATTTAAAACATTATCCAAATAGGATCATAAATAAGATTTTTAGTAATAACGCAACTACAGCGCCAACTGTCGGATTAAATTGTGAAACTAAACCATCCAGAGACCCACTCAAACACACAAAAAGTTTCGTTAAAATCCGTACAACCATTTAGGAGGATTTCACTCACCAACACACTTACAAAAGAATTAAAAAATACATTCAAAGATAACTAAAGGTCGGTACGTTTGTAGGCCTCACACCCCCTTTTCAAATAGCCCAAATTTTCTCCATGAGTATGGGCTTGATTTCAACTACATACATATCTGAATACTTTCAGAGATATGCAGTATAAAAATTCGATTTATTGCGATTGATTTCGTATATCTCCATACCAAGTTCCAGAACTCTACCATGCACACTTTCAGAGATATGTAGCATGAGAAATTCGGGTTGTATGGGAAGTGCCACGCCCCCTTTACATATAGATTTTTGTTTAGCCTAAAACCATCCTTGGGGCACGTGCGGCAGGTGGCAGTTTCAAAAAAATCGGTTCAGCCGCTCTCGAGCCTTGCGAAAACTAAAAAAACGGTACTTAGGTACCGAATTTTAAGCAAATGGGACCATAAATATGATTTCTTCGAATAGATCGGTCCCTGGTCCACTTCCGGAAAAAATGGATCATATATGCTAAAAAGCTACCTACGTACCGAGTTTTAGGCAAATCGGCCCATAATAAGATTATTTCGAACAGATTGGTCCCTGGTCCACTTCTCGGAAAAAATGGATCATATATGCTAAAAAGCTACCTACGTAGCGAATTTTAAGCAAATCGGACCGTAAATACAATTTTTTCAAACAGATCGGTCCCTGGTTGACTTCTCGCAAAAAATTGATCATATATGCTAAAAAGCTACCTACGTACCGAATTTTAAGCAAATCCGACCATAATAAGATTGTTTCGAATAGATCGGTCCCTGGTCCACTTCTCGGAAAAAATGGATCATATATGCTAAAAAGCTACTTACGTACCAAATTTTAACCAAATCGGACCATAATAAGATTGTTTCGAATAGATCGGGCCCTCGGAAAAAATGGATCATATATGCTAAAAAGCTACCTATGTACCGAATTTTAAGCAAACCGGACCGTAAATACGAATAGATCGGTCCCTGGTCCACTTCTCGGAAAAAATGGATCATATATGCTAAAAAGCTACTTACGTACCAAATTTAAACAAATCGGACCATAAATGCGATTTTTTCGAATAGATCGGTCCCTGGTCCACTTCTCGGAAAAAGCGATCATATATGCTAATATATGCTAAAAAGCTACCTGCGTACTGAATTTTAAGGAAATCGGACCGTAAATACGATTTTTTCGAATAGATCAGTCCCTGGACCACTTCACGGAAAAAATTGATCATATATGCTAATGTAAGCTAAAAAGCTACTTACGTACCAAATTTTAAGCAAATCGGACCATAATAAGATTTTTTCGAATAGAACGGTCCCTAGTCCACCTACACGAAAAATGTTAATTTTTTTTAGCCTAAAACGTGGTGGTTACCGAAAGCTATTTATGTACAAAATTTCATGAAAATCGGACCAGCCGTTCACGAGATTACCTGTTACAAAAAAAAGGGACTTCTCTTTATATAATTAGTATAGATAGATTAATAAAAACGATCTCAAACATCTGATTATATATTTATTATTTCTTAATTTGTAACGATAAATTTGCACAAAAAAAAATTATAAAAAGAACCCCTTTTTTATGTTTGTACTGCTTTTTTTCTATCGGAAAGATAAATGTTTTTCTTTCTCCGTTTCAGAATCTCGCAACCCTAATTTTATTATTAAAATTTGCTAGTACTTTATAAATGTACAATTAAGGTACTCACAGTTCTATATTATCTACTGTGTTAATTTTGCCACCTGGTAACTTTAAAACATTTTACCATGTGGTAACTTTGTTTGTTGTTGGTTCCCATACTAATTAGAGATAACACTTTTGGGCAAAATTACTAGACTTTGTCTCAAGAATGATAGAATACATGAATGTATTCTCTCAATCGTGTGTATGTGGTTTGTTGATGCTCTCTAAACACAAACGCGTGAAAGGCAAACGGTCTAGCAATGCGTGGTATTGTTGATCAACTTAATACTTTATTTAAACGTAAGGGTTGCTCACAGTTCGAGTGTGTTATCTTGTTAAAGTTGCCACCTTTTAACTTTAGAAGTAAACTGTGAATACCCTAAATATAATATCTTAAAATGAGTAGAGCTGTTTGTTTGAGTTGATGATGGTGCTGATTTCTAATTAGCAGTGTCTTATGTATTTTGTCTGTGGTGGCATACGATACCTTGTTTCAAAACATCAGAAAAGCTGGCAATTTTTGGATGTATGTATATCGCAAGGAGGCACAGCTGTATCTAACTTTTTTACTAACTTAATACACTCGCCCTTGATTGTTCTTGTGGCGCTAAATGTTATCCATTCAATGGTCGGGGCTTGGGAAATATTTTTAAATTGTCATATTTTGGGTTGCATAATTTTGGTATCCCTATTTTTTGTACACTTTGCAAATGATATTAAACGCTTTAAAAGGATACATAGCCAAAAAAAATTGGTACAAAATTTTAATGCATATTTTAACAAAATATACTTTTTATCAATAAATAAAATTATAGTTTAAAAAACTAAAACCTCCCTATTATAATTGCCACTCGTACTGTCATCAGGTATGTAACTTGAGAATAGAAATCGCTGCATCTTTAAGGCGCATCAATATTACATAGTTACATCCGAGCTAATAAAAGGAAGGTAAAAAACAGGAATTTTTCCGAAAAATTGTGAAAATCATTTCATTGTAAAAGACATGATTTTGGATCCATTTTCTAACATATGTTGAAATCAATAGATCTGAATATCAATTTTAATTTGGTATTCTTTCCAATGGAATCATACTTGGCAAATACATATTTCCTTGTTTCGACAGTTTTTAGTCCATATTAAATTATTCTGGAACTTAAATCGGCTGCATTTGTATATTTTCGAGCTCCAACCAATAAAATTTAAACAACGATAATTCTTATATATTCTTCGATGACACAATTTATTTCCAAAGAAAACTCCTCAGTGACTTTTGTTCCGTCTGGTTTTTCATGCAAATCCAAATGGGATTTTAAATTTGTTAAGCCTGGAGAACATTAGTAATTTTTAGAAACAACATCATTACCAAAAACTTACAGTTTAGCCTAAAAGCGCTAATAAGATGTATGTATCATAATTATAACAGTTTTATTAGTACATCGAAGCTTTCCGTTCAAAATTGTTGAACTACTGGCACATATTCGTAAAAAGCATCAATTTTGCAAGCCACGTATAAGTTTTAAACCTTCGTTTATTTAATGTCTGCGAAAATATTAGGTTCACAATTTTTGTGACCACGCCCATTATATTACCAAGGGACCCGATACTATGCTTTGCACACAAAGCTTGTTGATAAATGATGCAATCGAACTCAAGAATCGAATGTCGTAAGAAGATTTTGTTGTTTTTTTTCTGAATTTTTGGCTCTTCTGAACTCAATTAATGGAAGTGAATAGATCTAGCTTTGATATCCAATTTAAACGAAATCAGATCGATTTCGATTAGGCAGTATCTACTACTACTAGCAATTGAAGAATTGGGTCACCAATAAATACAGTGCCCGACCTGGTCTAATGAATGTTAAGTTTTCAAAAACAAAAATATAAATAGTTGTGTTTTGATAGATGAATAAATATTTATTCAACTTATTTGGGGAATTCTCAGAAACTTCGAATTTTTCTGTGAATTTTTTTTTTTATTTTAAGATCGCGAGCAAATGGCTGAAATTTTTGGTAAATATACGTTCTTTCAGCTGTTAGAATACAAAATCCAACGTGGTGCAACATTTTAACGCAATGCACTATACGTTTTTAACGTTTTTTACGCGTTTTTTTTTTGGTAATGGAAAGTGGGCGTTTAGTCCGATTTCGAAAGTTTTTAAACATATAGATTTTTTATACCAAGATCAATAATTGCACTGACTATTTTTCTTTAGTTTCTTCAACGTCTATTATTTTTTTTTGCTGATTACTTAACAAACACGATATAAATCCCAATTTCAGACGTTGTGCAAAAATTATGAAAATTGTGCAAAGTTTGACCGAAATTTCTAACTTCTTGATCAGCATCTTTAGACAAAATTTTGGTATTCAGTTTCCTAGCCCATCAAATTTCAGTAACGCAAAGTGCAAATTTTAAGTATCTCGGACTTACCGTTGATTTTTGGCAATTTTTTTTTTTTTTTTGTTGAGGGTGCCTCTTTTTTTCATATAAAAAAAAATTCGAACATAAATTGCCAAAAGGCAAGCATAGGTCCTTGCGTCTACAGCCCAAGCTCTTTCATTTGACCCCTCATTTACGAAAATCGATCGAAAGGTGCAAATTTGATGACATGGACAAAAAATGCCTTGGGTGTTTTTTTTGTAATTTTTCTTACTTATTTTTCGCTCTGTAACTTTCTAAAGAACAAATAAAAAAGTGGGGCACGAGGATCATAGTTCGAGAGTACAGTATATTTTGCTTAGCTTCCCATCCTTTGCACGAAAAACTTGTGCACTTAACCGAAAAAAGACTTAAGCGAATTTTATTTACTACTTCAATGAGGAAAGTATCCGAATCCCTATGAAACCAAATAATGGAGGAGCGATTCCCACCTAGAAGTTACTGCAAGCGAATTTTTTTCCGAATGGTATCTAACTATCTATATAACTACATAAAATGTTAGCCGTTTTTCGTTGTTCTGCGAGACGAGTAAAATAAATAAAAGCTTGTAAAATTAGGGTAAGTGTAGAGGCAGGGCAGGTAAGCGTTTTATTTTCTTTGATAATTGATATTAGTTGCATAATTTTAAGGAAGGTATCGCTTATATGCAGTTATGTTTAATACATCTATCGTAGCAGTTTCCTTATAAATGTTAAAAATAATGCCGCTGATGCGCATTTTGGGGTAGGTATCTTAAATGTGCACTTAAGCGTAAAGACAGCAAAGCAAAATATACTGTATATTGCACAGTGGACACGTATTTGGCTAAATATTCCCATTGCAGACGCTGTGCTATTAAATATGCATTTTCACTTTTGTGCACGCATCGTAACATTTTAAAGAAGTTTTTTTCTTTTAAACTATCTTCTAATGAGAGCACATAAACCGGCCACGTCCAGATTGATTCCTTTTGTGCTCCAGAACACTATAAAAGTTGTCCGATAACAGTTTTAGGTACGCACCAGCTACAGTATACTATAAAAGGCGCGAGTGTCAGAATTTAAAAAACGAGGCACGCCACTTTGAATCTTCATAACTGCTTTTCTATTGGAAGCATATACTTCTACCGGATGCATTCGATTCTCCTCTTCCAATATTACCAGCTAATTTTAAACGCACCAATTTTTGTGTCGGAAATAAAAAAATTATAGGAGAGTCACACTTTTATTTGTGAAAATTTCCCCATTTTATTTCCAAATTATATGCATATTTGCCAAGATATATATGTACGGTGGTCCTTTTTTGTATTCAACCTATGTAACTTGATTTTTGCTAATAACCCAGCGAAAATTTTGTGTCCGAATAAAAACTCGCGAGTCATGCGAAAGTTCGACTAGTTCGAATTTGTATACACATACCATAGATACATATGTGCGTACCAATTTTCAAGTTCATATGACTTATGCTCTCGAAGGTATAGCTCATAAAAAATTCCACGCCTATGGGATGTGCCACGCCCCTTTTAACAAACTCATTTATATATAACGTATTGTAAGCACCTACCATAGATATGTCTGCACACCAAATTTTAAATTCATGTGACTTATGGTCTCGAAGTTATAGCTGATTAAAAATTGCATGCCTATGGGATGTGCCACGCCCCCTTGTGTACCAAATTTCAAGTCCATGTGACTTATGGTCGCGAAGTTAAAGCTTAAATTAAAATGCATGCCCATGGGAGGTGCCACGCCCTCTTGTCGAATCCCATTTTTTTTATTATAGGCCCAGGTGTTATGGAAATACTCTGTCAAAATGTCATTCGATTCTGTCCATCTGTTTAGGCTGCAACCTGGCTTACATATGTATGTACACACATACATACTTCTACAAATATGTATCTATATGTAGATATAGAAAGATAGATCTTCTCCCAGCGTAAAAGAATTTTTGGGAACATTTCGAGCAAAAGGCCACCTATCGTATAAGTTTTTAGTCCAAATATTTATTTTCAATGGGCTAACATGTGTTCTAAATATGAGCCAAATCGTCAAGTAAGTGCAGTTTTGAGGAATATACAGACCGTAGCGCCACCTATTGAGCCAATATTCTCTCGGAATATTTCTTTTCAAGGTGTCGACACATCTTCCAAATATGAACCAAATCGGGCCAGCCGATTAGTAGTTTAGTGACATTCAATGTACAGAAAACTCTATGAAATTGTGAAATCGTGACGTCTTAGTTTTCTTTATTTTTTGGCAACAACAGCAAAAACCTTTTAATTTTTTTGATCGACCTTCCACCCAGAATGTCCAAAAAAGTTGTTTTTACAAAATCGAAATCGGTTTAGCCGTTTGGTCAGGCATCGCCGCCATACGAAAGACATTTCATTTTATGTATATAGATTCTTAGCAGTTATTAATAAGATTAGAACAAATATCAAATATATAGTATAAGCATACATAAATATGTAATTACTTGCTCAATTATAGTCCTAAATTCGTTTTCTATAAACAAATGCAGTAGGTGCTCAACCTTTGATCAATAACACTGGTCTACAAATTTCAACTTTTTTTCTGCGAATAAGACGGGACCTGGTGTTTCTGAATGGATTTTTCGTGCTGAACACGAATCCGGGGTCAAAAATGTCCCATCACGTCACGTTTTCGAGAAAAAAGGGGTTGAAACCCCTAAAAACAGCGTTTTTGGCCATTTTCGAAAAATTATAGAGCTGAACCCTGACGTGGTACAAATTTTGCATATATCAGAAATTAAAGGCTAAACCGTGCCCTTTCGAATGAGCCCTATGCCGAATTGATCGCGTGCACCCTTAAAGCAGGGGGTGTATTTTTGTTTAGGGGTGCAGGAAAAATTGATCACAGAAAGAATTTAATCTTAAACGATCATAGAAAATTAATAATGCCAAGGTTTTAACTACATTAAGAGTCGCTGATTACGAATCTGAAGTTAGATTTTAAAAATTCAAAATGGCGGATCCAATATGGCGAACTTAAAAATTTTTTATTTGTTGAAATACACCCCCTGATCTAAGGGTGCATGCGATTAATTCGGCATAGGGCTCATTCGAAAGGGCACGATTTAGCCTTTAATTTCTGACATATACAAAGTTTGTAGCACGTCAGGGTTCAGCTCTACAATTTTTCAAAAATGGCCAAAAACGCTGTTTTTTCCTGCACCCCTAGACACAAATACACCCCCTGCTCCAAGGGCACATGCGATCAACTTGGCATAAGGCTCATTCGAAAGGGCACAATTTTACCTTTAATTTCTGACATATGCAAAGTTTGTAGCACGTTAGGGTTCGGCTCTACAATTTTTCGAAAATGTCCAAAAACGCTGTTTTTAGGGGTTTCAACCCCTTTTTTCTCGAAAACGTGACGTGATGGGAAGTTTTGGACCCCAGATTCGTGTTCAGCACGAAAAATCCGTTCGGAAACACCAGGTCCCGTCTTATTCGCAAAACCCTTGTAGACCAGTGTAATGGTTTCTTTTACTTCTGTGAAAAACAAATATTTGTAATTGCTGTAAATAATTTTACTTTTGCGGCCCTAAAAACCGGATAACTTGTGAGACGCGAAAGTAATTCAAGCCAGCAATCTCTCTGATTTACATATTTTACCCTTAAACTTTTAACTAACCTACTTATCCCAAAAACTTGTTTATGGCTGACAAAAATTCTGATATCTTGGGGTGTAAGTAATTTGATGTAACTGTAGTCATGCAGAATTTTCCACAGACCAAAGCGAATAGAAGATTCGGATCGCATTACAATAAATTGGCTACCTAGCCTTTTGAAAAAGTATCGGATACGAAGATAATACGTATGATCTGGAAATATGCTCGACAAGAGCTGTTATTTGGTTAAAGTTTTTTTCTTCCATATTTCGGTAGTCAGTGGCTAATATAGAATCAGATAGCCAATGTAAGCAACGCAGCGCTTAGTGGTGGCAACGCCGAAAATTACTAATGGCGACACATGCATAATTACGATTTCACTTAATTTCCGTTTTGATGTTTTGATAAAAAAAAATAAATTTTATTGATTTGTCAAGTCACGCCATTTGTGGCAGTGACGAGTTTCGGATTGTGGCAGTAAGAAAGGAGCGCGGGCTGGTGGGCTTAGGCGGCAGTTCCCTGTGGGGAAAATCTCTAGTTCTGTACTGGTGCGCTTCCAGTACATTTAGACCCAGTACTGGTTCGCGATAAATCTCTTTTGCATGCAAGCAACTGGCGAATTTAACATGGCGATGTCCTAGGAAGTGTCAGTCAATTGCCCCCCGCTGCATCCCTTTTTCGATAGTTCCGAACTAGTCCTAAATTCTATAGTTCCGAACCAGTTCTAAAATCGACAGACGAAAGAAAAAAGTATCATGATTTTTCAATCTTTTTGGTTCTTCCGTGTGTGCGATTTTAAGTTATTTTGGAAGAAATGTGTTTTCAATTTGTAATTAAATTTGTTTGAATGATTGTAAGAAATGTACGTTTACATACCTTTAGCTGTAGCTGAGTTTGCAGAGGTGCTCGCTGTTATTTCTTAGATTCCAGATGGTCTCAAGATGTTCAAATGTTAACACAAATTTTAGTTTTGTATTACCAAGCTATGAAAAAGCATCTGCGAAGCACAGCATAGAAGCGTATTTGAACGAAAAAGCCGCCGAACACATCCTTGTGGGGAAAATCTCTAGTTCTGAACTGGTGCGCTTCACCAGACCCAGTACTGGTTCGCGATAAATCTCTTTTGCATGCAAGCAACTGACGAATTTAACATGGCCATGTCCTAGGAAGTGTCAATTGCACCCCCCCCGCTGCATTCCTTTTTCGGTAGTTCCGAACTAGTCATAAATTCTAAAGTTCCGAACCAGTTCTAAAATCGACAGACGAAAGAAAAAAGTATCATGATTTTTCAATCATTTTGGATCTTTCGTGTGTGCGATTTTAAGTTATTTTGGAAGAAATGTGTTTTCAATTTGAAATTAAATTTAATTGAATAATTGTAAGAAATGTACGTTTACATACCTTTAGCTGTAGCTGAGTTTGCAGAGGTGCTCGCTGTTATTTCTTAGATTCCAGACAGTGCCAAGATGTTGAAATGTTAACACAAATTTTAGTTTTGTATTACCAAGCTATGAAAAAGCATCTGCGAAGCACAGAATAGAAGCGTATTTGAACGAAAAAGCCGCCGAACACATACCCTGCAGGGAAACCGCGGACTGGTGCATAAAATTTCTAGTTCCGTACAAGAACTTTATCGCCAAAAACGAACCAGTCCGATAGTAAGTAGATCCCCACCAGTTCAAAATCAGCGAAATGTGGGACTCATAAAAAAAATATTTTATTTCTCGTTTTTCATTAGAAATCTATATCTAAAGTGACGAATTTAGAACTGGTTCGGAATTATAGAAAAAGGGACGCAGAACGAACTAGATCTTATCTGTCGAATTTAGAACTAGTTCGAAACTATCGAAAAAGGGATGTAGCGGGGGGATTGTTTACTTTACATAGAAATGTGTTTGGCGGCTTTTTCGTTCAAATGCACTTTCATTCTGCACTTCGCAGATGCTATTTCATAGTTTGGTAATAGAAAACAAAACTTTGTGTTAACATTTCAACATCTTGGGGCCGTCTGGAATCTAACCAATAACAGCGAGCACCTCTGCAAAGTCAGCTACAGTCAAAGGTATGTAAACGTACATTTCTTACAATCATTCAAACAAATTTAATTTCAAATCGAAAAAACGTTTCTTTGAGAATAGAAGAACCGAAAGACTTAAAAATCATGATACTTTTTTCTTTCGTCTGGCGATTTTAAAACTGGTTCGGAACTATAGAATTTAGAACTAGTTCGGAACTATCGAAAAAGGGATGCAGAGGGGGGCAAATGACACTTCCTAGGACATCGCCATGTTAAATTCGCCAGTTGTTTGTATGCAAAAGAGATTTATCGCGAACCAGTGCTGGGTCTAAACGTACTACAGGCGCACCAGTTCAGAACTAGAGATTTTCCCCACAGGGTATCTATTTAAAGTAAACAAGCCCCCCACTGCATCCCTTTTTCTATAGTTCCGAACCATTTCTAAATTCGTCACTTTAGATATAGATTTCTAGTGAAAAAAACTGAAAAAAATTAGTTTTTTAAAAGCACCACTTTTCGCCGATTTTGGACTGGTGGAGATCTAGTTCCTATCGGACTCGTTCCTTTTTGGCGATAAAGACCTAGTACGGAACTAGAAATTTGATTCACTAGTCCGCGGTTTCCCTACAGGGTTATGTTGCTGGTAATGGTGGCGGCCTTTGACGATGATGTTAATGAAAAGCAGAAAGAATTATGAGTTATAATGATGATTGGAAAATTGAGGCACATACATACATATTAGGAATGTTGATCCCGGGATCCCGGACTTTTTAATTTCTCGAAAATCCCGGGATTCTTGGCAAGTACTCCCGGGATTTTCGGGATTTGTAATTGCACTGATGGCAATTATGGATCTCCTTTTCTTGACCAGTATTGGCTATATTTCTTTTTGAAGTGAAACTTCTTTAGCGGCGGTTGGCTGGTTGGGAGTAAATTGGCAAATTCAACGGAAATTGCACACGGAAATGGTGCAACAGAAAAGATGCAACGGAAATGATGCAACGGAAATGGTGCAATGGAAATGGTGCAACGGAAATGGCGCAACGGAAATGGTGCAGCAGAAATGGTGCAACGGAAATGATGCAACGGTAATGGTGCAACGGAAATGGTTGGGGCTGAAACAAGTGCTTCTTGTGTGTATGCATATGGTATACAACTAATAAAAGGTTAAAGAATAACACTTAGAAAAAGACCAATACAAAAATAAAAGTAAAGGTGAGTACGTATATACATAGATAAAGAAAAGGTTAAAGGCAAAGGTAAAAATAAAAACAAAAACAGAGATGCGTAAAGATAAAGGCAAAAATGAAGAGCAAGGTAAATTTAAACGCTTTACTTATATATATAAGGGCAACGGTGAAGGGGAATATGTAGATGACAAAATGATAAACACGAAAGTAAAGACAAAGAGGAGGATGAGGATACCGATAAAAGTAAAGATGAAGATAGGGGAATAAAGATTAAAATAAAGGTAATTAAAGAGGAAAGGATATAGAGAGGGACACAGAGACTCAATCTGGGAACTATTTTGGAAATTTAGAGATTCTCGGGATTCTCGAGACTTATCAATGAAATAATCGACATCTTTATCGGTTTTGCTATCGATTTTGTTATCGATATTTATCGATGTTGTTATCGATTTTGCTGTCGACAGTTATCGATATTTATCGACTTTTTTATCGATATTTGTCGATGTTGTTATCGATATTTATCGATTTTGTTGTCGACATTTATCGATATTTATCGAATTTTTTTTATCGATATTTATCGATTTTATTATCGATATCTATCGATTTTGTAACCGATATTTATCGATTCTGCAACCGATATTTATCGATTTTGTTATCGATATTTATCGATTTTGTTATCGATATTTATCGACTTTTTATCGGTTTTGTTATCGATATTTATTGATTTTGTTATCGATATTTATCGACTTTTTTATGGATATTTATCGATTTTGTTATCAATATTTATCGATTTTGTTATCGATATTTATCGATATTATTATCGTTATTTGTCGATTTCGTTGTCGATATTTATCGATTTTGTTATCGATAATTTATCGATATTTTTGTAGATTCTGTTATCAATATTCATATCGATTTTCTAATAAATTTTGCTACCAATATTATGACCGATTTTGCTATATTTTGTTGGATGTTACTATCGATTTTGTTATCGATAGAGTGTAAAGATAAAAATGAAGATTAAGGAAAACAAAATAAGATAAATGTAATTAGAACGAATAGTAGTAGAGGTAGGGATCTAGCTAGAAAAAAGACAAAAAATATAACCTTAAGGAAAAGCAGATGAATGTATGTATGTACATATTTATGTATATTGGTTATGAGAAGAAAAGAGATTCGTATCGTAAGTTTCACTTCTCCAGTGTGGCCCAGGCGCACTTACTTTGTTTTATTTAATAATTAATATTTTTTTATAAATGTCTAGCTCATTATACACATAACACCGCGTCATAGTAAATTTTAAACACAAATATCAATATATTCGCTACACCCTGAGCCAAATATAGTAAAATTGCATTTGTCAATGTTATTGTGGCTTATTAAATGATTTAAAAAATTCAGAGAAATGTGCTTAGAGAAGAAGTATGGGTATAAAATTAATGCGGAAATCCTGTAGAATTTAAACAAGTTCAAGTTTCTGGTGCAGAAGGTCTGGTAAATATTGAAAATGTCATTTTAAAATTTTATCCTTGAAATTTCTCAGTATTTGTTTTTGAAAATAGTATATGTTAAGAGCTTATATAAACTCGATAACATCCTCGAATTTCGTTCTTCTAACTTCGTCAGCTTAAAAATTACCTATTCATCTTTGTGAGTCCAACAAATTTAAATTTTTTAAATTCTAAAGAAACTTCCTATTGCATTTGTTACCCATATCTTTATTCTACATTGCATTGAATTTGTTTAACAATTTTTGGAATAATTCATATCTTTGAAATTACAAAGTCCTTCTAAATAAATCCCGTGGTCAAAGAGAAAAAATAAAAACGCCACTTTAAATAAAAAAGTACGTTTCAAAACCCATTTATTTATTTCACGGTAGGAGACATGATAAAAACATTAGAAGGTAAAACCATTTTCTCAATCCGTCGGCCATGATTTTTTTCTGACGTTTGTAAACATTTTAAAATCTTATAAAATTGAAAACAAAAAAATGAAATTGTTCACAATTGTTGTTGTTTGAGATTAAAAATGAGAATGTGTGTGTGAGCTTGAGTTCGAATCATAATGAAAAAATGTAAAGTGTGCCAGATAGCAATGACATTCTATTCCGGTACTCTTATTTGACAATTTATTATCAGAAAACTTTCTTTGATTTGACTTTCACGTCAACCCTATTGAGTGAGAACCTATGTAGATACTTTTTTTGATTTGAATAAAAGACTAAAAAAAATGCCAAGAAATTCTTGCCGTTTGTGCAAAAGCACACATAGCGTCCTTCAGTCCGGAAGGTTGAGAAACTAAGCCGAAATTGGACAGACGTATGCAACAAAACCAAGGGTTAGTGTCAGATTTGAAAGAAGCGAACACCAGAAATTATGGAAAAAATAATAAAATCAAATTTTGCTTTCAAATATGAAGACGTCAGTTACCTGGTAGACTTTATATTATTCCACTATGGTTCGAATTTTAAAATTATATTGCTGGCAAACGTCACACTGTCTCTCAATGATTTTACCTTGTAATGTTTTTATCTTGGTAGGAGAATGTATATATGCACATGTGTACGCACCACACATAACCTGCGAAGAAGTGTAATAAGTAGAGTTCGGATTTGTATGCGAAAAATATGCCTAAAGTAATTATAAGCTAAATGGAGCCGTACGCGACATTCGTACGCTTATAGAGTAACGTAAATCTATCAAAAATAGAAGTTACAGAAAAAAGAAGATTACGGTTATGTTGCAACCAAAGGGTACTATGTCTGAGAAAAAAATAAGCAGCCTCGAAACTTTGGTGTGGAAAATATCCGTTAAAAACCAGGTGATAACGTACCACGATTGAGAGAATACAAAGGTTGCGCCGATCTCGGACCGCTATTCCTCTCTTAACGAATTTGACAGAATCGTTGTTTGCATGACGTCACACTGGTGCAGCTTGTTTACATTTTGCTTGCAACATTTTTTCTTCTTCTTCCATTCTTGCTCACATTTTGGCATTTCTCTCTCGCAATTGCACCAGTGTGACGTCACACAAAAGTTATTCTCAAAAATCGTCTCTGATCGGCGCAATCTTGTATTCTATCATTCTTGATAACGTACGCGACAAAAAAGAAGTGGTTTTGAGGCACATATACATATATGCGAAAGTCTGCGAATCATGAGAGTTTTTCTTGTCTTTAAAAGTTCCTAAACTAAGCTAAATAATATAATGTACCTTTACAATCCTTCCATTTTTTGATAGAAATTATCTCTGGTTAGTTTTTATTAAAAAAAAATTATAATAACGTACGCGACATAACGTACGCGACAGATTTTTCCCCCATACAATATTTTTACTAGTAACATATACTAAATTAAATCTTTTCAGTTCTTCTCTCCACCGTTTCGCGTTTTCAAACCCTTTTTCCGCCATCTGAATACGAAACTTAAACTTATAAAGCCGTTTGAATTCATTTGCTTCCATTTTCGGTTTACATTTTCATGGAAACACGCATATATGCGAAAGTCTGCGAATCATGGGAGTTTTTCTTTTCTTTAAAAATTCCTAAACTAAGCTAAATAATGTACCTTTACAATCCTTTCATATTTTAAGAGAAATTATCTCTGGCTAGTTTTATATTAAAAAAAAACAATAACGTACGCGACAATTTTTCTCCTAAGTAATAAAATGTATTTATTAAGAACTCTTCTCGCCACAGTTTCATTGATTTACAACTATTCTAAATAATTTAAATGGAAAATTTGCAATTTTAACATTGGTTTTGATGTATTTGATTGAAATTTTCGTACTTACAATAACGTATGCGACAAACTTTAAAGGGTAATAAAATATATTTTTACTTCGGTTGGAAAGAAAATTTTACTGTATATCTTTGACTAGAAGAATTCTCGCTTAAGAATTGTAATCTGCATTAGCTGCGGCTGCCAATATACAAATGACATAGACAAACAATGTTTTTGATAACGTACGCGACAATAGAATACTATCAGAAGCAAATCAAAAAATTACCGTTATTTTAGCTCTAACTTCTCCTTTTTCTCATTTTTATAGTTAGTTGTTATTGCAAATTTGATTTTAAGATGTAATTGTAATGTTTCAAATCTCTTAATTTAGTTAATAGGAAAGAGAAAATAGTTCATTTCATTAGAGAAAACTGAGTCGAAGAGACATTCAGTTTTACTCTTTCATTTTTGAGTTTTAAAATTCCAATAAGCTGAAATACTTCTATAATATAAAAATTCAAGTATTTTTCTCTTATTAATTCGTCTTCAGAACCCTTTTCAGTTGTTTTTATTTTTTCAGTCCTGCTTGACATTTTCATGGAAACACCCATATGTAGTAGAGGTGTCAAACTATCGATAGTCACACCATCGATAGTTTTTATAGTTTTCAGAAAAACTATCAATATTCACGATAGTCTCGAAAAAACAAAACTATCGATAGCACTATCGATAGCGCTATCGATAGCGCTAAATCAGTTATGTTATACCAAATAGTGAAATAAATATTATCTTATAAAAGTTATAATCATTCACAATTAAGTAACTGCTTAGCCCAAATACTTCTCTTTTTAGAAAGTTCAAAAACAAACAAAAGTTATATAAACAAAACAGGATTTACGATTTACATATGTATGTATAATTTCAAAAAAATTGGGAGAGATGATCGATAGTCCTACTAAACTACCGATATTTTTGATAGTATAAGAAAAAACTATCAATGAGTATTGATAGTCTAAAAAAATTGAAACTATCGATAGTGCCATCGATTGTTTGTCAACTCTAATATGTAGCTTTAGGCTAAGCTTTTGGCATACAAATCCGCGATCTTGTCATAATTAAAAGTTTTCTTTGCATATCGTCGCCAGAAGCATGAAAGTGCAAATTTATCAGTTTTAAGTTCACTTGATTAACGTTTGGATATTCTATGGCATATAATCTATGTTATACCAAAACCCAGAATACCATGTGTACACGGAAAGCACATATTTTACAACTTCAATTGCATAAATGTAGAGTTAATTTTCGTAAAGAAGAACCTTCAAACTTTATTTACCAAAATTTTCATTTTCAGAAAACTCTGTTTCTCTTCAATAATAGTACCCAGTGATTTATTTTACAAATTTGTTTATTCTACCGATTTTTTATGGGCCCCCCATTGCATGTTTTTATGGGTACTATAAAAATAGCTAATGTTAAAAAATGTTTCAATAAAAAATTTTGTATTATTATTCAAAGTGTCCTGAAGCAAAGTATTCCGATCGAAAAATATTTTGCCTCATCCTGTGTTTCGCCCGAAAAGAAACTCACCTGACAATTTTTATTCCGCCCATGGTAAATACAGGGAAACCAAAAGTGAAAAGTGAACCGGTTCGGGGAAAATGAAACTCATTATATGGCTGATTGATTTTCAAGAATTCCATGCTATTTCTACGAAAAATTTGTTTTCCATATAAAATACATGGAGCGCTTTGAAAGATCTTTGAATATTTTTTGATTTCAAAATAAAAAAAAACAGGGTTATAATTTTTTTCGGAATAGAACAATCGTAGGGGCTGAGAGCATTAAAGTTCCGCCTTTACTTTTTCACCTGCATTTTTGGACCACCCCAGTGAACCTAAAGTATGTTTTAACAGCTATTCTAACGTTAATTAAGTAAGTGTATTATGTACGAGTGCAGTAGTAAGTAACAATAAAAACAGAAGCAAGAAAATGTCAGCAGTTTTACACACCAGTGTTTCTAATTTGAAGGTAAAGGAGTGTAGTCTAAAATGTTTATTTAAAAAGGGGGTCCGCCTGAGCCACACTGGAAAAGTGAATCTTACGTTACATATTCAGCTTGTCTCATAATCAATAGATATACATATGTACATTAGATTGCATCACTCCCCATGCAAAAAAAAAAATCGGTACTATTTTTCCATTGGAATTATAAAATCTATTATATTTTAAGACGTCCACCAAAATATTTCGAAAAAATATTAAGATTTAATTAAGAACCAATTTCAAAATACATACCTCCAAAAATGGAGTTTTTTATGAATAAAAACAGTTTCTTAAAATTTTTTTTTGAAAATTCCCCTCAAATGACAAAACGGTTTAAGCTTAAAAAATTTGCATAAAAATATTAAAAAAAAAAAAAAATTTGAACGGAATCGTAATGAGATTTTTGATGCTGTTTTTTTTAACTTTTTTCAAAGATTGGTATAAGGAAAACTTGAATAACTGAGCCTAAACTCTTCTGATTTAGACATAAGGGGTGTCGGTCGAAAGGTATTTTCTCACCCTTTTTAGAAAGAAAAGGTAGGATGAACGAACGTCATTCAAAGTTGAATTAAGATGTGTTGGTATTTGAAAAAAAAAATTGGGACACGAATGATTTTTTTTTGACAGAAATAAAAACAGTGTGAAAATACCTTTCTACTGTGATCCCATAAGTCTAAATCAGAATAGTTTTGGCCCAGTTATTCAAGTTTTTCGTAAATCAGTCTCTGAAAAAAGTAAAAAAAACAGCATCAAAAATCTCATTCTTACGATTCCGTTGAAAAGTTTTTTAAATATTTGTATGCAGATATTTTAAGCTTAATCTGTTTTGTCATCTAAGGGGACTTTTTTCAAAAAGTTCTTTACGAAACTATTTTTATTCATAAAAAACTCCATTTTTGGAGGTATTTTAAAATCGGTCCAGCTCACTTAAATCTTAATATTTTCCCAAATATTTTGGTGAACGTCTTAAAATATAATAACTTTTGTAATCCCGGCGGAAAAATCGCAACTTTCTTTAGTGATGCAGTCTAATGTACATATGTATTTCATTGGTTTGAAATTCTGAATAAAACGAGAGGATAGTTGGTATAATGCTAAAAGCTTGAGCTTATATTTTACCTCTTTTCTATCTTTATCCCTTGCTCTACCCTTTTCGTTATAATTACATTTATTTTCATCTGTTTTCGTTTATCTCTACCCCCCTTTATCCAGATCTTTGTCTTTGCATCTTTATTTGATCTTTCATATATAGTATATATTTCCCATCCCCTTTATCCTTATACAAGTAAAGTGTTTGAATTTCCTTTGGACTTTATCTTTGATTTTATCCTTTTCTTCATCTACATACTCACCTTGATGATGTGATAAGATATAGTGTGGTGTGGTGTCAGGCATTGTGAAACGATGAAATGCAATGTGATTTAATGTGATGTGACATGCTGTGGTAAGACAGGATGTCATGCCATCTGCTGTCATATCATGTGATGTCATGCCATGTGATGTCGTGCCATGTGATGTCATGTGTTGCCATGTCATATGATGTCATTTCATGTGAAGTCAAGTCATGTGGTGATTATTATATCGATAAATATACCGATAACAATTTCGTTAAATATATCGAGAAATATAAAGAATACAAAATCGACAAATATATCGGTAACAAGATGGATTATTATATCGATAAAAATATTGTTAACAATATCTATTCTTATATCGATAACAATTTCGATAAATGGGCACGGGCCTAAATTTTCAGGCCCGGCCCGGCACGAGTGCAAAATCAACTTTCAAAAACACGCACGGGCCCGCACGTTAAGAATATCAGTGGGCCCGGCACGACGGGACTCGTTCCAGCCCGGAAATAAAGAGCCAACTTTTATTGTATGCATACATATGCACATATTTTTAATTTTGTGTTAATGTATGTATATTTACTTAAGCGAATCAATTACATCAAAAATTTTTATAATATATTTTCTGGGAAGTAGAAAAAGTAGAAGGTATTTTATGTACAGATATGTAAACAAAACTACTACGTATGTTATTTTTTCTATCGGTTTCCAAATATTTATTTTTTTGTTTTTCTTTTATCAAAAGAGTTTTAATATGTACTATTTTTTTTTTGTATAAAAACAAAAGCCTATCTAAATTTGTAGTATTGGCAACGGGCTTTTTCGTGCTTATTCGTACTTTTATGAAATTTTACTGAACGTCCATGCACGCACGACTTCGTGCTGACAGCAAATATTCCTGCCAAAAGCCCGGCCCGTGCCCATCTCTAGTTTCAGTACCAATAACAGTATCCATGAATATGTTGGAAAATATATCAATAACAGTATCGATAAATATATTGATAACAATATCGATTACTATGTAGACAAAAATATCGTTATTCCCGAAATAGTCTTGAAAATCCTGATTTAGTCCCAACAATCCCGAGTTAGTCTTGAAAGTCCTGATTTAGTCCCGACAATCCCGAAGATCTCTAAATTCCCGAAATAGTTCCCAAATTGAGAGTATCCTTCTCTTTATAATTACCATTATTTTTTTATTTGAACGCGATTGCGTATAATAATTTTGCCCTGACAGAGGGCAGCATTGCAGATTAACGAGCAGGGTCGCAGGTTCGAGTCCCACGGCCTGTAGAATTTTCACTTATTTCGTTTTTATTTTTAATATTTTTATTGAGCTTTGTACCACGATTGTTTATTAGGAAAAATTCGTTCCGGATCCGAGTTTATACCAAAAATTTCGTGCATTTGTTCGGCTGCTTATGTGCATTTTAAAGAGGAAAATGCATGACTTAATACCGTTGACAAACGGGCTCGCTTATTTTCATAAACAGCCTTTAATTGCTTTGACTCATGCATTTTCCTCTTTAAAATGCGCATAAGCAGCCAAACAAATGCACGAAATTTTTGGGAGTTATCTCGGATCCGGGCAGTTTTCGTTGACAACACTGGTAAAAACGGCCAGCTATTGTCTTTTGTACAAGTAAGCAAACAAAGCACACGAGTTCCGCGTCCGCGGTAGCCGAGTGGTAAGAGTTACGGGCTACGTGCCTGTAGCTATCAGGTTCGATCCTCGGTTACTTGCTGTCTCCACAGGCAAAAGTTTTTATCTTGATAATGTTATCAGGCAAAATTTTGCCCATGGAGACCGCATATTGCTCTTGGCAAGCAATAATTATCTGAGCTTTTATCTTGATAAATATTGCCAGCAATTTGGTACTTTGACAGCTACATTTTCATTTGCGCGATAGCTTCGTGGAGACAACATTATCGATATTTCAATATAAAAGCAAAAATTGAACTGTTTTCTATTAAAATATGTGTTATTATTTGCTTGGGTGTGAAATAGCATATTTTTAAACTTTTTAATTAATGAAATCCGGCAAAAATTGCCATCTTATAAATGCTTTTATCAAGATAAAAAATGCCCACGCACAAATATTGCCGCTGATAAAATTTTTATCAGGCAATAAAAATGACGGTTGGTAGGCAAAAACTTTTGCCTGTGGAGACGGACCGTTAGAGCGATTGCGAAATATTTTTTTGTTTATTTTATTTTCATTTGCTTTATTTTATATCACAATTTTATTTTACTATTAGTTAATTTAAATTTTTAGAGCTGAATTTTAATAAAAAGTCCGCATAACAGATTATATGCATAAGCTTTGCCGTCTTTCACAGCTTTAAAGCAAATAAAGGCTGTTTATGCAAATAAGCGAGCCCGTTTGTAAACCGTATAAGATAAGAATCTTTTTAAAGTACATAAACTTAATATTTTATTTCATGACTGAAATACAAATTAAATTAAATTAAATTAAAATAATCATAAGCACAATTAAACATATAGGTAGTAGAAAATTAGTTCAGGGAGACAGATGAAAAGAAAGGAATAATATTATTGCAATCACAATCACAAGTGACACAAAATAACTATATATTTGCAATTTGTAGTTACCTATATTTGACACAGATGACAGATGTAGGATCATCTTAATCTTTCTTCATCGGTCTTTGTTATACTTTTTTTATGTTTTTATTTTCTTCATCTACATATTCCCCTTCGCCTTTGCCCTTATACAAGTAAAGTGTTTAAATTGGCCTTGACCTTCATTTTTGCCTTTATCTTTACACATCTTTGTTATTGTTTTTATGTTTGTATTCATCTATGTACGGTTTTACCTTTACTTTCATTCTTGCATTGGTCTTAATCTAAATCTTATTCTTAGACCACTTGTTAGCACATTTTTGTTAAATTAATACCGTGTGAATACATTTAAGAATCACTTGTTTCCTTTGCAACCATTTCCGTTCCAACCATTTCCGTGTGTATCATTCCCGTTGCATTTGCTAATTTAATCTCAACCAACCAACCGCCGCTGAAGAAGCTTCACTTCAAAAAATTATGACCGGGGGGGTATTCAATGATCATTATTCGCCATTTTAGTTTCTGATTTGTATTAGAACTCACCGCCGACGATATTAATAAAATTTTTTACTTTTTTTCATTCTTTCAGGAAAATGGAAGATCAGTTCCTGATGTTACCGCCAGCCCTGGTCGTGCGCCTCCGGGTCCATTGCCGGCGAATCAGATGCAATCGTTGGGCAACCAGCAACAACAACAGCCGCAACATCATCAACAGCAACACCAGCAGCAACAGCAACGAACTGGAGGCAAAGAGCCCGTTTTGCTGCAGGGTGATTTTCGCAAGGTGTCGGGCATCAGTTCGGAAATCTTTCGACAGATAGAAGCAGTCGAAAATGATCATGATCCGAATACAGCGGCAGCTTTGGAGGTGAGCATCTAAAAAAATTTAAGACTCATGTGAATATAAGATTATCATACAGAAAATTGAACAAGTTCAATCTTGTTCCTTCGTTGCTTTATGTACATACATACTGTAGAGTTCATCGCATGCTCTGCTGACTCTAACACCTTTCCCCAACTTATCCTTTCCCCGGACTCTCTAGTTCTTAAGCTTTTTTTAACGATTTCAACTTGGCTCATTTACTTGGAGCGAGCTCTTCGCAATATTTATGTTTTCTAGACCAGGAGTTCCCAAACTTTTAAGATAATGGAACCCACACTAAATACATTTCTGTTCTAAAAATCAAGGGCACTGCAAGTTATATATGAATAAAAACATTTACTAGAAATAGCAAACATACTTCAACTTTGAATGTAAAGAATGAAATCGTTTCATTGTTTTACTAATGATTGCCTTATAGTTCGATATTACGTCTGAAAGCTAGCTATATGCGCATTTCTGGCGTAGCATCCAACTTCGACCTGAATTTTTGTCATAATTGTAAACCCTTGTTTCTCAGCGTTACGTTGAGACAAAGGGAAGCAAAGATGAGATAGCCGTTTTAGCTGCTTCATGGTATTCACTCCTAACACTAACCAAAACTCGTTCAGAGACAAGCATTTAGTTGTATTTTCCACACAGATAATCCTGAAATTTAATTTTCTCTTAGAGGATGATAAGTTGTCTCTCGCCATAAATACGGTTGCTGACTTTCCCTGCAAAGATGTCATTTTACTGATCTTTCTAAAAATGTCGCAAACAAGCTGATTTTGTAAGCCAGATATCCGAAGATTAATAATAATAGTTATTTTGACGGTTACACTAAGTGTTTGGCCGAACCGCCTCCAATTTGTGGTGTGGGTCTTAATGTAGTTCCACAAAAGTTTTAAGCCTTCAAAAGGCAAATGGATTTTAAGAGAAGCTTTTTCATGGTAGAAATCATGGTGTAATAATAAAAAGGTGTTGTCAGTAACTTAACCTCACTTTTTCGGCAGGTCTATTCCGGTCACGCATTTTAAAGTAGTAGAAAAAGTACTAATTATTTACTACTTTTAATCCGTTCGTGCATACTATTTCAAATTAAATGTAGAAAAATGTTTAATTACAGGCTTATAAGCCTGAATATATGTTTGTATCGTCAGTTGCACACAGCTTGGACATATATTGTAAATAAGGCAATTTCCTATAAAACTGTAAATGATTTTTTAAATAGATTAATAATAATAATAATAACAATAGATTGGCGCTTACACATATGTTAGTGTTTGGCCGAGCTTCTCCTCCGACTTGTGGCGTGCGCCTTGATGTTGTCACACAAAGCGGAGGGACCTACAGTTTTACGCCGACTCCGAACGGCGATTGCATTTTTATGGGCAGCTGTTTTTCATGGCAGTAATACACTCGGAGGTTTGCCATTGCCTGCCGAGGGACGACAGCTGTTAAGAAAACACCTTTTTTCTATATTTTTTGCGATGTTGCTTTGACCAGGGCTTGAACCCAGGTACTGCGGAGTGAAGAGCGCACTGCTTACCACTACGCCACAGCGGCTGACATATAGATTAAAACACATAAATATCAATAATATAAGCACAATCATAATTTAAACATGCTGCCGCTCTATTCTAGTGTATCAGTAGTCCATTTGGCTCGATATTATGACAATTCAGCAAAAGATATTTAATATAAAAAATCGCCTTTCCATACGATTTTTGTGTACGTTTTTTTCCATTGATAACCACGATGTCTTTTATTTTTTACTTTTTGCGGACAAAAATTATACAAATCCAGCAATTTTAAATATTAATATTGTTCCGAAAACACCAAGTTCTTTAAATATCGCGATAAAACGAATTACTAAAAAGGAGTATTTTAGATACTATTTCCCAACGAATATTAGTATAACAAGTAAGAAAGTCTAAGTTCGGGCGGAGCCGAACATTAAATACCCGGCGCAAGTATTAAATATATGTTTTTTCACCCTTCCGAAACCTTCCGCTAGATGGTAAGCCGAGGTGTATCAATTTTGAGTAAATTAGCGTCCTTCAATTTCGAAATATTGAAGTTTCAAGCATTTCTTAAATTTACCGTTATATGAGAATCGGCCGCTATTTTAGTCCGATTTCAATAATTTTCAACGTTTTGCTTACACGTGGCAAGTACAATAACCATACCGAGTTTGGTACAAATTGGTAGAACGGTTACCGATATACTTATATGTGATCATAAGTGGGCGGTGCCACGCCCATTTTCCAAAATTTTACCATAAACATATTTCTTGGTAAAGAATTGTTGCAAGCATCAATTTTGAATAAATTAGCTTCAATATTTACTGATTTATCGAAGATTTTGTATTTCTCTAAATTACCGTTATATGGGATGTGGGCGTGGTTTTTGTCCGATTTTAAAAAGTTTCGGCGGTTTTTTATGCTGTACCAAGGCCAACAACTGTGCCAAGTTTGGAAGAAATTGGTGCAGCAGTTACCAAGATATACACATGTAACCATAAGTGGGCGTGGCTACGCCCATTTTCCAAAAATTTATAATATTCTTATTTTTCGTCTAAAACTTATTATAAATATCAATTTTGAGTGAATAATCTCCAGTAGTTACTAAAATATCGCAGTTTTCGTATTTCTGAAAATTACCGTTATATGGGAAGTAGGCGTGGTTATTGAGCGATTTTAAAAATTTTCGGCCATTTGGTATGTTATGCGAAGGCCAACAACTGTGCCAAGTTCGGAAGAAATTGGTGCAGCGGTTACCAAGATATGTACATGTAACCATAAGTGGGCGTGGCTACGCCCATTTTCCAAAAATTTATAATATTCTTATTTTTCGTCTAAAAATTATTGTAAATATCAATTTTGAGTGAATTATCTTCAGTAGTTACTAAAATATCGCAGTTTTCGTATTTCTGGAAATTACCGTTATATGGGAAGTGGGCGTGGTTAAAGTCCGATTTCGCCCATTTTCAATACCAACCTACCTTGGATTAAGGGAAACCTACATACCAAATTTCGTTGAGATATCTCAATTTTTGCTCGAGTTATCGTGTACACGGACAGACGGACAGACGGACAGACGGACGGACAGACAGACATGGCTTAATCGATTTCTTTTTTCATCCTGATCATTTATGTATACATTTGTCTATATCTATCTCGATTCGTTTTGGCTGTTACAAACAACCGTTATGTGAACAAAATTAATATACCCTTGTGCACAAGTGCGCTCGGGTATAAAAATTAAGATCGACAGCACTGAAAATAAGCATGCCGATCTTGTCAAAATCACAACAAACACGTCGCTACTGACAACACCTTGTTATTATTCCACCATGGGTAGAAATGTACTTAGAGGTTTGTCATTGCCATTGTCATTGTTAAGAAAAAACCTGTTTTCTATATTTTTGCGGTAGCTAACCCTTCGGCAACGCGGACAACAACACATACAAGTTTGAAAAAACAAGCTGTCAATCGCAACGCTTAACACTCAGAACGGTAATCATTACCACCTACGAGAGAATTGCGTTTCGGTCATGCTGTTTATAGAACTCTTCTTTGCATGTGCCACTCAAACCGACTGCCGACTGCGTTGCTTATTCATAGCGAATTTTAATCCATGGGTTCCGCGGAACTTACTTTAGGAAGCTCGGTTCTAGAATTCTTTCTTTTGACGTAAAGCAGGTTCCTTGGTCTGACTCTATGAAATTTGCTCTGCTAAAGGCTATGAAATTATTTTTTAACAAACTTTGTGATTGCGTCTATTACAACTAATATACATACATATGTATACACATATAGTGCTTATCAGAACTATTCGACACTCACATATGGACAAGTTGTGGCTATTTGTTTTATAATTTTTTAAACTTAATTATTTTTTATAAATTTTAAATTATTCTTTAAGAAAAACTACTACTAAAACTACTATTTTTTGATTATAAAGCAGATTTTTGACATTTCTCCAGATGCAATCATTAAGCATAGCTTTGCCACATCGAATTTTTTTGAGAGGGGAGATTTTCTTTTAAATATTTGGGATTTAAAAAAAAATGAAATTTACATACAAAAAATAGCAAGTTCATGTGTTCGATAATCAAATTCGAACGGTGTTCTCAAGCGTTTCAAAGATCCTATGAATAATATCGATGTGCAGAAGTGAAGTAATAAAATAAAATCCAGGTTTGAAACATTTATTTATTAAGAAGTTTTTTTCATTTTATTTTAAATAAAATAAATAAATTTACATAACAAAACTCTTTTTTTAATAGTCTGAAGAAGACGTATTGATAGATATTTCGTCATTAAAGCATAGTCCGAAACAGGCTTCGGAGAAGCTTGTATGGGCTCATTGCCTCACAATTAAACGAGTCACAATTCAGAATTCTCCCGAAGTGAAGTATTCAGAAGTAATTCAGGATACAAAACTGTCGTGTAAATCTAACGTGGAACAAAAAACCTCTAACGAATTGGCAGCATTTTGGCAATGTAAGCAGGTCTTTGGTAAAACGTGGGGTATGTCACCATAGGGAATCCTCAGGATTTATACCTCTATGATCAGACCCATAATTATCTATGCGTCAGTGGTATAGTGGAGCAGATTCTCAATCAAGAGCGTGGGGAGTCTTCTTGCTAAACTTCAAAGAACTACTGCCATGTGCTGTCCTGTCACTTTGTGTCTTCATACGAGGGGAAGCTTTAAAGGCCACCTGCAGACTAAAAAGAAACGGATGCTGGTATAACACTGAGTGGGGCAAGGCGTATCTGAGCACTTGTGTCTTTTCCATGCCACAGGATAGTACGCCACCTTTACCATTGTTGAAGAGATTCTATAATGTTTAGTTCCCTGCGGCTGAATGCTGGTTTAATACCAGCACTGAGCCCGGAATCACACATAATCGAATCTTCAATGATGGCTCCAAAACTGACTCTCTCTTGGACTTTTCTCTGGTGAAGTATGCTTCGGTCTTCCAGGCTGAGGTGTTTGCAGTGACAGCTTAACTGCACTTAAGGCATTGGGCAGCCCTCTAACTACTTACTTCCAAATTCTGGGTGCCAGTTCAACCGGCAGTAACTCCTATCGTCCATAACTAAAATATCTATCATAGCATGAAGCAGCGAAATTAATGCCTTACCTTTGCAAAGCACATCCAAATCCTTTTCGGTGACTGGCTTTAGGAGAAACTAATTAAATAATAGCTAATTTTTGCGGTGGACAACATATTTACCGGTCTTTTATTTCAAAGAAAAAGTCAGTTGGTTGCTTTTTCAAATAAGGCGATGTATGAATTTCAATTTTCGTCATTGCTCAGATCGAAGACAAATTTCCTTTTAATTTTCTAAATATTTTTTTTTTTACATTAAATAAATTATTATTGAGGATTAGGTATGGTAGCACGAAATGTCACAATCTGCTTAATTGTCAGGTAGTTAATATGGCGCCCGAAAAGTGACAATGAAACTACCTTCTTTTTTGTATCATGAGAAAAAGTGTATAAATCTAAGTTCAATCTTTGCCAAATATTTAAAACAGATTAGAACAAGTAAAGAAGTATAAGTTCGGGCGAAACCGAACTTTATATAACCGGCGCAGATATCAAATATCGTCGTTTAATTTTAGTCCGATTTGAATAATTTTCAACAAATTCCTTTTCCGTACCAAGGTTATTAAGTGCACCGAGTTTGGTAGAAATTGATAAATCGGTTACCGAGATACACATCTGTGGTCATTAGTGGCCACGCCCATTATCCAAAAATTTATAATATTATAGTCTGCTAAGTGGTTATTGCAATCATTGATTTTAAGTGAATTAGCTCCAATATTTACTGATTTATCGCAGTTTTTGTGTTTCTGTAAGTTACCGTTATATGGCAGGAGGGCGTAGTTATTGCCCGATTACAACGATTTTCAACAGCTTTCTTAGGTAGACCCTACCCAAGGCTTGTACCGAGTTTGGTAAGGATTGGTGAAGCGGCTACTGAGATACAACATTTCATCATAAGTGCGTGGGGTTACGCATATTTTCCGAAAATTTCATAATAATATGAGGTGGGTATTATCGAAGGCTGAGATAGTTCAGCCGCTCCAGGGTTGGGCGGAGGTCCCACTAACCCCCACTGAATAAAATAAACACAGTAGCTTAATGTAGCGAGCACAACCACACACAGGCGGCTGTTCGGCCACAATGCTGGCACCTTGACGTCCAAGAAGAGAGAGGGAGATACGGAGAGGGAGAGAGGGCGGAGACTAACTAGTGGCTAGTGGCGGTGACGGTGAGAGCGGTGACGGTCTGATGATTAATGATCAGGCATGGGCAGTGAACGAGCGCACGCTCAAAGAGCATAACCATCACGCGTACGTATACAAGCAAGAGCTTAACGATGAGAACGCGGCAGCATGCAAAATGAATTAGGCACGATTGAGAGAATACAAAGGCTGCGCCAATCTCGGACCGCTATTCCTCTCTTAACGAATTTGACAGAATCGTTATTTGCATGACGTCACACTTGTGCAACTTGTTTACGTTTTCCTTGCAATATTTTTTCGTCTTCTTCCATTCTTGCTCACGTTTTGGCATTTCTCTCTCGCAATTGCTCCAGTGTGACGTCATACAAAAGTTATTCTCAAAAATCCTCTCTGATCGGCGCAATCTTGTATTCGATCATTTTTGTGAATTAGGCACACTAACACATTCTCAATTTAAGCGATCGCTTGTTTGTGGCAGTGCCCACCTCTGTTAATGATGATGACAGTGAGAGAGGAGACGGTTCGGTGATTAATGATGACGACAGTGAGAGCGGTAGCGAGCGAGGTGATGGTAAACGCCCACAGCAGGGGTACTGCAGCCAATGAGAGCGGCGATGCTGATCGTGACGGCAGTAGTAGTCCCTTGTAGTAGTGACGGTCCTGCGGTGATGTTGACGGTAGCCCAAACAGTGGCGAGGGCGGTGGCGATTCCCCGTAGTGAGAGCAGTATTGGCGGCCCTAGTAATGACAACGGGCCGCTTTCCGTTACGACGGGGATGGCGGCCCTGAATGGTGATAGTGACTGGCCGTACCTGCGGCGTCTGATG
This sequence comes from Rhagoletis pomonella, assembly GCF_013731165.1. Lineage (NCBI taxonomy): Eukaryota > Metazoa > Arthropoda > Insecta > Diptera > Tephritidae > Rhagoletis > Rhagoletis pomonella. The sequence continues at coordinate 72,474,324 of NW_023458558.1, forward strand.
CTGGTGGCAGGAAGTAACGGTGGCCCAGGGCGGTGAGAGCGTTAGTGGCCCGGCTGTTGGACGAAGATAATAAATTCGGCCCTGATTAGTAACGGCGGTGATGGTAGCGGCCCTTACAGCCAGCAAGTAGCGGTCCTCGGTAGCGGTTTGGCCTAGGGCGGAAAATGGCGTCGGCGGCCCCGATGATGACGAAATTGATAGTTCGGCCCTAATAGGTGGTGGCGGTGGCAGCGGCCCTGGATGACGATGGTAAGGCCAGCGGTCCTGGAAGGTGGTGGCGCTTGGCATCGGCTTCGGCTTGGAGCGGTAGTGATTTCGGCGGCCCGCTGAACGCGAAGATGGTACTCGGCCCTGGTAAGTAATGGCGGTAACAGCGGCCCTATATGCTGATGGCACGGTTAGCGGTCCTAGCTGGTAGCGGTTTTTGGTCGTGACTTTGGCCCAGGGGCGGCAGATACTGTTGGCGGCCCGAACGGTCACCTGCAAAAGCTACGGGAGCTGGTTAGTATGGCCCCAGGGCGGCAAGACAGCCCATCACCCCCTCTAATGTATTAAATCGTGGCTGCTTGGCATTGTGGGGCGTGTTTACCCGCCTCGGCACACTGCCTGCTCGCCACGCAGTGGGCAGGAGAGTTCAAATATTTTGTAATGGAGCAGATAAGGGTCATTATCTTCAAATGGATTATTTCTAACTTTTGGCAGTTCCGCCTAAAAGTGTTGATGCCGAAATATGTTTTTCATCAGTCGGTTTTGTATGTAAAAACTGCAGGTCAAGCTTAGAATACTCCGCTTTGAATGCTTTGCTGCTCTTATGAAAACATATTAAGTGCAATAATAACAACACCGGAAAAAAGGGGTGTGTGTTTTTAAGCAGACCACCACCAACATGAATTTCGACCCACTGAATCCGATTCAGAGATCCGTTTGACTCGTACACCCTCAAAATTTCAAGTGAATTGCGAAAATAAATGGCAAAAAATTCTCCATTCGCCATTTCCTTATAGAGTAGAATAAACATGTTTAGAGAAATTGTTTTTGTATATTTTTGTTTTATGTTTTTTTATTAATCGTTACTTTCCAAAGTACCTGGTATTTAAATTATTATTTATGATGTATACGTTCCTCATTCACATGTTTTTTTAAATACAATTAAAAAAATGTTTTACTTTAAAATTTGTCTGATTGAATAAATAAATATCGCTAGCGTAGAGTGCAAAGTTGCTAAGTCTCAATTTAAAAATTCTACAGGAGAGGAAAAAACTTCGTATAGCCATTTTCTTTAAGTATTTCGCAAAACTTTGAATACAACATTTTGCCTGTTTAAAGCAAAGCAAAACTCCATACGAATCAGAGGGATTCGATCTTTATTAAAAGATTTCGAACTTTTTTGGCCTTATCGAATTTTTGGAGCTTTTTTGGCCTTAGCAAATTTTCCTTTCATTGAATATAAACGATAAAACAAGGACCTTTACCCTTTTCGAAACGTTGAAATATTAATTTATCTAGCCTCCTATATCAAAATATGATTTTTTATTAAAAGTGAAGTTAGCAACTTTTCACTCTAAGCTAGCGATATATGAGTTTTACAATCAGTTTATCGTAAATTTTAAATAGTTTTATTTCATGGTATGTTTAAATGCTTTCATATTCATAAAATTTATGACTCAATTTGAATCCCAGGATAAATCCCGGGATCCCGGGATCACCTAAAAAATATCCCGAAATCCCGGGATACCAATTTTACTGATATTTTGGCATCCCTAGTATGCATGCATGGTTATATGTATGTATTTATGGTTGTACGTATGTATGTATGTAAGTAGATACCCTGCAAAAAATGGGACTAATCCGGGATGACTCCGGGAGCAATCACAAAGGAGCATGCGAGCTTGTCCTATGAAGAGACTAATTGTTCACCTTTATACCCGAACGGGTATAAAAAGCGACTAGTCACTTTTAAAAAATAACAATAAAAATTTGCGGCAGCTGAGATTCGAACCGGGGTGCTCAGTTTTGTTAGGCGAATACTCTCTCTGCGAGCCAACGCCACACATGAAATTTCATTGATTCA
>NW_023458558.1:72511394-72578785 GCF_013731165.1 Rhagoletis pomonella
GAGTTCATCAACTTGTGCAGTGAGTAGCTCATTTAATGTACAATTGTTATGGAACTTATGTCTGACATAAGTTCCATGAATCAGATCTGTGGAAGTAATGTCAGACTCTATTTCCATGGACCAAAAGACGATCGATGGTAGTAATTGCACGACATAACTTCCAAACTTCCATGGAACTTATGTCACGGTTCGGTAGAAGTTATGGCCCTGATTCACAACTTTTAATATAGTTAAGTTGTAAGTTGTAAATTGGTATTGTGGCACACAACTCAACTCAACTTTGAAAACGTAGTTGTCTGGCATCATCGGGCTCATCGGTAAAACATAATTCCTAACTGATTTCCATTTCTTTGCTTTTAATTATGTTTATATGATTAAAACTACAAAATAATAATAATAGATTGGCGCTTACACATATGTTAGTGTTTGGCCGAGCTTCTGCTCCGATTTGTGGCGTGCGCCTGTGTTGTCACACGGAGCGGAGTTTTACGCCGACTCCGAACGGCGATTGTATTTTTATGAGAAGCTGTTTTTCATGGCAGAAATACACTCGGAGGTTTGCCATTGCCTGCCGAGGGACGACCGCTGTTAAGAAAAAACCTTTTTTCTATATTTTTTCCGATGTTGCTTTGAGCAGGGCTTGAACCCAAGCGTTGCGGAGTGGAAGCGCGCCACTACACCACAGCGGCCGACAATTAAAACTACATAAATAGTATTATTAAAATTCCAAAATTTGTATTAAATTTCCGATTTTTTCAATGGCTCCAGTCAACTGAAAAGAGACCATAACAGGGGCCCATGTCTGTGGAAGATATGTCGAAACCCCAAACTTGGAGCGTCCAAGGACTATTCGGAAGGGAAGTATTTTATTGTTAATTTTAAACATCTATTACTTTAATTTTAATATTTAGTATTTAAATCTTAATCTTTACTTGGGGTTAATTTATTCCATATCTAATGTAACTTAGGCTAACTTCCTCCACTGAGCACCTTATACTCCCCCTTTTGTACAACATAAGGCCTTATACTCAGCAGAATATCAGAAACGTTAAGTGGAGGAATACTGCGAACAGCGAGAGAATGAGAGAATGTGCGATAGATGTCCGAACGTTCTAGAGTTGCCTTGAGTGCGAGCACAGGTATATAACGCCGCTGCTATAGCGCAACACAAGTTCAGTTGCAAATAAGCAAGTTGGAAAACAGAGATCAATTGTGTCAGCAAGCTTTGTAAAGCGATGTAATTGTTTTAACCAGTATTGTAAAAAGTTTGTTGTACAATAAAATTAACTGTACCGTAATTTGGAAATCCTAAGTGTTTATTTAATAATCCAGCGATACGAACTCAAAAGATTTAGGGAAATCAAGGATAGTCGTTACAATTTTATGTGAAAATGCGTAACATAAGTGAGCAACCGTGGATGGGCGCTCATGAAAATCTGCATTTCAATGCGGAACCTTCAACATCCTGGTACCGAGAAGTTAGCTACTAAAAATGTGGTGTAAATCTGGACGAAAAATGGTACTGAAAACGAGGCAACCCGAAACCGGTTTGCATCCAACTAAATTCCTTCAAACTCATATCATCGTGTAAAAGTATTGCATACTTTTAGGCACTTAGATAACATTGTATATCATTTGTGTCAAAGTATGACAGTAATTATTCCTTAGATTATTAAATCGATTATTCCCTTCTAATTGACGATTCAATTGTATCGCAACATTTTATTTGATTAATATACGATTATTTGATTAAATAATAGTTGGAAACTAAACTAATAAAATTAAGCAAAACTAAAACAATTGCTCCACAGCCAGACCCCGGAAAACTAAAAAAGCGAGGTTAATCCAGAATTTCCCTGTAAGGCAAATATGTATTTCAATATTGAATATTTTAATACTTGGCTACGGAATACGGGCATCGCTGTGCGAAGCATCACACTTGTACTCAATCAAAGCACGATAAAAACATACATACAACGATATATATACTATATATGCAATATATAATGCAAAGCATACATGCATACAATAAACACATACCAATGACCAATACTTATAAATGTTCTTCTTTCTACTAATCCTGTTGACCGTTTGTGAAATTGATGGTTACTAATTATTTTATTGCAAATTGTAATTTTCATTGAATTAAGTTAGATTGCATTCCAATTTCTGGCTCTCAAAGTTAATGTGTAAATAACCAAGTTCTGCTTTTTCAACTTAAAAATTTTTCAACTCAATTAATTTAAATAATCATATTGTTTCAAAGCTGCATATATAATATCTACTAAATGTAAAAATGTATGTGTGGAATAACTTTTTGTACGTCAACATACATACATATCTACATATTAAAATATTGTAACTGTATTGTATTGTATTGGGTTTTTTTAGACATGTGGTTTTTAAGAAGAAATAAAACTCATATAGATTAATGTTTGGCCAAGAATCAAGCTTTATTATAAAGATAAGGGTTTGCCATTATGTTTTAAAAATGGTTTCGGGCAAGTGAGGCTGGCTCGAATAAATTCCAGCCGAGAGGCCCAATTTTCGAAAACTTGTTGCAGCAATTGGGGCCGTACGTCAACAATGACGCGCCGAATAGGCGTCAATCGTCTCGGGCTTATCTGCGTAGAAAAGCGACTTCACATAACCCCACAAAAAATTGTCCAGCGGTGTTAAATCGCACGATCTTGGAGGCCACGCCACAGGCCCACGACGCGAGATAATGCGCTCACCAAAAGATTCCTTCAATAAATTGATTGTTTTGTGGGCTGTATGGCATTTAGCGCCGTCTTGTTGGAACCAAAGGTCGTCCACATCGACATCCACCAATTCCAGCACGAAAAAGTCATTAATCATGGCTCTATAGCGTTCCCCATTGACTCTAACATTATGGCCGGCTTCATTTTCGAAGAAATATGGACCAATGATTCCCTCTGCACACAGAGCAGACCAAACTGTGACTTTTTGAGGATGTAACGGCGTCTCAACAATGGCTTGTGGATTATCATTACTCCAAATGCGACAATTTTGTTTCATCTCTGAGGCATGTATGGCATCTCTGAGGATGCGCTTAATCCACTAGAGTAAGCGTGGTGCGATACCGATCCACGGTTGCTCGAATTTACAGACTCTGCTGGGCGATTATGTTGTCCGAATATTGACGTAGCGCGCGATGCGTCGCCCGAATCGAACCATTATTTTGGTAATAAACTTGCACGATTTGTAAACGTTGTTGCGGAGTAAGTGTGTTCATTATGAAATAGCAAACCAAAGTGAGTATAAATCAAGTAACAGCTGTCAAAGAGACCAACTCCGAAAAAAGTATTGCCTCATTGAAAACCACACGTCTAAAAAAACACCCTTTACTTGATGAAATTTTTTTGATATGATCGCTTGCAAAAAATTTATGTAATCGTGTAAAACTATAAATCTATTAAGCATACATATACTCGTACATACTAACGTACCTACATACATATGTAGATAAATAAGTACGTAAACACCTATCAAGCTGATGTGGTAAATAAGTACTTTGCATATGTGCATTTGAAGTCGGATATTAGCACGATTGGCCCACTACTGGTAATCTGTAACATACATACAAGCATTAAGTACATTTTAACATACTACTTATTTCTTTTGCGTTTCCTGTGTATTTATCCATATTTGTACATACGTACCTACATATACATAGATATGAATAATGCAAAGCCACCGATCATGTGCTTGTTTGTACCTTAAATGCATACACAAGACCCTAGTAATTGTCCATAGATGCGTTCATACACTCACATATTTATGCACTAAGCATACATATACATACATATAAGCTTACATGCATATGTAAATATATATACAACATTATACCAAAAATGGTGCATATACTATATCCGCAGGCACAGAAATACATACATACATACATACGCATTTTAACCAACCAGGCAGCATGCTACTTCTTTAAATGCGCTATAAATATTTGCATATATCCTCAAGATTATCTGCCGGCACACAAATTGCTTCAAATATTCCGAAGCTGCAATTTCCACTTGTCTGTGTCTGTAAAGTGAGTAAATCACTCCTACCAAAAACTATGCATTTGTAAGTACATATCGCAAGTTTAATAATATAGAGATTAATCCAACGTACATATGAACTTGTGATGGTAAGTATCGAGTACTTTTGTGGGGCGAGTTCGATACTTTTAAGGATTAGGTATTTTTCAGAGTACTGAGTACTTTCCTTAAATATTCACATTAGAGTGGTTCCAAAACTTTTTTTTTTGGAAATTCATAAACGCTACTTCAAATTATTGTTATTTGTGTTAAAAAAAGAGAAACTTGTTTTTTTAATTTTGAAAAAAGAAGTATTCTTAGAGGTCGCGCTGGTCGGTTTTTTATAAAAACGCTGATGTTCTCAATTTTTGTATATTCTTGACATGTTAAAATGCAGCTAAAAATGTGGTTTTTACATATAATTACTATGGTATTATTGGGGAACATTCCCTTAATTACATACCTGTGTTGGTCAGTTAAAATGGGCCTACTGCCCGAAAATATGTTTTTATGAACCACTCTAATACACATGTTGATAACATTTCAATACTTACAAATCTCACAAGTTGGCAGTGTTTTATTTAAATTAATAAATGAATCCCAATTACGTCAAATGAATGGCTAACTGTACTGGGCACAAGTATTGTTCTTGAAATTTATTGAAACTGCAAATTAAGTACAATCATTTCTGAACACCCTCAAATGTAAATAAAACTCAGTACTTTTTAAGTCTATTCCACACTTAATACTGAGTACTTTGAATCGATCCTGAGTACATGTATCAAACCGATTATTGGAACAGAGTATTTTTGAGTACTGAGTACTTTTGAGTTCTTTTGTGAGTACTGAGTTCTTTGGAGTTATTTTGTGATTACCGAGTTCTTTGGAGTACTCAGTATCGATACTTTTAAAAAGCGGGTTCCGTGGATCCTTTTGAGAATCGAGTTCTCAGTACTTTTGGTATCGATACTGCCCAACACTAATATGTATGTACATATGTATATAATTTTGTGGGAAAACGAAATCAAAGTTTTATCAATTCATATACATACATATGTAGTTGGTATACAAAATAACAGAACATTATTGGGGAGTTTAGTAATTTGTTATACTAAACATATCGTTAGTCACGGTGGGTCGGAACGAAGTTCAATCCAAAAGTCTTGGCACTTCAAATTTTCTTGTGCATTTTTTTATTATGTTTTCTAATGGTGATTTGGTTTCTCCCAAAAACTGTTGCCCTTCCCCTGTGCAAAATGTGTTTGATGTTACACTCAACCCTTTAAATGGGCATGTTCTTGTCGTTTTGTCCTTGTCTAGATCATGCATTTCATAATATTGACGTTTTAAACAACCATATGATATTCAGGGCAACCATCTCCCCTGACAAAGCTTCACAGGGCAGAGAATGTGCCTCGTTTGCCTTACAAGAGTGTGGCATTTTTAGAAACAAACACAAAATTATCTCACCCGTATATATTTTAATTTAGAATCGAACACGAAAAGAGAAAGGAGCATTCAACATTTTTTTGTAGAAACGAAGTCACCATAAATTATTTAAGACCGAAATCGAGTTTTTGTGTTTTTTGTGCTGGAAACATTGTTAATCAACAATAACATCGACCCAAGGGCTTTTGTACATTAAATTTTCTTATACGTTTTATTTTCATTTTGTTTCTTAAAAAATTTAAATTCAAAAAGGAAAAAATCGTTAAACAATACAAGAGAATCGAGTTTCATGCTGAAAAATGAGCATCCATCTTCCAATTACTTCATATCACCGCGCAGAAACAAGTGGTATGACGAAGGGTGCCGCCCGGCTGCTGCAGAATACTACCCAACATACCAAGCTACCCTGCAGCCAATTGCAACACGCTCGACAGTTGAACGATACCAGGAAAAAGGGAAGGAAAAGAGACGCCTTTTCCGGATAAAGTAAATAGAGCCTTCAAGACCGAGGATGGTTCCTGTAGAGCCTTCAAGACCGAGGATGGTTCCTGTAGAGATGAAGATGGAAATATGTTAATAGATGTCCAGAGTACACTTGAGATGTGGAGAGAACACTTCTAAACGCTTTTTGGTGACAATTGGTGGCGTGCTTGATGAAGGAGAACGCCAACCAATATATAGGGACGAAGCTCACGTCCAATACGAATTGAAAATAGCTATAAGGCAGCTTAAGAACAACAAGGACCCCTGGGCCGACGGTATACCGGCTGAACTGGATCCTTGGTGGACAAAGTTTTTCACTACCTCAAAGTCCCTTAGTTCCGGGACGTTGCGATTCAGATTGACCTTTAAGCTCACGATAGTTGGTGCAAACGGCGGGATTTACCTTCAGATGGATTGGACAAAGTACACTGAAATTCCAGTCTTCGGGCATGTATTCATCAGACCAAATTGTGCTTAACAGCTGTTACATGCCCTTTGGCAGCATAAAATAATAAAAAAATCAGTTCTCTTGGATATATGTATGTTTAACGATTTTTTCGTTTTTGAACCTGAATTTCTTAGAAGAAATGCAAATAAAATTAAAAGTACAAAGGCCTTTGGGTTGACCTGACTGTTGAGCAACAATGTTTAGAGCACAAAAACACAAAACCTCAAATGTAACACTCTGAAAACGTTCGAAATGGTTTCAGAATTTCTAAAAGCGTTTCCTTAGTAAATTAGATTTTAGTGTAATTGGACTACTAACACGACGTGATAAATTTGGTTTCAACGAAGAGCTGTATACCGTTGTAAAAACGTTTGTGAAACATAAAAGTACGCCAGAAAATACTAACTCCAAGTTTTTCAAAGCTAAGTAAAAGCATTATATTAAAAGTTGCAATTACGGAAGAAATAAAAAATTAGCTTGTCAGAGCTATCTCATTAGACAAGCTTTTAAAATTACTTCTAAACTTAACTCAAATAACTGTTTTTATTTTAAATGAAGCCGCTTAAAATTAAGGAAGTAGGACAACAACCGATGTGCGGTTTCAAATAAAATTCTCAGATTCGGTTTTGGTTTACAAATCGAGTAAATCGATTTTTTTTTCATTTCGAATACTATTCTGGGAATGAACCAAAATGTGTTCGTTCGAAAACAGCGAACACTAAGTCGTACGCCTTTAGCTCGATCTCCATTTGAGAAAATGTGTGAAACTTAGAACGTGCCCGTATAAAAAAAATAATAATTTCAACGGCGGTAAAATATACTGGTTCGCTTCTTTTACTGTTTATAGTTAAGAACTTAAGATCATTTGCCATCATGTCGCTTTATTTTGTCACTTAAATTTGATCATGTTTCGACTGTGAAACTATGTAGAATCGCTACCAATCAAGAAAATACGATAACTATGAGTACTTTATTTTAAACTGTTTTTGCGCCAGACATAATTTTTAACAAAAACGGTTTAGAAATATCTACATTATACATATGCGAATATCTTAGCAAACTTAATAGTAAGATAGAGGATGTCCATCACATGTAATTTCAACATAGCTACACTTTTACACATTGACTGCGAGTACAAAAATAAATTATCAGCAGCTACATCTATACTTATCATAATACAGAATACAGAATATAAATTTGCACCACATAAGACTGCTATCTCTAGAAAGTTACGCACTTGCATGGCATTAATGTACCAAAAGCTTCACGAATTGGCAATTAAAATTACTCCCCCCCACAACACCTGATTGCATTCATTGTTTCTTTGGTAGAATTAGATTAGAGAGTATAATTACGCACCAAATGATGTTTTCACTGCACTCGTTAGCTGACCTAGTTCTTATTGTGCACCGTCACGGCCAACATCGACTTCAGCAAAATTGAACCTTAATATTACAACTTAATAACTTACTGACCTCAATTGGTGACCATTTTTCTAAAAAGCTAACCTTTTCAAGTTGTCGTTATTTCTTTCACGTCCCTAACTCATACAGCACGCTTCATGTACCTAACAATATTTCACTAGCCATTTATTAATCCTGTTTTGAAATACCCCAACATACAGCCAATTTATAGAACGAAAATATTTGTTTTCCTTTTATTTCTATTTTATAGCCCCATCAATTGGCGGGCTCAGCGGCCTCAGCAATTCTCGACCAATCGCCACTGCCACTTCCCGGCACACCCTCCCCAGGCAGTAGTTCGGCATCGACCGGCTCCGGCTCGGGATCCGGTAAAAGTATGTAGCACAGAAGTCTCACACACAATCAAGTTACATTATTCAGCCTTGTTCACTGAGCAATTTACCTTAGGTACTGATACAATAAAACGCGGTGCGTCGCCTTCCTCTGTTAAACATGTGAAAATCCAAGAATCCTCCAGCTCCTATACCATAAGAGAGAAACAACCGACAAAAGACTCACCATTTGATGATTCTTCACTGCATTCAGTTGGTTCAACAACATCTACAGTAACAACGATAAGGAAAGGCGTCGAGTTTTATGAACCACAAAAACCTCAAATAAAGGCTGACGAAAGTAGTTACTCGAAATATGGTGAGCTGGGGGTGAAAACGCGCACAACCTACAGTGAAACGAGCCCTTATAGTAGTGGTAAGGGGCCACTTTCAACGTTGTCAACTGAAGATTACAAAGCCATGCGTAACAAATCGAGTGCCACATCGTCCTCCTCGTCGTCACAAGCGACAGTTTTAAGCGCGGCTGGTTCCACTGCCACATCAGCGCCTACCACATCGTCTGACGATTCTGATGATATCATCTCGTACAAGTCATCAGCTTCGACGAATGCTTTGCTGGCGCAATCCCAGGCTATGACCACGTCGCAACTTATGTCCAAGTATCTGAAAAGGGAACCACGAGTTCAGTTTACCCCCATAAAATCTCCCGATTCTCCATCTCCACCAGGGAGCGATGGTCTACCGAAAGGCGTCTACCAAATAACTGCCGCGAACGGTAAATCCACAGGCGCCATTCGCAAACACTCCGCGCAAAGTGCTGCAAATGATTCACACACAAATACCAACAACAAGGGCTTATTATCACCATCGAGACAAGTAAACGACAAAGAACCAGTACAATCAGCAACCTCGGCATCAGCGATACCATCATACACAGCACCATCAACGTCATTTGTATCGACTGGCAGGCGGCTATTCGACAGTTTAGCGTCATCTGAAGCAGAAGGGCGAACACCAGCGGGAGGCACCAGCACAACAACAGCAGCAATGTCTGCAACGTATAACGATAATAAAAGTGTAGCTAGTAGTCACATTAGTAATAAGAATCAAAGTTCAGAGCACAGAAGTTATGGTAGTAATTTGTTTGGAAGTAGCGGGCACAGTGGCACAAGTCCCTTTGCCACTAATGGCAATGGCTCCTCAACAACAAATGGCACGCACAATGCCATGCACCTCTACGGCACACTGCCCAAAAGCGGCCCAGCGGCTAATGCAACAGGTAATGGTTCCTCGGGCGGTGCAGCTGGAAAGTACAGTTCCACTACATCCGCCTCGTGCTACTCCGGCTCGTCATCGTCCGGCGGGCCCACAGCCAGTAGTAGTGGAGTGAGCTCAATGGCTAGCTCCACCACCAGCTACGATTATTACAATACCAGCTCAACCTCGTATACGTCAGCGGCTAGCACGCGATCCTATGGAAATGGCGGCAGTAACGGTGGGGGTAATTATCACACGCTAGGTACATACAGGGTGCAATATGCAGCCACAAATCCCTTTTTGGATGCATTCGAAGCACCGGGCAATGGCAGTAGTGCGGGTAATGGCTGCCACGGGGGTAGTAGCAATAATGGCGGCAACAGTCGTAGCTATGGGGCTATTGAACAGCAGCCGGGTAATGGAAACAATGGTAGTAGCAGCAGTCACCATCGAACGTCGTTACTGGCTGCTTTGCATGGCAGCGATTCAAAAAATGGCAGCGACGAGTTTGATGATTTGAAGTAGAATCGTAAGGAGAGTGAGAGAATGAGTTTTATTTGGCATTTCTCAGTGATATTAAAAATGAGCGTTTAAGTTTTTTAAAACAATTTATTAACATGAAAACAAATTTTTAAATGTAGTTCACGCTGATTTAAAATGAAGGTTCACATATGTACATGCGCATACATATGTATTTAGATACTTCAGTGTCATCACTCAGATTTGCTAAATGAAATATTTTCTCCGAATTTTTATAACACTTAAAACTAAATACACCTATATAACAAAAACAATAATTTTTTAGTTAATAACATAACGAATACCAGCTTACAAAATGTGTACTCACACATATTACATACGTACATTTGTACATACCGTTGACTTTTTTAAATGTTTACACTTTACAAATTTACAAATAAAAAACAAGGTAAACAACAAAACATTAAAGGTCTGGGCAGGAAAACAACCTCAATTAAATGACAGTAAAACAAGAACATATGGTGAGATACATACATGCATACATATCCAGCCCTAACCGCCAAAAAATGTAAGCGAATTTTTTTTAATTTTATTTTTGATGCAGAAATGCACCTGGATGCTGTAATAGAATTTCTGTATCAAAAATAAAATTTTGAAAAAATGTCGCTTACATCTTTTTGGCGGTTAGAGATCGATGTGTTCTACTGATTCAGGCTCATATCGTCGTTTAAAGTGCAAAACCGCGTATCAACAAAATGCAAAACCGCGTATCAGCAAAATGCAAAGCCGCGTATGTGAAGTTGTAGAAATTATTTTCTTGATCGTAAAAACACTCATTTCAAAATGGTTCTCTTTTTTATAAAGCAATCGCATTTCTGGCTAGTATATTTTTTGAGGACGAATGGATAAGGATTGAGCCAAGAGCTTGTGTGAGCAAATCCAATTTTTGGCAGCCAATGTAAGTTACGCGGTTTTGCAGAATGACGATACGCGGTTTTGTACTTTAAACGACGATATGTATTTGTAAAAAGGTATGCAGAAAAACAAAAAATAAAAGCACACGTTAATGTCTATTTCATATGAATGAGCCATAGAAATTATAAAAATATATGAGGGTTTGACAACGGTGTCGTAAGTGTCGTGTTTTTGTATGTCGTAAAGTTTATAAGCTTAAATAAATGTTTAGAGAACTTCAAATTAAACCAACTATTTTTTAGCACTACAAAAATTCATAATATGACTTTGATGGTACTTTGCGAACTCCCTTAGGCGTTTAAAGTTTACGACATACAACGATACGACACTTACGATACCGTTGTGAATACCCCAATCACTAAAAATACAAAATTAAATTGACTGCTGATACCAGGACCAACCATATACACCAAGCTATGCGGAAACGAATTTTCAATACCAAAAAACGTTATCGCTTTATTTATGTGTACTTGTTCATTTTGTTTCGACATATGTAAATACGAAAAGAAATAAAAACACATACAATAGATATATAAAACAAATGCGTTAAATAAAATGCAAACAATGAATGCGTGGCAATCCAAGATAATGATACAGACTTATTCAGATGTAATAGGTATACATACAGAAATTTATGCATACATATGTACATATGTATGTACATATAGAAAACTTGCATGCATGCATAATATTTATATTATACATGCGAACTAGCCCCATAACTAGACGAATATATACTACACATACATACATACACATAATAGCCTTTTTGAATTTTACAAGATTTGAATTAATGTTGTATATACATACTCACATATGTATGGATTTATGTGCATATGTGTATGCAAACCTACGGTTGGGCACTGGTACATTATGCACGCAAATGTTAATGCATATTTGTTCATGTGCATGTGTGTTTGTACATATGTATGCATATATATATGTACATACATATGTATGTATTTGACGCACAAAGGCATCAAATAATTATACTAATCTTAATGCATACATATACATACATACATACATATACATACTTGTACACAAAACCAAATTGTTTTACAAATTTATTTTATAGGAATTTGTGAATTTTCGAAAACTTTATTGCTTCTTCTACTAACAAACTACATGCATATGTACATAAATATTTACATAAGAATAACTTAGTGTATATGTATGTGTTAAACTAACACAGACAGTTAGTTATACCTACAACTCGACATAAAAAATGCATTTGATACGTTCGTTCCCTTCGGACCCTTTCAGTGATAAAATACTTAATTTATCCAAATCAAGTTATTTGCAGAAAATTCCACTTTTACCAGTCCTTCTAAATACATATATAGTAATAGCTCGAAGAACTTGTATAAAGAGAAAGGGCAAACACATTTAACAAATCATAGTCCCAAAATTGCTAACAGTATTCGCTAAGTGGTATCGCCTCAAGCCGATCACCAACATGCACACAAACGACAATTACAGTTTAATGGTTGATAACAGTATTTTATAATAACAAAAAACAAAAATAATCTAACAAAAATCATTTATAGGTTTATATCAAACAACAAATAGTGTTAGTCACTTTAAAACTTCGTACGTAAAAAAGAACCAACATATATTAGACCAATCCACCAATTCATATTCTCAAAATCCACATTACCTTCATTATTAGGAACAAATTACAAACTCATAACATTTCAAAGGAACCGGTTAATTACCAAAGGGTACGAAGGAGCATTTCTCCGATGTGGAAAATTTGATGCAATTCAACAGCTCCCCTTTAAACGAACCCAACTGCATCCAAACCTTCATATCGGTAAAATGTTGATGCATACCTTTGGTTGATTAATCGATTCTAATACATATTGGATTATAGCCTATAAAGAAAAATGCATACCCATTTATATATACATGCATACTTTAAATAGAGTATCTAAACTGAAAGCAACAAGAACCTTACCTAAACCGAACCGCATTCCGCAACTTATATTACAATCTAAAAATTTAAACTAAATTACAAATTACCAGTACTTACATATACTAAAATATACATTAACTATACCTACCATATATGTATATAAATAACTAAATAAATATATACATACATATACATATATCTACAATAGACAACTATACTGTATACAAAGAGAAAACATATTAGGCTAAAAAAATAACTAAATTCCTGCTGGGTAATACAGAAATTCTGGACGATGGAATTTTTGAATGGTTTACTTTTAGTACATACATACATACATATGTATTCGTGTAAAAAAAGTAGCAAACGAAATCGCTTGACTGAGCGACAGCGCATATGGGCGTGTCGATGGTAACAGAACAGGCTCTATAGTGCATCTGATAAATGCGAAACGAAAATGAACAGAATTTATCTTTATGATTAGAGGATAGATAGAGACGAAAAAAAAATCCCCCACATATGTAAATACATATATACATGGATAGATATTTGCATACACTTGAAACGCGTTGTCAGTTTAATACGAATAAAGTCTGATATACATACTTACATACATACACGCGTGTGCTATATAAACGCAGTACTACATACATACATACATGCAAACTTATATATAAACAAATAAAATAAATATATATGAAAACATACTATAGCATTCATACGAGTGTACAAACATACATATAAACAATTTAGCGGAAAAAAATGAAATAAACCCAATTTATTTAATTGCAATAAATTATTTTGCTATCAGACCTCTAAAAAAGTTAAAATCAGGAAGGTAAACCAGTTTAATACCGGATTAACCAATTTTATCTACCAGATAATTAACTGAACCATTAAGCGAACCGAAATTTTCCACAAACTTTTTATATAATTTTAATGTTCGTAGCAATTATTGATAGACAAATTTTGCCAACTTTTTATTTTCTTCTTTAGTTAAATACCTATCAATTGCTTATATTCAATAAGATATATCTGCGGATAAAAAAATAAGATTCCTATATAAAAATCCATCTTAGACTTAACTGTCATCGACAAGGTTAATGTTGACCGTATATCGCTTGTCAGAAGAATTAACTATTAAATTTCAAAGTTGATATTGCCACCAGTGATGACCGTCAAGTCTCGGATGGGTTCTAACATCAGAAAGTAGTTTTTGCGTAAATTGCAGATAGGTCGTATTGAATATAAGCCCTCCATTTGTATTTTTGTTTGTTTACCATCTGAAACTTTTTTATACTATTTCGACTGCTGAGTAGAAGATCGACCTATCCCGACAGCCAGTTCGAAAACGCCCTATCTCGAATAACTTTTCAACTTATTTCAGAATTTGTTTGAAGAACGTCCTATTTCAGAATTCTCTCTATATCAGCACATTTTCAATACATTTTGAAGCGAGATAGGACCGAATTCTGAGATAGGGCATTCTTCAAACAAATTCTGAGATATGATGTTTTTCAATAAAATTCTGAAGAAATGCGTTCTTGAAAAGTTTTTTGAGATAGAGCGTTTTTGAGGTCTATCTTCCACTCAGCAGTCGATTTGTAGCGTGGTTCAAAAGTTATGTATGTTTTTACATATTTTTGTATATTGTTACTAAATAAATATAACAAAAACATACATACATAGTTTACTTTTTTAATTCCCGAACCGTTGGGCCGAACAAAAACCCCGGTGCAAAGACAAACGAACCAATCCAAAGGTGGAAAACGGCTCGAACCGCTGAACCGAACAAACCAAATTTTTTATCCGGTTCACGGCCCTGGTTAGAATAATTTGTGGTATAAGGCCACTTAATTATACCCATTTAAATAAAAAAAAAAAATTCCGTACGTAATGAAATACATCTAAGATTGTCCAATACCTCGGTTACTTTTCAGAAGACTTAAGGATTTCCTAATTTTACATTCTTCAAAATTTATTAAGCTTTCATACAGATTAGAGAACACGCACATGGCAAAACCCAAATTTTGCAGATTTCTGCAATATACTGAGTACACTAACGAACGAAACAAAGCGCCCAAAGCTCTTCAAAGGCTTTAACACGTTCGCTACCAACCGTATTTAGGCAGTGCGTCATCACAGACCAGGTACTTGGCCTTTATGTTCAAATTTATTATGTTCAAACAAGCATAAATATATGTGCTTACCGTCCTCCGTGTATTTGATTCACTATGAAGCTAATATTTTCTCTCTTAAAGTCGGTAAAGACGTTCACACGTGCACTGTAAATAAACATAACCTCATACTTTACAGGTAGCTGTACTCCCGAGACCACTTGTCACAAACGTGTGCCTATAGACCACACTGTATCCAACAACCCGCTATCGCAGACGGTGGAGACTGGAGGTATAATTTAATTAAGTTAGACCGGCGTCACACATTTGTGTCGGCGGTCCCACGTGAAAACCCAGCTGACAAATATATGTGACGCCTGGTAGCGAACGTGTTAAAAGACTTAACCCGTACATGGGCGAGCGCAGAGCAAAAGTTCTCGTAACTGATAAACGGCCAGTTTTTCATCTCAGTTTAAACGCTCGAGTTAGCTGGTTTAAGCAAAGATTGGTCAATCAAATTTCAGCCAGCCTTTAAATATAAATGCAGTTTACGCGATCTAAGTTCAAACTGCTAATCAAAAACTAGCCCTAAGTACAAGCCGCAACTAATATGCTTTTGAACCATACAAACTTTTAAAATTTATTGTTATTTTTCGTGCTTTTTTTTGAACTCATTGTATGTACATGCGCGTACGAGCTCGTGTGGAAGTCAAAATTTTTCGGCCCGTACCCGCGGCCCTTCGAAGGAGCCCGCCGGATCCCTACCAAAAGCCCGGCCCGTGCCCATCTCTAATTTTAATATAAGGATGATAAGTACTTTACAATGTTATACATACATACTTCTTTCGAAAATTCATCACTTGACGGGATTAGCGTGGTACACTTCATGTGGCCGCGCTCATCTATATATGTAAAAACACATAAATTCTCGTATTTCTATGACGAGTGGCATCAAAAAAAAATTTAACTTTTTAAAATAAATTGTATTCCATCCTATCGGTAAATTCAGCTCTACATCCTATTATTTAATTCATTTCCGTTATACATATGTGTGTGGTTACTTGAATTTAAGCAGACATGTCATCAAACAAGATTTTAAGTAACTAAAACTTCAAGTGTTAGGGAAATTACTTTCTAAGGATAGGGATAGGATAAAATACGTACTATGTAAAGTGTATGGAAGTTCCAGTCAAATAAAGTCTTATTCCTTATTGTGCTTGTAAATAATATTGTAATAAACAGTGACGCACTTATTGATGTGTATTTACGTTAAAATCAATTAACAAGCATCTATAGAGCAGGGGCGTAGCCGGGTAGATCAAGGGGGACAGCTGCCCCCTAAGTTTAAAAGACAAAATCGAGTTTTAAAAAATTAATACATTAAAAATACAAAATCGTTTACACAGCCGAGTTTGTAACTATGCTCTCCAATTCCATATGAAGCCTACGTAGATATGATGAAGCAAGCGCAGCTTTCTTCTTCATCAAACGCGTCACCTGTGTTGCTTTTCTTATTTCCTGATAACATTTTGGAGATGAATTCCGCCCTGTCAGCATCTGAAGCTTTTCTGTCTATCTTTTCTTCTTTTTAAAAATGCGTCCCTTTTTCCCCTCGTTCAATAGTCGCGCGAGTCAGGTGGCTTGGAACGATGCGTTTTTTCTGAAGCAGCTGAACGCCATTCTTCGTCATACCAGCTGTTCCTGCGTGGAAGATAGTAGCCAACTGCAGCAGTACGAAGAGATTGGCTTCCGCCTAACTACAAATCCCACACAAAATTTATACGCCGTCTCATGGCAGCTATAACAGATATTGCTTCTAATTTCTTCTTTTAATTACGCCCCGTCCATTCCATTTCCTGTATTATCTTAGCAACCCAGCAATTGGATAGAGCCACCTTTCCTACACAGTGCCCAACACATCGCCGGGAGATTTGTTGAAGATGCTCCTTTATATAGCGAGACGCTTGCTCCAAGAGAACAGACTCGTGCTTGTAACCGAATCTAAATCTCAACAATACTGCTGACTTTAGTGAATTGGGATTGAGTATAGTGGGTCAACTTTTACTGCATACCCAGAAGAACGACAATAAGGTGAGTAAAGACTTTCTGAACCAACGAAACCGCGAGATGATTGGGAACAAAATTAATTGGAGAGCTTGCTGAACGTCGGAGGCGTTTGTTACTAGCATAAAAATTATTCAACAAAAAATATTTAAAAGTGGGTAGATTAACCGTTGGTCCCCTTAAAGTATATTCTGGCTACTTCCTGGCTATAGGCTATGCTCATAATATATACAATTAATCGTGTGCGTCGGTAGCAAATGCAGATTTAAAAACAAAACTTGCCCCTGAATATTGAACAACCATTTCCGAAGTAATTTTTCGCGCTTAATCCGAATCCGGCCACAGAATTGTTCTATAACGTCAGATAACCTAAACTAAAAGTGTAAAGAATACTGTTTCTTAACATATTTGAGGTCATGAAGCAACGCAATTTATTTTATTCTAAAAAAACTATACTGAATATTTTAAATTACAAGTCTTGCTCGTTTGAATGGAAGTCTGTGGTCGGTCTCGATTTCAGCGCCATAAATTACTTCGCAAGTGACTATTCAACATCCAGGGGAAAAATCTTCCAGGGTATTGTTATATATAGTAATGAAACTTTAATGTATGTACACATTTATGCTTGCGATTAAAACATATTCACATTTTAAATATTTGTATGTATATACACAATTATTAATTCGTATTTAGGTACTTGTTTGGCCTTTCAGAAAAATTACTTTGCATTGTTATTGTACATATATGTACATATAGATATTTATTAACGGCAAAACTCATGATATTTAGGAAACCGTAAAAATAATTTAAAAGTTACAACTAATTTAAATAATTTTCGAAGCAATACCGATCAGAGTCCGAACAGTTGAATAGAGAATCGCTTGCTTGAAGGTATGCGTAGAAAGAAAGTAAATCTCAATTGGTTTCATGGAAAAGCTGAAAAGCTTGCAAATTTATGTTGAAATTAATTCGTATTAAATAATTGAAAACTCAAATTTAATCATTGGTCGTTATCAAATGTGTACGTTAGACATACAAACACATATACATATATGTATGCAAACCTAGAGTATAGCGTATAGTGATCATTATCAATGGAATACATCAACTTTATTATGCCGGTAACAGTACAACTTCCTATAGAAACACTTTGAAATAAAACACCAACAAGTAAACAAGAAAACGAATAAAGTATTCGCATTAAAATAAAGAAATTACACAAAAAATTTACGTACGCGAATAGGAATTGCAAGCATTTTATAAAAGCAGAATTTTCGATACTATGTTTGTGGTGTAAAGAAATGGCCTGCTCTCAGTCAGTCCAATTCATTCACGTTTCTCGCGGGCGCGGCTTTAATTTTGTGTAGAAGCTCTTTATCTTGGAACTAATTTAAAAACTCTGAAAAACTAATTGCAAGTAGTATATTGACTAAAAAGTAGTCAGTCACTTAAATCCTGCAACGGAGCGCGTCAGTCACGCCTTGAAGTTGTATAAAATCTCTGCATCGTGAAAGCATTTTATATGCAGAATATTATTGTAATTACAAAAATAATAGTCAGTCAGAATTTCCTTGTAACAGATGCCGTCAGTCGCCGATATAAGGATGCGCTTCTGTAATACGGCGCGCCAAATATATATAAAAAAAATTTATAATTTTACTTTTTTTTACAACATTACCTGCATCATAATTTTCCTCAGTTACAACGTGTTTCACGAATGTTGAAAGTTGTTGCCCTTCAAACCAGTCGAACTCATACTGTCCATCACAATTTCGCATAACCAAAGTAGATAATACGACCAAAAGATAGAAGATCCCCGTCTTGGTTTGTCATATTGTTGCGTTTTCCAATAAAACATTTTCCTCCATTTTAGGAGGGTAGGATGGGTGGTCTAGGAATATACATAGATATGTAAATGCATGAGTACATACATTTAGCACACAATTTTCGCGTTTGTTGGTGATAATATCCGCTACGTGGTCTGAGGATGGCAGAAAGAGAAAGTTTTGAAGAGTCTCGAAATAGCCAACTAAGCGGTTGACTAGATTATATATCTACATGTCTATACACGATTTAAGCCTATCGAGAACTATGCCTCAAGTAAGTAATGCCGGATGTCGGGGTTGTACGAATCGTTTTTTTAAGTAAATATTCAAAGAGCATTTTTCGGGCTCAACTATGGTAATTGAGTGATGGGTTTTGTTGGATTTGTTTTCATATTTAATGACAAGATCAAAAGTAGAGAAGAGTTATTCCATAAGGGGTTTATATAATTCTTCCTAGTTCACTCGGAGTGGAGAAAGACTTTGTGGAGAGTATAAGTACTTTTCGGCCCCATCCTGTGACAGTGGATTAATATGAATACTCTATAAACTTTAAATTTATAACAAAGCCAGCAGGGCCGCCTGCGTCTCTCCTTAATTTTTCATAGACTGGATGCTTCACATTGGCACATTCCTATACAAGGGAACAGGACGATGAACCTGACGAAATTTCCATAAAGTCTGAATTTTTATGCTCTCACCCCCTAGGATTTTTCTATACCGAAAAAAGTAAACCTTTGTTTTTTATTTATTTTGAAACCAAAAAGCGCTCAAAGCTCTCAAAGTTTTCCATGTGTTTTTATAAGGGGAAAAAACAACATTTCGTAGAAATGGTATGGAATTCTTAAAAAGCAATATTTTTCTATCGAAAAGCTCTCTTTCTCTGCAGGAGACTCCAAGTAATAATACCCAATTGTCTATTTAACCATTTTTCATCGATACTATAATGTATAGCTCCGCTAAAAACCCACAAAAACCCTGAAAAATGCAATGAGAGGACCAATAAAATCGTTTGTATTAAAAAGTGGTTAAATAAACAATTGAGTATTGTTATTGAAGGTCTCTTGAAGAAAACCAGAGCTTTCCGATCGAAAAATGTTGATTTTCAATACATGACTCTATACCATTTCTATGAAGAGGCGTTTTTTCCCATACAAAAATACATGGAAAACTTTGAGCGCTTTGAGCGCTAAATATTTTTGGATTTTAAAATAAAAAAATAGGGGTATCTTCTTCTTAATTGGCGCTGTAACCGCCTAAGCGATTTTGGCCGAGTCCAAAACAGCACGCCAGTCATTTCTCTTCTGTGCTAACTGACGCCAATTGAAAATGCCAAGTGAAGCCAAGTCCTTCTCCACCTGGTCTTTCCAACGCAGAGGAGGCCTTCCTCTTCCTCTGTTACCAGCATCGCGGCCCGCGTTGAATATTTTCAGAGTAGGAGCGTTTCTGTCCATCCGAACTACATGGCCAAGCCAGCGGAGCCGCTGAATTTTAATTCGCTGCACTATGTCTATATCGTTGTAAAGCTTATACAGCTCATCGTTAAATCGTCTGCGATATTCGCCATCACCAACGCGTAAAGGTCCGTAAATCTTTCGCAGAATCTTTCTCTCGAAAACTCCAAGAGCCGCCTCATCAGATGCTTTCATTGTCCATGCCTCAGCGCCATACACCAGCACAGGCATGATGAGTGACTTATAGAGTGTGATCTTTGTACGACGAGAGAGGACTTTACTTCTCAATTGCCTACTCAGCCCAAAGTAGCACTTGCTGGCAAGAGTGATTCTCCGTTGGATTTCAAGGCTGACATTATTATTGGTGTTAATGCTGGTTCCCAAATAAACGAAGTCGTCTACTTTTTCAAACTTGTAACTGTCAACAGTGACGTGGGTGCCAAGACGCGTATGCTCTGACTGTTTGTGTGATGACAGGAGATACTTCGTTTTGTCCTCGTTCACCACCAGACCCATTCGCTTTGCTTCTCTATCCAATCCCGAGAAGGCAGAACAGACGTAGCCCTTGTTTTTACCGATAATATCGATGTCGTCGGCATACGCCAGCAATTGTACGCTCTGTGCCTGAGCGGTTCAGTTCTGCGGCTCTTATTATCTTCTCCAACATAAGATTAAAGAAATCACACGAAAGGGAGTCCCCTTGTCTGAAACCTCGTTTGGTATCAAACGGCTCGGAGAGGTCCTTCCCTATTCTGACGGAGCTGGTGGTATTGCTCAACGTCATTTTACACAGCCGTATTAGTTTCGCGGGGATACCAAATTCAGACATCGCGGCATAAAGGCAACTTCTCTTCGTGCTGTCGAAAGCGGCTTTGAAATCGACAAATAGATGGTGTGTGTCGATCCTATTTTCGCGGGTCTTTTCCAAGATTTGGCGTATTGTGAATACCTGATCTATGGTGGATTTTCCAGGCCTAAAGCCACACTGATAAGGTCCAATCAGCTCGTTGACGGTGGGCTTCAGTCTTTCGCACAATACGCTCGATAAGACCTTGTAACCTATGCTTAGAAGGCTAATTCCGCGGTAGTTGGCGCGTATGGCGGGGTCGCCTTTCTTGTGGATTGGGCAGAGCACACTTAAATTCCAGTCGTCGGGCATGCGTTCATCTGACCATATTCTGCATACGAGCTGATGCATGCACCTCATCAGCTCCTCGCCGCCGTACTTGAATAGCTCGGCTGGCAGGCCGTCAGCTCCAGCAGCTTTGTTGTTTTTCAGCCGCGTAATCGCTATAGGGGTATATAGGGGCGCTATAATAGGGGTATACTTTTTCCAAATATAGGACATTCGTAGGGGGTAGGAGCTTTACTATTCCGACTTTACTGTTTTTGGATCACCCTAATGTAAATACTTGTAAAAAAACTGGTGATATACATACATACAAGCAAAAGAAAAACTGTAGGAATAATTTTATTTTTATATACTGAAAAACATAAAATTTTCGAATATTATTAAATTTATTAGTGCAAGGCATTACCTTTTGTGGGCGACTGATAGCACCTATTACAGGGAAATTCTGACTGACTATTATTTTCGTAATTACAATAATATTCTGCACCTGTGGCCTGAATTTCAGATTTTATAAAATTCTTTCACGATGCAAGGATTTTGTACAACTACAATTCGTGACTGACGCGCTCCGTTGCAGAATTTTAGCGACTGACTGATGTCAGATTACTTTTCAGTCAGTAATCTACTATCCGCAATTATTTTTTTAGATTTTACAAAGTACATAGTTGCAAGATAAAGAGTTTACATACAAATATTAAGCCACCTCCGGACAAACGCTGACGAATTCGACTGACTGACGGCAGGCTATTCTCTACACCAAAAATGTGACTTAATTATAAAAAATTCAGCTTTTATAAAATGCTTGCAATTCCTTGTCGCTCGCCTCTCGGACTAAAATTAATTGATAAGAGTAAATACCTACCTAAAGCAAAACCAAAAAGTTTTCTAGACGCATAGCGATGATTAGAATCAATTATTTAAATTCATAGTCGTATTTATTGATTTTAACCAGAGCATAACTTCATATACACCATAAATGCATGCTTAATAACATACATACATACTAACTTAGTTTATATACACTGATTATAAGTATGTACATAATATGCAAAAATATTAATGTAATGCTACATATGAGCCGTTTACTTTGAAAGTGGCATAAGCCGTTTCCTACCACATAATAATGCTTAAATGGTGGCTACCCCTAACTGAACGCATCTGTAAATCTTTCTACCGCCATAAACTAATGACACAATTGTTTACCTTTGGCTGATAAAGTTGAGCGCATAACAGGCGCTTCCAGGTTATGGTGTATGATCACTGAAGTCAAACGGAATTAAAGGACTTATGTCAATTTTAAAATAAACGGCTCATATGTACATACATATGTATATACACATAGTTTATGTTAATTGTTAACTATTGTTAATGATTAAAATGCGTTTTTAAATGTTATTCTGCCCATAGCTAAAATGTAATATGTATTACATACATGTTCATGCGTATAGTGAAAAATGTACATAGAATAAGTAAGAAAAGTGATTCAAGGTTTTTAATTAGGAGCAACCAAGACGATGTTACACATTGTACACAGGTAGTTGCTTATATACATTTTCACTAAAATAAATATATGTCTATATTACGTTACGCTATTTTTGATATGCAATACCCTTTTTTAATGTTGTACTGATTTTATTATCCATAATTAAAAATTAAAAAAATATATAAAAATTATAAATTTATTTTAAATTAGCCCTTCGTTAATCTGTTCCTTATGCTGGATGGAAAAGCAATATAAAGCTAAATTATTTTCCCGCATGTGGGAAAATCGGCGGAGATTTCTGACCGTAAATTACATATATATATATCAGGGTTGTTGCGAATATTACTCCGAAACAAAAGTCCTTTCCGAGTAATAAACAAACCGCTTATCCAAATTAAACAAGTTTGGTATCAAATGAAAGAGGACTTCGAGGCTTCGAAACTGAAATGATCAAACGAGGAAAGCCACATATTGAAAAATATTTGAAGAAAAAATGTTAATTTATTACCATAGAACAAACCTTGCGTCAGGTATATGAATTTCTTTAGTATTAAATTATACAAATAAAATACAAATAGAGGTCGTTCGTTACTTCTGTATAAAAGCTATTTCAGTTCTCTTTCATATGTACCAAATTTGTTTAATTTGGACAGGTTGTTTGTTTATTATCCGGAAATGACTTTTATTTCGGAATAATATTCGCAACAACCCTGATATGTATGTATATACATATTTCCAATTGGTTTTAACAAATTGAGCTCAAAGGGACCAATTTATATTTAAATTTAGTAATAAATCCATCGGCAGGCAATGGCAAACCTCCGAGTGCATATCTGCCATGAAAAACAGCTTGTCATAAAAAAATAATCATCGTTCGGAAGCGGCCTAAAACTGTAGGTCGCTCCGCTTTGTGTGACAACATCAAGACGCACAAGTCGGAGGAGAAGCTCGGCAAAACAGAAGCTCAGCTAAACACTAAGCAAAATTGTAAGCGTCAAAATACTCGAATAATTATTAATATAATAAATCAATGAAACGAACCTTTATGTCCCAGAATTTTGGAAACTTTTTTGGAATCATATTCAGTATTATCTAAAATTTTTGTCTCAGTGTAAGTATACGAGCATATGCTGTAGTAGTCAATTATACAACTTGCGCATGAGATACATACTACATACATATATAGGGTACTTACAAGACGTGTTAAGTGTCGTAATGTCTAATAGTGTTAAAATTAGTCTATGTATATAAAATAACGATTAAAATGGTGTAGTTTTATATCAGCTCGAAGACAATTCGGTGTAGTTAGAAATCCCCTAAAACCGTTATTTACGTAGAAAAGTTTTAAGAACTTACAATGCTTAACACGTCTCGTGAACATCCCCATTAGTATCTTACTGCATGAAGGACAAACACAACCCATATTTTCTAGGAGCATTACTGCATCAAAAACCAGTTTTTAATTTTTTTTTTAATTTTTAATCTAAGATTAATCAATGATTACTCGCCGTATTTTTTGCCATTATTGCTACTACCTATGTACATAAGTACATTCGCGTTGTTTTTATAATTTTTGGTAATTGGTACAATGAAAGATACAAAAAAGGATAGAATCCATGAGAAATATTATATACTATATATGATTGCATAAATTTTGCTTAAGTATTCTGAAAGAAATATGTTCTTAGTATGTAGCAAATTATTCATTTGGAGCTGAATATGATGTGCATTGAATTTCTAAAATAATTAGGATATGAAAGACTACCTTTAAAAAAACATATGATAGCGAACAAAGGAAGGGAAAGAACATACCTACATATAAAAAATATCAGATCATAATATTATACTTAATGTGCGGTTAGACGTGGCAATTAAAACGCTTTTTCTACGCAAATTTTCAGAAATCACTTTAAATAAAAAGAAGGTGTAACTGTAACTAAAAGTATGCAAATTACATTGGAGGAATAAATGCTGTTGAACCATTCGAGTGGTTGTAGTGTGTGCGATTTTTTTTGCAAATCTGTGAAGAATTATAAAAACGCTGAATAAAATATTAAAAATATCTGGAATAAATATATTCTTCTGATATGAGGTATTTAAATATTAATGCACTACCTAGACTTTTTGTTGCTGATTTTTACGCATTTAAGAAATAAGTACCATTCTCTCATATGCTATCCCTGTAATCATGTAGTTCAACTGGGAAATGTTGATTCAGCTGGGACTTACTTATTAATTAATTTCAAACGTTAAATATATGTAGTATGCTTTAGTGAAATACGCTCTTATGATACAAATTAGTAAGAACCGTTTAGAGTCAAGACGTATAAAATATCAAATTTATTTATTAGAAATACTGAATTTCTGATCTCATTTTAAATAATCGGTTAGAGGTACTCACATGCAAAATAATGTTAATTCTGAAGCACCTGTGAATAGTCCCTGAGAAAACGCAAATTATTTTCCGTTAATTTCTCAACAGTGATGCCTAGTGTATATTTTTTGAATCACAGGCGTAAAATTTGTGTATCTCAACTACCCTGTAAATAGTGCGTGTTTTTAAGTTTTAGTAAATTTTTCGCATGTTTTTTATACGCATAAAAATATCTGGTAGCACAGTAATATATAGAAGGTCGATTTTCGGAATTTAAAAACTACTTAAGAAACTGCAATAACTTTTGGTGATTCTTTACTTCGACAGACTTTTAAAATAACTTGTACTTGCCACGTCTAATAGCTACTTTATGTGCATGCATAATATATACAAAATAGCTAGAAATCAAAAGCTTGTACCTATGTATAAGTTTGCAAATAAATATAGACCCAAGAATATTTAAAATAGTTGAATTTTTTAACTAGACCGCAATTGAATAGAAAGTAATATACCAATACAAATCACAAAAGAGGCACCGGAAGTCGCTTGTGTAGCCGAATTATGCATAAATATTTATGTGCAATGAGCGCATGTTTGGTGGAGTTTAATTATTTTTTAAACCCCATGCTCGCGCGGGAAATCGGTGGTGGTAAAACCGAATCGACTGCTGAAGCAGCAGTGGCATAAATGTTTGGGACCGTTTGCTTGGGAAGTGATTCGTGGAGGCAATCATGGCATGGTGCTTGTTGCGAAATGTTTCATCAACAACATCAAATCTAAGTACATAGTTTTTAGCTTAACATTTTGTTTATCCAGTTTATGATTGGTGCTTGGAACGTTGAAAAGTAAAACAAATGCAATTTCAAACACATGTGTACACAATTTTCCCCGAGCTACATATTAACATGCCTTACAGATTCAATACGAGCATACATAGTTCATTTTTTATCTGCTTGCATAGACATACATACATATATACACACATATGAATGTTGTTCTGAGCTTTGCTTAATAATATTTACATATTACCACGTATATAATTGAATATCACTGTGTCATATCGTACATTTATGAAAAGTATTGAATAATATGGAATATATGTAAACGAAATTGATTATAATTAGCTCGTCATACAAATGTTATTTGACATAGTTAAAAGATGGAAATACAAAAAATTCCAAACGAAATTGAATTGCAAAATATTATACTACAACCATTTAGAACAGAAAATTAAAAAAAGGTTACTTCGCAAATCACTACAAAAAATAACGAATACAAATCTCCATTTGGAATGTATAGAAAGGAAGACACAAGAAAAGCAAAATTATAAATATCTACTTACATATGTACATACTTACATGCAAAACAAAAATATATGAACTCATTTAGCAGCTAATCGCTTGTGATGCGAAAAATCTTAACATAAATAAATTCAAACGATTTAGTGAAATGATTACACAATATCGAAATTTTTAAATTCAAGAAAACTGAAAAATCAAGAGCAATAAATAAATAAGATTTGCTTACATCTATAACACATTTAGATAAAAATATTAATGTCGAACAAGCGCAACACAACTGAATAATAAATAACTAAAAACAATAACCAAAGTAAAAAACACAAATGAAATTTAAATATTTGCGCTTTAAAATATGTTTACTCCATATTTTCATTGAATTGGTAAATTTCCTTAATTTTAGGTACATATGTATGTCATAGGATGAATTTTGATATCACAACGGGCCCACTGGGTCTAAGTATGCCTCTCTCCTATGTTGGATGAAGGCAGCCGATTCAACCTAATCTAACCATATTTAGGTAGAATTTTTACAAACTATGGTATATGTATATCGTTTTCTCTCACAATCTCTTGACCAAGTATTCTCCGTGCAATTTTTTTTTTGGGTTAATGCTAACTCTCGTCTTGCAGTATTCGTAATCAAAGAATGACGAAATGTATAAGCGATTAGCTTATTGCCACATACATATTTATATCTTATTGTGAGCAGAAATGTTAATTGCGGTCCGATTATAATGTAATTTGCCCACTGGCCCACTAAATTACCTACCATTTTATATTTGATGAAATATGTTTTCCGGATTAAATGTCCGAATTCCGCACCCTCATTGCTCATGCTCTTATTCATAACAAGAACTAAACTATGGCTTTTAAATAAAACTGAAACCAATTATTTCAAACATTTAGTCGGACACTACTACAAGGAACTCCTCCACATGAAAAACTGCTCTGTAAGGAAGGAGTTTTGAAAACATTGTGGCTGCTTTTTTTTATTCATTCTGAACGTTTGGAATAAACTTTTTTGTTTACTTATTCTTTAGAACGTTCCTGATGATATGTTAACGTATATTTCAAACGGATTCTGTTTATTCTGACTGTGAAATGGGATTATCTGGAATGTATAAAGAAACGCAGTCTGTGTGTTTTTTGGATTGGAAAATATTTGGGTTTCTCTATAGCGAACTGCTCTATAAGGACATGAAGTTTCTTCAAACATGCAGATGGGGTGTTTTAAAAAATAGCTCCTAATAATTTATTTAAACGCAGTGCATGTAAATACCATATTTAGCTGAAGAATCCAAATACCAGTACAATTTCAAAAATTCAGTAATTAAAAAGGCAAATACCAAGTATAATTACCTTTTATCGGTATGTGGTATTTAACACATTTATTTTAAATTCTTCTGCAAAATACTTTCAAATTTTTTTTTTTTATAGTTTTCATTTCCTTGAGGTGATGAAACCATATCCAACGTTCAATAACCACTTAGGTATAAAATAAGCGCTGTAATGCTGCCTACAATAAGTAAAAAGTTAATTTAAGAAGCATTTAGTCCTGTTATATTTTCTGACGGCCATGACAGATGGAATACTGTCGTTCACCTTAGTCGACGACTGTCTCCCTACAATCTGAATCAAAGTGAGAGTTTTCAAGATCTTCCCCCGTTACGATAGCGGAATTTCTGATAACGGACCGAGACTAATCCACTTCGCTAAGGCCCGAAAATGGTACTTTGGTGTGCTTAATTTCAAAAAAGCTCCCTCAAGCCACGTGGCTGTATCCGACATTATTTGACACGCGAAAGTCACGCTTCCAATGTTCTAGACGTACGCACACTCGACTCGGACCACTATCTTGTTGCATAAAGGATACGCGCAACCCCTGGTGCTGCTTGTAATGAACCGTCTCCGCAGATTTCCGGGCGTCTTGGTTTCCACGAAGCCTTTTTGCTTGGATCCAAATAAAGATCACCACGACTTGACATCCTAGAAGTTGGTTTCGGGGTTAAGGAGAGAGGCACTCTGCTTAGATTTACCAGCTAGACTTCAGCGTATACGGGTGGGAACTTGCTCCTACTCTGACTTTTCCTCGAAACCATAAAAAAAAATTAAGCAGAGGTTTACAGGTTACTCATCAGAACCAATTATAAAACAAATTTGAGACCGTAGAGGGTTAATCATTAGAAAAAAAACGTTAACATTATTAAATTACCAGAACCTATTAAAAACTAAACTGAATAACCATCACGTCACCACGGAAACTAAAAGTGGCCATGCTCATCGCCATGTTTGGATTCTTCCGGTAGTCGTGTAGGAAGGCTTAAGGTGTTGTTGCACTTCCGTCTCTACCCACCCAACCTGCTAAAAGGAAAAAAAAATTGGTTCTTTTAGCCCAAATCATACCCATCAATGCCTCAGCAGCAAATATTGAATGAATCTACTCCATCATTTCTTTAAAACGCTATACATCCTTAATTTTTATTTCATATTGGCTTAAAACTACTTACTAAACTAATTTGGTTAATAGATATTTTCAACTTCAAACTTTAACCTAGTTACAATTTATCTCCCTATCTCGGTATGTGTGTATGTGACAATTTATATGTACTAACAAATTCTCTTTACTAATATGTACTTTTGTGTATGTTTGTCTAGTTCTTTGAGATCTTTATTTTTATGTTCGTTTTTTTCGTTGTTGTGTATTTCTCTTACTAATCTTACAGGTTTA
Organism: Rhagoletis pomonella; assembly: GCF_013731165.1. Lineage (NCBI taxonomy): Eukaryota > Metazoa > Arthropoda > Insecta > Diptera > Tephritidae > Rhagoletis > Rhagoletis pomonella. The sequence goes on from NW_023458558.1 coordinate 72,540,689, forward strand.
TCTTAAATGACAGTTCTCTGGTAAGATTATTCGGCATAACAAAATTCAGTTTCCATGTATCTTACATTTCTAACCTTCATACATCAAAATTTGTACGTATGTCTGTACCCTGTAGGGAAACGAACTAGTGCGGAACTGGTTCGGTTCTAGTGCATTTGGAACCATTACTAGTACGCGTTAATTCTCTTTTGCTTGCTAGCGACTGGCGAATTTAACATTGCGATGTCTTAGGAAGTGTCAAATGTCCCCCGTTGCATCCCTTTGGCTCTAGTTCCGAACCAGTTCTAAATTCGACAGATAAGATCTAGTTCGTTTTGCATCCATTTTCTATAGTTCCGAACCAGTTTCAAATTCGACAGATGAGATCTAGTTCGTTCTGCATCCCCTTTTCTTTAGTTCCAAACCAGTTCCTAATTCGACAGATGAGATCTAGTTCGATCTGCATCCATTTTTTATATGTAGTTCCCAACCTGTTATAAATTCGTCACCTTAGATCTACATTTCTAATCAGGCTTGTCGAAACATTTCCCTTCTATATTAAATACGATCGGTTGAAGGAAGGACAATACAAATGTTTAAACGAATTTATTAAAAACTGGCTGTACCCTGCCACGCTTTGCTGTGGCATATTCCTGTTATATGGATGATAAATTATTATATTGGTTGTTTTTCCATTGGCTGCATAGATATCAAGGATATCTGGTTTGCCGACACAGGAACACGCAACATCCAAAGTTCGACGTGGAGCATTATTGATTGTGATTCCGAATGTCAATCGAATTGGGAGTTGCAAACTTTTAAATTGAAATGGTGTATCGGTCGGAATCATGGGAATTCTTCACCTTTGAAAGGCCACGTTAAAATCTTTACACTACTTTCTTAATCAATTTCTTAAGTGCGAGTCGCGTGCCGTTGCAAAGATTTGGCTGATTAATATTCCGCAACATGATAGTTGGCACACCTATTTTCAATTTCAGTATGTGGGGTCTCCCTGGAAGATCAATCGAGTTCAAAAATTTCGTTGGATGGACTTTTTCCATAATGGTGTTTATCGACGTATATGCTATTTCCTCACGTTGAATGCTGGATTGAATAACATTAGTGGTATTCACCAAAGTGAGCAAGTGGCCTGGCAGTCTGGTAAAAGAGCTGATCAGCTCAAGCAACGACTGTTTTCAATACCACTATTATTTAGTTGATAGACATCCTTATTCTTCGCAGCAAAAATAGCCCGTTAGCTGAGCCAATCGTGATTCCTGTAATTAATTTTCTAATAAAGAAACATTCTTTCGATCAGTTCTCCTTAATCGAGAAACTACAGACAATGTTTGCATAAAGTCTTCTGCGACCAATATCAATGCATTTTCGAATGGCTGAACGTTTCCACGCAAATCTCGCAACAATTGATAAAGGAGCTCAAGCGATTTTTTATGTGCCATGGTGCACTCATCCCAAACAATGAAATTAAATTTTTGTAATACTTTTTCTATGCCGGTTGCTCTGGAAATATTTTACGTGGGAGTTTCGATGATTTATATGTTCAATGCCAGCTCACCTAGTAACAATGTCGCAGCAATTCCAGACGAAGCGATAGCTAAGGTAATGCAATTTTTTGATCGAACCGTTGCCAGAATCCATCTGATAAGGAATATTTTCCTAGTACCTCCTGGCGAATCCAAGAAGAAGGTCCCCTAACTCTGTCATATATCATTTGCATATTCTTCTTCTACTTTGGCTTTGTAACCACCTAAGCCATTTTGGCCTAGCTCAACAAAGAACGACAGTCGAGTGGAATTCTTTCACACCTGGAACTTCGGTTCCTATTGGAAAAACATGTATAAGCCAGCGGAGCAGCTGCATTTTCATTCCCTGCACTATGTACATTTCGTTGTAAATCTCATACAACTCATCGTTCCATCGTCTACGGTAATCCCCGTCGCCCACGCGCAGAAGCCTGTATATCTTCCGTAAGATCTTTCTCTCGAATACTCCAAGAGACGTCTCATCGAATGTTGTGATTGTCTAAGCTTCTGCGCCGTATAACAGCTCGGGCATGATGAGTGACTTCTAGGCTGCGGTATTTGTATGTGGAGAAAGGACTTTACTCCCGAATTGCCTACTCAGTCCAAAGTTGCACTTGTTGGCAACAGTGATTCTGCGTGGGTTTTCCATGCTGATATTTTTATCGGTGATAGTGCTGGTTCCCTAGTAAATGAAATTCTCCACTTTCTCGAAATTATAACTGTCAACAGTGACGTGGGTTCCAAGGCGCGAACGCGGTGACTGAAGATACTTCGTCTTGTCCTCGTTTACCACCGGGCGCATTCGCTTTGCGTCCTTATCCAGCTTGGAAAAGGCAGAAGAGACTTCGCGATTTTTGTTACCGATGATGTCGATGTCATCGGCACACGTCAGAAATTATACGCCCTTGTAAAATAATGTTCCTATATGGTTCAGTTCTGCAGCTCTTATTATCTTAACATTTGCATCATGCGATCGTAAATGCTCTTCTGCTTTCACTTTAATTTGGGAATCCTTGATTGGGAATAGGAGTTCACAATAGTAATGATAATCATAATCATAATATTATCTCAAGTTATTCAAAATTTCTTTACTCGCAATATACGTAGTAGGCCCTGGCGACCCCAAACGAAATTGCTTACGATTAAAAGTTGACTGATTTATAATGCTAGGGAATGGTGTCAACAATTTTAAGTGTTCATTAAGTATTTTTTAAACAGCTTTCATGCGATAGTTTTTTGTTTTCGTTACTCTTTTATCATTTTGTTATTTGTTTCAGTAGTTTTTAGCCGACTTCACAAAAAGGAGAAGGTTATCAATTCGTCGGATTATTTTTTTTATGTATGTTACCGCATAACTTTGGACCACGTCAACTGATTTCCAGGTGATCCCATACTAATTTAGTTTAGATCCGATCATTGGATCATGAAAAAATTAACGGTGCTATTAAATTTTTATATGGGAATTGAAGACGGTTGTGTTTCTTGCTTAAAAATTACTTGTTTATTAATTTTTTACATTAAGTAATTTGTGTACGAGCTCTTCGTTAATAATATGATCACTACGTTTGATAAGATGTTGTAAATTCTATATTTATTTAAACTCTTCGGATTTTGGATAAGTGGAAAGATTTAAAAAAATTCCGTAGTAAAGCTTTCCCAAACACTTTTCGTTAGGTACCAGTTTTGTAATATTTCATTTAATTACAATATTTTCAGTCTTTACTTTTAGGTAGGTGATAATCCTATTAAAAATATTTTCAAATCAAGATTTTTCAAATACCTTTCGTTTGACACTCATATTGTACCTCAAACATATTTTCGATTGTAAGTCTTCTTAAAACTCTTTAGTTTGATAGCCAAATTGCAATATTTCATTTATTTAATCAATCCAAGACGGCCCACCTTAATGCTTAATAATATACATATGTACGCACACATGTACAAATGTATTTATTAGAAACTGTCATAAATTGTTCCCGCCAAATTAACTATTTTTTAACTTCTCCTCCAAGCAGTTTTACTGCTTTGAGGTTGAACTCAATTCTATTGAAAAGAGCGCGGATATAAGTATTCAACCATGAACGACCGTCAGCCACCACCCATCGTCCGTATCCGCTTTACATTTATACATATCCATACATAAATAATAATAAATCAAACATATTTGACAAAGGACTAATTTTTCGTTGGTTTATTTATTTTATTGCTTCATATTGAAAATACATTGGTGCAACATAATAAGCTTTCGAGTTCAAATTTTCAAAAAGGTGGCAACTCTCCTCAAAAATATTTCCAACAGTCATCTGTCTTAAACCTCCTTAATTTAATACCTATATTTTAATAAGTCATTTATTTTATCCGTTATGCAAATTGAGTTAAATTTTCAAACAGGTGGCAACCCTCCTCAAATATATTTTCAGCCGTAAACCTTAATAAGAATCTAAAGCTTCTTGCCGACATTGCAATATTTCATTTATTTTATCAATTTAACTGAGTTAAAATTTCGAAAATGTGGCAGACCTCCTCAAAAATATTTCCTACAGTCATCTTTCAATTGTAATATGTCATTTATTTTATCAATTAAATTGGGTTAGATTTTCAACCAGGTCGTAACCCTCCTCAAACATATTTTCTGCTGTAAGCCTTCTTTAGTTTCGACACCCACATGGCAATACTTCATTTATTTTATCAATTTAATTGAGTTAAAATTTTCAAATAGGTGGCAACCCTCCTCAAAATTATTTCCAACAGTTATCTTTCTGAAACCTATTTAATTTGATACCCGTATTGCAATATTTCATTTATTTGATCAATTTAGCCGAGTTAAAATTTTTAAGTAGGTGGCAGCCCTCCTCAAAAATATTTCCAACAGTTATCTTTCTAAAACCTATTTAATTTTATAACCACATTGCAATATTGCAATTATTTATCAATTTGACTGAGTTAAAATTTTCAAATAGGTGGCAACCCTCCTCAAAAATATTTCCAGCAGTTATCTTTCTTAACCCTCTTTAATTTGATACCAATATTGTAATATTTCATTTATTTTATCAGTGTAATTTCATTAAACTTTCAAACAGGTGGCAACCCTAATCATACATATTTTCGGCTGTAAGCCTTCTTAAAACTCTTCAATTTGATATTCACATTGCAATTTTTCATTTACTTGATCAACTTAACTGAGTTAAAATTTTAAATTAGGTGGCAACCCTCCCCAAAGATATTTCCATCAGTCATCTTTCTTAAACCTCTTTAATTTGATACCCATATTGTAATAATTTATTTATTTTATCAATATAATTGGGTTTAAATATTTTCAAATATGTGGCAACCCTCAAATTTTTTGTGATATCATTGGTTCTGGTATTACACCGAACAATGCAAAAAAAAATTATTCAAATCGGTTCAGCCGTTCTCGAGTTTTGACGACCGTGACATACGAACACAACATTTTTATTAATATAGATTTATAAACCACATCAGTAGTAGTAGTAGTATTAAATTTAAGTAGTAAGTAAAAAACAAAAGTGCGTTCTGCTTAAAAGTAAAAATATTAGTTCACTTTGTCTTACTTGTCTAAATTTAAGCATATTGATTTTTAAGTAAATTCAGTTCTTTTTAAGCTTATATTATAAAGTACTTCGAAAGTTTTTGTCGTACTTAACTTAAATAAGATAAATAAAGTTTAGGTACAGTGAAGTTTTTACAATACCGGCAACTATTTTTTAAATATTTTATTTTTCCCTAATTTTTTATTTTTTATAAAAGTATGGTTAATTCTATACCAAAAACCCCAAAAATCAGAGTTCCAAACCTTATGCAAAATTAAAGAAAGCTGCGAATTTCCATCCAAATATTGCCATTTACACTCTTTAGAAAAAAGTTAAGTACTCAGTTATTAGCCCATTCAATTTTAGTATATATAACAAAGTACAAGTTTGAGGTATCTGGGACTTATCATTGATATTTAGCATTTTTTTTTTTTGTTGTTTGGTAAATCCTACACGGTTAAAAATTTTGGTTTTAATTTTAAACTTTTTGGACTACATATATGACCAAACTAAATTCAGTTTCAAATACAAACCTTCCAAGTTTAGAAAAAAGAGAGCACATATGTTGGGTTTAGAATTTAAACAATTCGGTTTAAATGTTAAACCCAAACATTTTCATAATTAAGAAAAAAAAAACAATCTTAAATTTAATGCTCCGTCTGGTTGGGATTGAACCCGGACAGCCTTGGTAGCAACCAATTGTATCAAGCATCTTTGCACAGTCAGCTACAGCCACGCATGTAAATGTGCTTTCATATGTTGCGTTTGAATCAACACCACAATTCGCCGTGCAAACATATTCTATTTCGGTTTAGATTTTAAACCAAAGTTTCTATATTTGAAACCTAGAAACTAGAATTAAAACATTTTGGTTTGATTTTTAAACCACGAACTTTTTGGGCTAAAATTTAAACCAGAATATATTAAAAATTGCGTAAAACTATTGACTGGTTTAAAAAGTAGACTATAAAAGTTTAAAAAAGGCAGCGGTTTAAAAATTAAACCCAAATTTTTGACCGTGTAGCTTCCTCACACTTGCACTTGGTTTGGAACTCTGATTTTTAGGGATTTGGTTAAAGAATTGACCATATTTTTATAAAAAATTACCGAAAACTAAAATATTTAAAAAATAGTTGCCCGTATTATAAAAAATTCGTTGTTTCTAAACTTTATTGTCTGACTGTATTAAGGTAGCTGTGCTGGATTACATAAAAAAAAATTAATTTGTCTTTTCTTAAAAAAAAAAGTAGCTCTGGTGGCTTGCATTTTTAAATAAATTTAGTGAGAAAGTGATAATTATTTTGACACTTTTTTTTTTAAATGCCTCTTTTTCTGCAACTGCATTGCCTTTCTCAATTGTCCTTCAGGATCTTGGCCTTTCTTTATGGAATCACTAAGTATAATGATTATTAAGCAACTCAAAAACTATACCAGCGTGATTACCGACTTATCATTTTGAGAGGTAGCCGCACCCTTATAAGAGAAATAAGACCCAAACTTTTCAGGTCAAAATTTCAGTAGGTTGCGCCTATATGGCTTTTTCAAGTTTATAAATTATCATTATTTTTAAGTGGAAAAATAAAACTCAAAATTAATGATAATCTCTGCGCGAAAAAATAAAAATCATAAAATAATCATTATTTTTAATCCCAAAAATAAAAATCAAATAATAATTATTTCCGTTTGAGCGAAAAAATAAAACTCAATAATAATTCATAAAATAATGATTAAATGCTGATTTAAATTATTTTTCTCATAATAATTACCTTCCCTGCGTTTAAAATTTGAAATAAAATAGTTTAGTTAAAGTACCACATTTCTCTGCTTTTGGCTTGGTTAGGGACTAGTTACTATCGGCCTGGTTCGTTTTTGGCGAAAAAGAACTAGTACTGAACTAGAAATTTGGTTCACTAGTTCGTGTTTTCGCTACAGGGTATATATGTACCTTCGCTGTTACTCTCTAACAAGAAGCTCTACTATACAATGTTCCAATTCATAAACGCATTTTGGTGAGCGAGTGAGTGAGACCGAAAGTCCGTATTTCCTAATCTTAATTACCCTTACTCTACTTACATATGACTAAGCCGTACTTGGTTCTCGCTTATCAAACCTAGCTTATCTGCTGTCTATAAAGGCTACTCCTGATCTGAATTTGCAGGAAAACAGACATTCTTCGCGAAAGACATTTCGACATCCCTTATATTGGGCCCTGCTCTTCCCAGTGCTCCGATAAAGAATCTCTTCCATCGTCCACAATGGTGTCAGAAAGATACTAAATATACGCCTCGTCTTCTTCAGCACTCAATCTGTAAAATAAGTGGCATTAAAAATTTTGATTTGTCAAAATATTTCCTTATGTTATCTTCTGTTGTTATATTGTAGTTGTATGTATGTAGTTTGAAGCCTATTTCTTCTACATATGTTTTTACCCCATGTCTCCATTTTCTAGTAAATGTGTCTTAACATCTGTTAAATTTCTGTTTTAACTTTGTCCCATTTTCTCAACTTGCTGTCTTAACATATCACTTTCGAAATGGCATCAAGCCAATCAGATGAAGCTGCACCCAAAGTAGATGGCGCGGTAAAATGAAAACTGAGTTGTCAAGTTACAAAATGACAGCTGATGTTAAGACAGCGATGGTAAAAAATTCGGCAAGTCAGATATGGTTTAACAGTAGAAATTTGCGGTCTCTACCTGACATTTCTGTCTTACAATTGCTTTCTTAATAAAATCTGTAGAAGGTTGAGACGTGGGCTTACATACATTTTTGAATTTTCGAGGTTAATATATTAACATTCCTAATTGACTAGCGCTCAAACAGTTTTAATTTGAACCCATAACAATTGTTATTATGTCTTTAAAACATTAAAAACTAGTAAGTGGACACGGGTACACCGGTTATGTTTGTTGTTAAAAATTGTGTCGCCCTACAACTCGTAATGTATGTACATATATGTTACACTTAATTTTTTAAATACACATTTTAAGCATTATTTTTTCTCATTTCGATTGTTATGCTCCAAAACACAATATGGTTAGAGAGTGTCAGGAGGAGACACGTACCCATAACAGAAACAGTAGCTTTAAGTCATTATTCTACTGAACCAATAACTATCCCTGATAAAGCCGAGGAGATCCAACAGTTCTACCTCAACTACCTTTCCTAGACTGTTGAAGAAGCGTGAACCCAAGTGCTTGAGTCGCTTCGTCTGCAGACTTGGACATCGATAGTGGTCAACCTCATCACAGTTGAAGCATAGGTGCTATAGCACAGTGCCCTGTGATGACGCCGGTAAGGACTCTTACAGCAAAATCTTGTGGTCTTTCAGCCTTCCCGTTTGTTCCACAAGTCATTCGTCAAGGCCACGGTGTACTCGTTAATTTTCCTAACGTGACTACTAAACGGTGGTAGTACGAAGCTATCCTATCCGCTTCTTCTTCCCCAATTCATTCCTGTTGGCCCACACTCTCCAATAGTTCATTCATCGTTGACAGGAGTTTGCCAGTGATGAGTATCACTAAATCGTCGGCCTAGGCGACAACCCTTATTCTCTGAGTTTTAAAATCTTAGAAGGGAAGGTATACCCCCTTGAGGCGTGCCCCTGGTGGTTTTCCTTCTTACAGGTCCTGTGCCTATAGTGGCGTTGATTATCTTGCTCTTGGGCATGGAGCCAATCCATGCCACCATAGGACGCTGAATACCGTGGTAAGAGAGCGCCTTGCTTATCGCCTCCGTTCGGATATTATTGAAGGCTCCTGCAGTGTACAGGAAAGCGGCAAGAGTGTATTTCTTAAGTTCCAGCGATTTTTCAATAGTGCCCACCACTTCATGAAGCGCGATTTCAACAGATTTACCTTTGCAGTATGCGCGTTGCGCTGTGTCCATTGTGTGGATACTAATACTTTCCCTAGTAAGCAGATCGATTTTTAGTATGAACGATTTATTATGGCTCCCCCTCCATGCTTTCGGTACGTATCCGCTTTCTAAGCATCTGGCGAAAATGCTTGTCAAATGGGATACCAGACTTTCACATGAGTATTGTAGCATAGCGGGCATCACACCGTCCGGTCCCGTTGCTATGAACGGATCAAAATATTTGTTGGATCAAGCCACTTTCCCATTGTTCACAGTATCTGAAACCTCTTCTCATAATCAATCGTGAAGAGTATCCTGCTGTATTTCGAAAAGGAACACGTGTCCGATACCCTCCACTCATTTATACTGGCTGTAGCTGAATCAGTGACCTGTGTTATATCAATAACTTCTTCTCTAATTCTATTACGGAACGTTGGCTTATTACCCTTGTTCTCGCCTTCTTTCATGGGCGGCTCGTCTGAACACAATATACTAAGCGTTACTTTTTAATACAAATACTGCATTTTTTATGTTGTATCAAATAAAATTATATCAAAAAATGTTGTTTTACAATTTCTTTTAAAAACTTACCCTTTTTTTGTACTTGTTCCTAACGAACACCAAATGTCATTTTATGAGAATCTATTGCGGCTTTAGAAAACAACTTTGTTTGGAATTGTGGTTATGCCTGCAATCGAACCGAAGTCCTACCGCGTGGTAGTGCACACCTCTGTAATGAATAATTTTGAAAGTATTTGAAAGTTTTTGCAAAGAATTATAATAAAGTGCATCAGATTACTAATAACGAATTAAGAGTCCCTATACTTGGTATTTAGGAATTTTTAATAACTAATTATTTATATAGCATTGATACTCCTACTTGAGTTTTGCAGCTCTGAGTTAGATACTACATTAACTATTAGCTTTGCGTGAAAATAAAAAATAAAAAAATTGTACATACATATATACATAGTGGCGTGTGTACTTGTATGTGCGTAAACATATAAAGTAAAAAGTAATTATCTAAAGCTACACGCTAAATTTAAGTATGCAGAAATGAGTTTCCTATTTTGTCTAAGTTACTACTCGTAAATGAACGAATACATATGGAATTACATAAGTACCAAATACCATAGCCTATTTGTAATCATTGCTGTAAGGAAGTATTGAAATTGTATTCATTAGCACTTCTAAAAATGGATTCGTAGTTGAAAATATAAGATTTGTAGTAGAATGATCATGACAAAGTGTAGAATGCTACTGTAAATTGTATTTGTATGAACTGTATATGTATTAAATGTGCCTAGATTGTTATATCTTATATTGTCTTTCGGTAAAATAAATTGTTATCTATTCGTTTAAATGCACGAATGCAATGGCGGAAAGTTATTTAACTAATTTGTATTGCTTGTTTTATCCCTAGTTTGATATCTAATGCATTGAATAGAGAAACATTCGCCACCAAAAAATTATTCTTATGAATTGCATTTCAAGCAAGTAATATTAATACATAATATAAAACTATTAAAATAGTTTTCTTAAAATAACTTTGGAAAAGGAAAATACAAACTGGACTTTTTAGAACGAAAAGAACAAGTATTTCGGCGTTTGCTTTCATACAGTTGATTGGATTTAAATTATATACATACATACATATGGATATGTACATACATGTATATACTACACAACCCAACAGACGTTAAGAAGATCCCAAAACATGTTAATTGAAAATTGTACTGATGGGTACCAGTCGCTCAGGGTTATTGCGATCGCTTAAAAATAAATATTTGTACGAAAACTGCTTCATTGCGAGTAACAATTCACACACCCTTCATTGTCTCTTAATGAGAATTTAATTATTATTTTTCAAAAATGCAGACATCATACAACTCAATCACGACCAAAGCCAGAAACAATCCCCAAATCTTAAAACAAAATAACACAAGACTGAATATCGGTTTTTATCGCTTAATAAATCCAGTTACTTTTACAAAACTATGCTGAAAAAGATCACTAGCTACAAATTGTGTATTTCGCCCTGTTACCGAATTAACCAAGTATTTTTAAAATTTTGTATTTCGGTTTAATAACAACATGCAACTTAACATAATACTAATTGATCTCAATTTCCTGCGAACTGTTTTTATACAAAACAAATTATTTTAGCTTACATTAGAATGCCTGTCGGCCGCTGTGGTGTAGTGGTAAGCAGTGCGGGCTTCCACTCCGCAGCACCTGGGTTCAAACCCTGGTTAAAGCAACATCGCAAAAAATATAGAAAACAGTTTTTTTTTAACAGCGGTGGTGCCTCGGCAGGCAATGGCAAACCTCCGAGTGTATTTCTGCCATGAAAAACAGCTTCTCATAAAAATATGTGTGTGTGTGCCAATCAATTATTATTATTATTATTATTATTAGAATGCCTTTTACCAATTGCTATTCTCTTGCATTGTCAAAAGATAATTTAACGGATCAAAATTAAGCGTTACATATAAGACGGGGATAATAAACTTTTTATTCTGTTAAATGGTTTACAATATCCCATATTATTAGCGCCGAAACTTACGTTTCTAAATATGTTGTTAGAGGCTTGGGTGATGTGAGAAAATGCTTTATTTCAATGACTTTCTTATTAAATGTATAACATTTGAAAGGGCAAAATAAATAGGAGAAAATTGTCGACCATGTTGTTTTTGCTAAATTAATGTTCAGTCGCGTACCGAAAACAGTTCATAGATCATTAAAAAAGTAATCGTAGCTCACAATCGTACATACTTTCATACAAATGTACACTGAACATACATTTGTACATTTCGAAGAGGGGATAGGGGCACAACTAATTAAAGTTTAAACGGAAACAATAGAAATTAATAAAAAAATAATTAGAAAAATGTAATAATTACTCGTATAAATAAATAACGCAAAATCTTGTTTTGAGTCCCACCAAAAAGTATGTGTGTTAGTTTTTAACTTAGAAAATGTCAGTAGCTAAATAATCAGTAAACGTACATACATACATATGAGTGTAATTTGTATTTATGTTTCTAACTAATTTATTATGCTGTAGCTGAAATACATTCAAAAATAAGAAAAACAACAACATCAACATACTCGTACAAATGCGATTAAATATACATACATACATAGCTAAGTACATGAACGAATAAAATGAGCGATGGGAAATGCATTTCGCCACAGAAACTAAATAGCAAAAATACATAGCAATAAATATTCTATCGACAGATATGTATGTATTAAAAAACAGTAGATTTAAATGAGAAACGAATTCATGAATACTCTAGGCAAACGGTCTAACAAATTGTCAATCAAATAGGAAAATGTAGGAAATTTGGAAATGCGTTAGATGGACGTAAGAATTTTGCAGGATGCAGTTACACAAGGAAATAGCTGGGAATGAAGCGATTGACCGCCAAGAAAGAGGTGAAAATATACATAACGACACATACATGCATATAAACCTACTCTGGTCTACCACTGCCACGAATTGAAGAATTGATGATAAAGCAGGTGTATTGTAGTCACACACGAAACTTAAAATTAGAAAAAAAAAATAAAAATACATAGCAAAAATACATAAAGCCATATTGAATAAAGTACTAAGGTCACTAATGGCCAACTCTGACAGTATGTGACAGTGAAAATCTTTTTATTGTTTTATTTAGCGAACTCCACTCTTATTAATTAAACATACACAAATCATATGGTATCTAATAGCAAACGCTAAGGCAAACAGCACATATGTATACAATCGCAAGAATCGTTAATCCATAATTATGTAAAACAATGAATTCATTCCTTAAAACCTAAATTATGAATAATTACATATTATATATACATAAATCTACTTTATATATGATATATAATTCATACGTGCGCATAGTAAAATTAACAATTAACAAAAAGAGTTACAAGCTAAGGTGACAACTAAAAACAAAAACAAAAAAATATGTAAGATGGAACAAAGAAAAAAATTGGCAGAAAAGGAAAACCAAGTACATACATACAAATGTTGAAATTCCACAAAAAAAAAAGAACAAATATGATACATACCATTAGTAATCACAAAACTAGCATTAAAATAAAATGAGTTAAATTAACTAATTATTTAAGCGAAGAGAAGTTAGTTTTTATTTACGTGCATAAAAATAAATGGAAAATAATTTAAAACAATATTAAAAATAATACAATAAATACTAATAATTAGCGTAATGATACAAGTTATAAAAACAATCACAATACTAAAGAAAAAATTTAAATGAAGGCGAATGAAGACACAATATGAAATTAATAAAATTATGATAAAACTATAAATGAAATAGTTCTTTGCGTGAGAATAAAACGATGTTACAATATTTAAAGAAAATATATAATATAGATGTGCGTGTTATTTTGTATATTTGGGATGAACTGAGTGGGCATGGAGGGCCAGAGAATTCGACAGCAGCGGTACGGTTTTTGGGCGCTTCCTATCAAATTTGTTAAAATTTCTCTTAGTAGGTTGGTAGCTTAAAAGGAATTTTGGTATAGGGATGGAAAAGTCGACTTCGACTTTCGACCAAAATCGATTTTTTACTCCTGAAATTCGAATTTTAGTGATCGACATTCAGCTTATGAAGTCGACTGGAGTCGACTTTTCACTTTCGACTCTCGACATTTTTTTAATTTATTTGCAGTAGCGTCTCTTAAATTAAAACTTTTCTTCTAACACTAGCGCAGAACGCTGCAAAAATAACAAAAAGTGGGTCACGTAATATGCGAATGTTCCCTTAGCCACACTGCTAAAAAAATCTGAACGTCCGGTACACACACACACATATATGTGTGGTCATAAGCAATAACCGCCTAAATCGAAAAATGATTGAATAAATGAATTCGAGAGAAAACGTTTTAAACATTTGGCTTGTTATAGTAACCTTATAGGGAAACCAAAATATGTTCATTTGGGCGATTCCACCGTCACGGGTTGACATTTGTATAGAAATATGTTCTTTCTTGTTTAAATTTATGTATACAGTACTGAACAATTCTACATTTTGATAAAGCTACACCTAGTTGACTGTTATATGAGTTATTACAAAATACGAAAAAAATTCCAGCTTACTTTTATATGAAAAAAATCTGATTTATTTCTTCTGTCACTGGTGGGACAAAAAAAAAGAGCCTGCTTTTTGGAGCAGATATATTTTACGGAAACTCTGCGAATTTATTTCACTTTTCTGTGTGAACTTGATGTCTTATAATAAAACAAATAACCACGAATACAAACAAAGCAAAAATATAACACAAATTATTGCTTTGTCATAAAAAAAAATCCGAAATTCCTCTGTCACGGGTGGGAACGTACGAATTTTTATATGAAAATAAGCTTTTAGTGTGGTCCATATTAAAGATTAGTCATTAAAAAATATAAGAAGCCAAGTAGGGGTTGAATTCACTCTCGTTTTGTCTTAGGATAGTGCGTTTTATATAGAAGAAAATGCCTGGCATCGTCGGCAAAAAAAAATACAAAAAATCAACCAGATTTCCTAGCGTCTTGAAATTTTCACTTTTTAACTACTTAAAATTTAACGTGCTATAAAACTGCATACCTAGAAGTTTTCTAAAAACTCTGAACAAAAAGTTTAAAATTTTTTGGTGAAATTGTTAAAAGTGAAAGTAATTTTTGTATGAAGTTTGAGATGTTGATTTATGTGGTTTTGGTTGTATAATGTTCTGTTCTTTTATAAAAAAAAAAACTATAAACAATAAATACAAAAAAAGACTGGTCAAAATGTCACTTAACCCTTTCGGTACATCTTATTAGAGTCGGGCTTTAAAAATCCGATTTTTTTATTAAATGATCCTTAATACTTAATGTAATAACATTCAATTTAATTTTTTTCCAAAATGTGATTCTAAGGTGTTTTTTAGAATGATGCCATATGGCATCATTTGTACTAACTGGTGTAAGAAATACGCAAAGATTTTTTAATATGGTATTTTATTTTATTTAAATTAAATTAAATAACAATACGAAAATTCAATGAAATAAGTTGGTACAGGCATCGATTTAATAATTCATTTAAAAAATTTACCATTTGCAATTTACCAGTACAAATATATCGTTATTTGCTGGTGCGGATTTCAGCTCCTTCAAATATTATTGATGCCATATGGCATCATACAAATTTAAAAATATACCACGCGTTTATTAGCACCTTTTTTAATCAAATTACAAGTTCTAGCAATATTTGACACTATTTTGGAGACTATAGCATATTTATTTGTTTTTAATTTATTGGGTAATTTTGTAAAATATAGTATTTTAATGTAGACCTTTCTAAGCAGAAGAAAATCGATATTTTAGTAAAGTTTTAAAATTGAAATTTTTCATCTACTAAGGATAAAAATAACAATACCGTATTAAAATATATTTTATAAAACTTCCCGATACAGCGTTGCAAATAAAATTATAATTTCAGATAAGCTCAATTAAATCTGTGAGTATTCAAAGAAGCATATCGCCATATGGCATCAAAATAGCGAAAGGGTTAACTTAATCAGCTTACCACATGGGTATATAGGTAATGGGCGAGTCCGCGCTTTTCCTCCACTGCGACTACTTCAACAAATAAATAAAGTTTATCAGTTTTATAAATTTCTAACATTAAGTAACAAACACGAAACACAACTGCAATTTCTGTAATTAAATATAACAACTTTTAGCTTTTTTTGTCACGGGTGGGATAAGACCAATACTGATATATAATAACTCTTAATATAGGTAAAGCACGCACGCAATTTAATATATAACAAAACTTTATTAAAGCAGATGAGTTCTTCTACATATATATTTTTCTTACCAAACAATTGAATTAAGAACGGCAAATTATTTCACAGCACTTTCAACACAACCTACATACTTTAAACTCACTCAAAAAAATTACTTAGAACTTGCTTTCAAAACGTAAAAAAGTTAAAAAAAAAATGCATATAAAGCTTTAACTTGTTATGTTTTGGTTAATTCAAGATTTTTAAAAACGTCTTATCAACAAGTTTCTTAGTTTTATAAAAACAAAAAATTTGAGCTGAGGTTCAGTTTCCCATGGAACCTCCCATTTATAAATTTTTAAATAGCCTAGCTGGCGCGATAAGGATTTCACACACACATGGAATAGAAGTTGCCGAATACTATAGCATATAGAACTGAATTCTATTCTATTCAATTGAGTCGACTTAGGCAGTTACTGCTTATGACCACAGATATATTTTTGATTAAATTGCTTTAGTTCGACAATTTTTATGTATTTACATTAGGGCCAATTTCATAGTGCGTAGTTAACTCAGAATCGGCAATTAACTACAGGTTTTGGTACTGAAAGTCTCTAGGGAACTGCCGATTCTGAGTTAACTACGCACTGTGAAATTGGCCCTTAGTTGAGGTATCCATTTATTCAAATATAAATTTGCTTTTAGATAGATACTATATAGTTGGAAACTTTCATAGAAATTTTTGAAATCAGCGATGGCCAAAGTTGAAAATATTAGGAGCAATATTAAAATTTAACCGATGAAAACTTGCAACCAGATAAGCCTATAAATCTTCTTTTCAAAACTTGTTCGGTATTTTAAATCAGAAAAACAGTTAATCTGTTATCAGGTAAGTGGATCAAGTACGCACATAACGGTGTAAGCTCGTAGCTGTCAAATTGGTAATTATTCTCAAAACTTGAGGAAGAGTTAAACTTCTTCTCTGTGCCACCGTGGTTATATTTTTCTGCTACATATATTAAGTCATTTAGATATATTTTAACTGAATATTTTATTAAAAATACTTTTACAAACCCTTTTCCTTACTAGTGTAAATTTTTGTTTACTTTTACATTTGACATTCCACCTCTTCTTCGCAAGTATAATCAATAAAACTAGGTTGGACACCAAAAAGTTATCGGTTTAATCTGGGATAATTTTATAATTATAATTTTGTTTAGCTAATCTCTTTTTATAATTACAGGTTAGGGAGTTAAGCTCGAAAATGTGATTAATCTTTTTATATGTAAAGCTATTATTATCCGATTCAGTTATATATATACATACGCGTCTAGGTTAGGTTAGAAATTAAACATTAGTTTCACTCAGTTTTATTCGTTTTGCTGATTTAATTTTTTTTATTCATTTTCATCTTTAATTCTTTCAATACATGAAATTATAAGTATGATTGATAAAATATAATACTTGTATATACATGTGACTCAAGGGCGTTAAAATATCTTGAAAATACCGCATCAATTACTGTTTTTGAACTTATAGTTTGAGCATTTCTATTTGTATATATTCCTATATTTAGTTTTTCTTTTTTTCTTTTGTGGTTCATAAGAATGAGAGAGATTTTTGGAGAGTTGAAGCTTGTAACGCAAGCCCGAAAGATTGAGTGCAACACCCACTGCCACAATGTGTCTATAGTTGCGTTCGATAACAAAATTAGCCAACACCAGCCAACAATCAAAATCAAGAGCGTAAGCGAAAATTCTCTCTACGGGGGAGCGACTATAGAACTGATGAATCGGTAGCTACCTGATAAACTCCGTCAATTACCGACCGACTACTTACATTCATGGTTGCCACAATTGGTAACTTTCTACCAAAATTGGTAACTTTTAAACGGTTTGGTAACTTGGTAACTTTTATTTCATTTTGGTAACTTTCGCAACTAAACATCTATTTGCATTACTAGAAAGAAATGAATTATGTTTTGAATGTGCGTAATTATAAAAACCCTTCGAGTTTCAGAGGCAGCACTACTGACACTTTTACAAAATTACTTTGATTAAATTAGAGTCATCTCATATTCGAATACTGGAAATATTTAAATTACAGTTGCAGCACCAAGGGCTGCACTTTTAAAACAACTTTCGAACTTTTGCGATACATTTTTAATTCTACCCTCTCACATATTAATACTAGCAATCTGGCAATTTTTGGTAAGGTCCATAAATCGTTTTGATTATTCCTGCAAAAAAAATGTCGCGTGCTTTTTACTAGACCCATCTACCGACATGTATTTCGACACCTAACGACATATATTTCGACGTACAGTAAATTATGAAAACCCGAAAAAATTGCAAAAAAATTAGCAATTTTCGCAATTTACTCGAAATTTTGTACGAGTCAAACGAACGGTTAAAAGCATCCGCCACTATTTTTGTGTGCCGGTGCTATTATTCCGTGAGTCGCAGGTCCAAGTATCGGCACATTCCGAACGAAAAATTACAGTGAAAATGGCACAACGCCGAAACCGGTTGGTCTCCAAACCAAATTTGACAAGGGATGATGGAAAATCTTTCCACATTACATCATACTCTTACCCTGTCGGAAACACCAACAACGAAAATGAATGCCGTTAGCACATACAGTAATTAATTGATAGAAAAATATTTTCTAATCAAAAAAAAATATTATAATTGTCAATACCATTTTCAATCTTGATAATTTATCAAGAAAATAGATTTAAACTTCTGTGCTAGAACTGGGAGCTCTTGAAAAATAATCAAAAATTGACAAATTATAAAAATATTGAATTTATTAAGTGCACAGTATATTTTTTTCTCACTGAAGAAGTGAAGATTTTGGTAGTGAAGATTTGGTAACTTCTGGTAACTTTTCTTAAGAGACTTCGGTAGAAAAAAATGTTGGCAACCATGCTTGCAGTGTATTTCACCGAATACTTTTACAAGGTAGTCACCATCGGCTCTCTCTGCACTACCGGAAGTTACTAAAGTAGTCACTTGCGTGATAAATGGGCACCCTCTGTCGTAGTTTTTCGCTATTCTGTTTTCGACTGGTTCGATTCGGCACTACCATGTGCACTACCACGGGTTAATAGAGTAGCTATTAGCGGTTCAAAAGTAACGATTGACTCCAGCAGTACTGGAGGGGTGTGATAAGGACCAATATGAATTTTTGCTTGAGTTGATTTGTGTTTATGTGAATGTAGTGAAAGTCCACTGTAAGTATGCATGTATGTGTGAATGAGCGAAATGCGGAAAGAAATTTCAGAAAACAGCTAGGGTACGATTGCCAGCGATCTTCAGGCAAAAATTAGATAGAAAGGTGCCATTAAAGTGTTTAGACGCGAAAAATCGGTGGAATTGATATTTTTAGAAAGTATGACTTAGAAAGCCCGTAATTAAATCGGTTTGTTCCGTTAAATTTTCCTTTGCTATTTAACTGGACTAGATCTCAGGAAAAAGGACCTTAAGAAAAAAAAGGGGCACTGTTGCATGCCACTGGAGGTCCCCGCTGGGCAAGGGTATGTCGGGGCCTTAGAAATCAAAACCGAAAAAAGCGGAGATACATATGTACGTCTTTCTCCAGTCACCCAACAACCCATAGAAGTACATAGTGATCAGCACCAAAGTATATACCAGAAAGGTGAACGACCGGAAAAATACATACATATGTAGCAATACAGGAGTGATAGAGAAAAATTTGTAGACTTGCGGAGTAAATACAAAAGGAGAAGAAGTTTACACACATATGTACATAGACTGGCAAACAAAAGTGAGTGCAAGGTGTTGAAAAATTCAACGATTTTTTTGTCTAAATTTTGACTTTTTTAATCTGATTTTTTTTACAAAAAATAATACAATAATATTTTTATAAAAAAAATAATAAAAAACAACTTAAATTGAAAAACACTGCAAATATTAAACAAAAAACACCATGCACACACTTTTGATTGCCAGTCTATGTACATTAGGGTGGTCCAAAAATGCATGTGAAAAAGTAAAGTCGGAATTTTTATGCTCTCATCTCCTTGGATTGTTCTATACCAAAAAAATATATACCCGTATTTTTTTTTTAATCCAAAAATACTAAGAGGTAGCTCAAAGCGCCCAAAATTTTCCACGTATTTTATACGGGGAAAAAATTACTTTTCCAAGAAATGGTATAGAATAGTTAAAAATCAATATTTTTCTATCGGAAAACTCTGTTTATCTGCAGGAGATTCCCAATAATAATACCCAATTGCTTATTTAACAATTTTTTCATTGCAACTATAATTTATAGGTCCGCCAAAAACCCACAAAACCCCGAAAACTGCAATGGGGCGACCAATAAAAAATCGCTAGTATTAACAAATGGTTAAATAAACAATTGGGTATTATTATTGAAAGTCTTCTGAAGAGAACCAGAGATTTCCGATCGAAAAATATTGATTTTCAAAAATTCTATACCATTTCAACGAAAAGTTTTTTCCCATATAAAAATACATGGAAAATTTTGAGCGCTTTGAGCGACCTCTGAATATTTTTTGATTTCAAAATAAAAAAATACCGGTATACTTTTTTCGATATTTTGTTTTTGGACCACCCTAATATACATACATACATATGTGTGTATAAAATTACCTACTTATGAAATAATTTTGGTGGTATGAACATATACATACTTGCGCTTTCTAAAAATGGGAATAAAAATTGGATTCGCATAAAATTTTTATTCCAATAACTAATATTTTATTTAAAATATTTACAATAAAGTTTTCAGTATATTTTGGCAAATGTGAGCGATTATGTGAAGTTATACATGCCTATGTACCTACATATCCATTTATATTATTTTAAACAAAGCTAATAGTAAAATTTAAAATGGAGTATGGACAATTAAAAAAAAAACAGAAAAAAATTATTTTGAACCAAGACAAACGGCGAGACGCCAAAAATGTTGGATCGACTCTAGCATGCGCGCCACAGCATATTTTGAAAATGACAATCTCTAAATCACTACATATGTACATTTATGAAATTTTTCATTCATCCAAAAAGACAGACGCATAAATATGTATGCTTTTTTAAATGTAAATATGTGCACACAAATGTACGATTGATCTTCTTTCGTCTTCTCCTCGCCGTCCTCCATCAACAAACAAATTATTAAATTTCTGCGAATCGCACGACGCACACTGGGGTATTGGGTATCAAAAGTGTAGATTAATTAAAAAATTTATTTTGAAATAACACTCGAATACTTAATAACCATAGAAACTAGACATAATTCTGCATCACTAACCGAAAAAATAACGGCGCTAAGTTGTATAGTGCAGCTGCATTGTGTTTTTGAATTTACACTTTCATTCTCTATTCGCTTGCGCCCGCTGTAAAATTGATATTTCAAGTTAATCAAAATGTTTTTTCGTTAAAAAATTTTCAAGTGAAATCTAAATCTGAGTATGGAGCCTTCAACTTCAGGTATTGAACTTTTTTCAGATATAAGTATTGCAGCAAAAAAAGTGATTTAATATTTTAAATAATTTTTTTTGTTCAAAGTCCCCAAAATGTGAATATTTGTGGTATATAGTTGGACATATAGTTAATTATCGGACCAGATCGCGCTATGATTTTTTTTTTTTTTTAATTTTGCCTATTGTAGACGATGTTTCTGCAAAAAATTGAGGTGCGCTTTTGTGGCTCTTTTGATTAATTCAACTTTTTGTTCATAATGTCAGTGGACAAAAATTATCAATTTCCTTGCATGTTTTGTGTTGCTGGCGTTTTGTGTTTCTGTTTTGTTTTCTTATTGATATTTATTATTTTTTTTGTGTCGTTGTTGTATTACTGATTTGTAAAGATCGTAAAGCGTTAGATATGAAATCACTTAAAATACAGTTTAATCTAACTTTATCGCAACCTGTCGTGGTTACGAAGGTAGCGTGCTGGCCTAGTAATCCGGAGGTCTCATGTTCGAATCCCACCGGAGGCAAACTGAAATTTTTTTTTTGTTTGTGACGCTGCAGCGCTGTCGTGATGGTTTATTACTTTATTTTTTTCGATAGACAATGTTAGTTTTGTGCCAGTGAATGTCAATTTAATTGTGAATGTCAATTTAATTGTGAAAAGCTAAATGGAAAATTATTTCCACTTCAAAAGTTAACAAATGTTTTATCTATTTTGTTAGGGATAAGTTCATGCACACGTATGTTCACTCGTCAACATCTATACAACTTAATGCAAAACTCAGGATTCCAGCATTTTGAAGATAAGTTCAACTATTTAAAGGAAGAAATAAATAAGCTTACTGGACCATCAGATGAAGATATTCCTGTTTTTAAAGCCTCAATGAATCGTTTCATCTCCGAATTTAAAACGCGATGGACAAGATGAACGTTGAAAGAAGAACGTTTCTTTAAAACCCATCGGAATTGGTTAGACTCTTCTATTTCTTTTTTTACTAAACAGCTAAAACGAGGTCGCAAAGAGATTGCTTTCGAAGAATCCCGCCCAAAAACAAAGTACAAAAAAACCAAGGATTTGAGAGACAACACATCGTTATCAATGCTAGCTTTTGCAAATCAAGTGAAGTTAAGGGAATCTGGTAATATTGGGGCGTCTAAGTTAGTACATGATGTAGCTTCTTGCTCACCAACGAGAGCGGATAAATACAGAAAAAGTTTACTTAAGTCGGTGGTGTCCAATAAACTGAGTAGTGAAGAAGCATTAGCTGTTTTGGTTGAAGCTGGACTATCGCGGCATCAATATAATATTGTGAAACAGGCTGCTCCAGAAAGGTTTCCCTCGTACACTGCTGTCCAGTTAGCAAAAAAACAATGTTATCCAAAAAGCGATAGTATGAGAGTATGTGAATCCTCAGTCGAACTTGATTAACAGGCGCTTCTTAATCACACTGTTGAACGCCTAGTACTGCTGCAAAACAGTGTGATTGATTTTTTAAACAAAAAAGAACTGTCTGAATTATGTTTATATACAAAATGGGGCTTCGATGGGAGTTCTGGCCTTAGCTCATATAAACAAGCATTTCATGGCACAGAAGCTACAGATTCCTCTGTGTTAATAACATCAATTGTGCCATTAAGGTTGGAATGCGGGGAAAAAATTATATGGCAGAATCCTCGCCCTTCTTCTACCAGATTCTGCTGACCATTGAAAATTGAGTTCATCAAAGAAACAGCAATTACGTCAAAGCTAGAGCATGATAGAGTCAGCGAAGAAATTAAACATCTAAATAATTCAACTGTGGAACTTGGTGAGAAAGTTGTAGTAGTAAGACATTGCTTTATATTATCGATGATAGACGGTAAAGTTTGTAACGCTCTCACTGAAACTACATCTACACAAAAGTGTTACTTATGCGGCTCCACCAGCAAAGATTTCAACCAAATTGATAAAACTATAAAAAAGGAAATTAACACTGATAATTTACAATTTGGGTTATCAATTTTGCATGGATGGATACGATTTTTTGAGTGCCTTCTTCATCTGTCATATAAACTGCCAATCAAAAAATGGCAAGCTAGATCAGACTCCGAAAAGCGAATTGTGGAAAAAACTAAAGCAGAAATTCAAAAGCAATTTAAAGAGAGGACTGGTTTGATTGTTGATTGTCCAAAACCCGGATTCGGTAGCTCCAATGACGGAAATACGGTCAGGCGTTTTTTTCAGAATGCGGAACTATCAGCGGAGATTACGAAAATCAACGTTAATTTAATAGTCCGAATGCATAATATACTGATTGTTGTTTCGTGTGGTCATGACGTAAATGTACATAAGTTTCGGGAATATGCACATGAAACGGCTAGAATATTTGTGGAACATTATCCGTGGTACTATATGCCTCCAACATTGCATACATTTTTTATTCACGGACCTGAAATAATAGCATACGCATTGTTACCGATTGGCCAATTATCGGAAGAAGCGCAGGAAGCTAGCAACAAAAATTTCAAAAAATATAGAGAGAGTAATTCCGGAAAAATGGATCGAGAAAAGTCGAATCAAGACGTTTTTAACATGATGCTGATTACTTCTGATCCAATAATATCAAGCAGGAGAAAATTGCCTGAAAAAAAATTACACAGCCTACCAAAAGTAGCTGTGGATATGTTATAATCTCCATCCTTAAATTTGCCAAAAGCTTATGCCAGAGATAATAACAGTGCTCATGGCAGTGATTCCGACGAGGAAGATGGTGACGATGATAATAATGATGATGCATAATATATTGTTTGTACTGAAATTTATAATGAAATGTTTTTGTTTTTATTTAATATAATAAATAGTCGAATTATCGCAATATTTAATTTTTTCTGCATATTTTAGGGTATTATACAGAAAAACCTGTATCATCGATATCTCGCTAACTAGGCGATTTATCGATAACTTCATTTTAGAAGTTTGAAAAAACAAAATTATCTGGTCTAGTAAAACGCAAAAAAGTTATCGATTTGTTTAAAACTTCAAAATGAGATATCTCGATAACAAATCGAGTTATCGATAATTCTTACTTAATTGTTTCGGTTTATTTTGAGGTATTCTTTAAGAAAATAAAACGGTAAAAATTTTTCGATTTTTTTAAACTTCAACTTCAGATATCTCGATAACTAAACGAGTTATCGATAATTTTTATAAAATTTTTTCGGCTTATTTTGAGGTGTTCTACACAAAAATTATCAGTTTGAGAGGCCTCGGAATTAATCGACAGTTTTGATACAAAATACCCCAGTGTGCGACGCCACCAAAATTAATCCCAGGTTGACGAAATATTTAGGTTTTCGCATAAGTTTACATTTAATAGAGCCATACTCGTACATTTTATATGGAGAATAATAATAATTTATTTAAAATTCTGCATAAAAACATCTTCTCGACGATACATGTAACTTTCGTGAAATTTAACTATAAAAATTGTATTTTATTATCCACTGGAGCGAAAAAAACTTGCTCCGCCCAAATGGGTCAAAAGTAAACTTGAGTTGACATATTTACACGCTTACATGCAGACATACAAGTTAACGGCAGATCACACATAGCGGCACAATGATTAATATAAACAATAGGTTCATTCCTTATCTTTTTGGACTAAAATCTGAAAAGTGTCAAAATGCCAGAGCGTAAGCAAAATGCGCTCACTAAAAGAGAATAACAGGAAAAGTAAAGGAACGCAAAAAACCAAATTTTTAGTCCAAAGAATGGCAACAACAAAACTAACGTCAAATAAGAACAGAAATGTATGTACAAAACACATTCACACAAGCACAAGCACAATAAACACTTGCTATATCAATTATTTTTTGCCTTCTTCCAATTTCAATTCATTTCTTTTACTTTTTAGATTATTCTCACTTTTAGCGTATTCTTTAATTTCCGTTAATTTAAATTCAGTTGAGTTTGACACTTTTCAGGATTTTGCCAGAAAAAATTCTTCTGACTAAATCTGACTACTTCGGACTGATGAGAGTCACTCTCACTGACCGTTGCTCTCTCATTTTTGCTGTCATTTCCGAGTTAAGGAACGCTTTTTGGACTAAATCTGACTACTTCGGACTTTTTCTGACTATTTCTGGGAGATAAGGAACGCTCCTATTATTGCTTATTGGAAAAAGCATAATTTCTATCTTACAGATTCATAATACAATTTTGCATACTCAGCAATTATGCAGCTGCATAATTGCAACTCATTTAACTTCTTTGTTCAGAATTGAAATTTGATATATTTTTCCGCTCCAAATGGAAAATTCCATTCAAAGGCGTCAAATAACTTCTTTTTCCAAGGCATTGGCATTTCATCATAGCGTGAACGCCTTATGGTGAAATTAATTATTAAGTAAACATAATAAATGTATAAATAGGCTAAGATTGAAAATAAAGATGGTTCTTTTCTCCAAGTTTGTAACTTAAACAACTGAGTTTTAATTTATCCGCGAAGACGCGGATTAATATATATTTTTTTACTGTTTCCCAAATGGGGAAACATAATTGGCGCCCAACGTGGGGCTCGCGAGTGTTTTAAATTCGCAAAACAAAATCGCGCCTTATTAAATATCCTTTAAAGCATTAGCCGCGATAAATAGGGTTCGAACGATACTATCGATATTGAGTAAGTATCGATACTGGGGGTATAAAAATGAGTACTTTAATACTCGATACCTTATTTGGTGATTTTACTCGATACTTTGCAAAGTACTCCTAGTATCGAATACTTATTAAAAAACACACTTTTTAAATTTTTTCTTCCATTGGAAACCCAATTTTCTTTGCTTATATGGATTACTATCATTCAAATTTGTCCATCACTTAAAATAAACTAAAATTGCGTGTAGTCGGTTGCATAACATAAACCAAATAAGTTAAAGTTTAATGGCCTTATTCATACAAAATAAAGTAGTTTTAAAGAGCTTAATAAAATGACATTTTCATACATTCTTCAGTTTATATACCTTTTTTATTTTTTATGAATAAGGCCATAAAACTTTACGCAAAGTTCACGAAAAGGCAGAGTTTTTAGAAGCTTTTTGGGTATGCAGTTTTGCAACCTATATATGTATATATATATATTAGGGCGGGTAAATTTTTTTTTCGACATCGTTCCTAGCAGATTCTGATTCTACATAAAATTCTAAGAATAAACGCCCTTTAGACCATAGCTCTAAAATCAATTTCGAGCCTGCGCAATTTTAAAAGAAAATATATTTAATTAATACTAAGTCCATAATCAGATTAATATTTACTAAAGTGTTAGGAATGTTTTTTTTTGTAATAAGGAGTTGTGCTCCAGAGTTTTATGATATGAAAAATTCATTTCTGATATCTATTTTTTATTTAAAGAACCGCAAGATGGCGTTTCAAAGCAAATCTCCTATATATATGTGGGAGTATGTATGTATGTATGTGACAGGTTGCAGCCTAAACGGATGGACAGAATCGAATAAACTTTTGCCAAAGTATTGCCATGACTCCTGGACTTATAATAGGGTAAAAAAATTGGAACTCGCCAAGGGGGGAGGGGGATGGGGGATACCTCCCATAGTGAAAATTTTTAAACAGCTCTAACTTCGGAATTATAGTCGCATGAACTCGAAATTTGAAATGCACAGATACCTATGGTAGGTGCTTATGGAAAAGATATATGTATATAAATGAGTTTGTAAAAAGGGGCGTGACACATCTCATAGGTGTGGAGTCATTTATCAGCTATAACAGCAGGCAGTATTAATGATATCATTGTATTGCTTTTTGAAGATTTGTTATAATTGATCAAAGTGAAATTCAAATAAATTATAGATGATATGAAGTTCACCGGGTCATCTTCTAGTCTTTAATACATACTAAGTTAATATACGGATTAATATTTACTAAAGTGTTACGAACGTTATTTTTTTAATACAATAAGAAAAAAATAACTATAATTTAAAGGAGTGACAAACAATGGCTAGAGTCGTCGCATGTGTGTATTCTTTCATATACATATATATGGGCTGTTCTTACCGTTATATATTTTTCATCCACTCGCTTATTCCTTACCTTTTTAAATAAAAATTCAACAAGTTTTAACCACTGGGTAAACTTAATAAACGAAATATATTCTCTGGTTAAATTAATAAGCCTGCCCGGATAACACAAAATCCTTAGCTTGATACACATTTGGTGTTATAAAAGTTTTATAAAGCTCTACTTGTAACACTACTTTGTAAAAATGCCGGAAAAAAATTATAAAATTGATTGATTGATTGATAAAAATAGAAAGGGGAATTATGGTTTTGACAATAGAAACCAGAAAAAAGATACCTCGTGTTGAAAGCAAAAAGGATCTAAAACCAAAAAAAATATAAATACACTGTTAATCATAAAAAAAATTTATGATTCGAAAAATTATTTTGAAATATTGTAAAACTTTATTTATTTTTTTTTTTGGTTTTTTAAAGCTAAAGTTTTATTTACTTACAGTAACGAGCAAAGGTATTGGCACAGTGAATTTTTCGCAATATATGCAAAGTATTTAGAAAAATTCCAAGTATGCAGTTTAATACTCCATTCAATTTTTGTTTATCAAAGTGCAAGTTTAAAGTTGCTTGAAAATCTGAATATAAAATTGCAAATTAGTATGCAGATTTATTGAATTTTCCTGAGTTTTTCACAAGGTTTACACATTTGATTTTTATGTGTTTTGGTGTAGTCAGAACTATGTTTTTTAAAAAAATACTGTGCCAAAACTTTTGTTCAACACTGTACATATAAAACAATATATACAGTAACTTCTCCCGTTACAATAGTAAAAAATATGTAATTTGCTTTGTAGTGCAATCTTGCGGATTTTTAAATAAAAAATAGTTATCAGAAATTAATTTTTCGTATCAATAAACTCCCAAGCACAGGTTGTATTAAAAGAATATATCCGCAACACTTTATTTAATATTAATCTGCATATTTTATCAATTCGTCGGTATATTTTTTTATGTATGTTACCGCATAGCTTTGGACTACGTTATCCGTTTTCTATAATTATTTTTTAAAGAAAAGGTTGTTCCTCAGAGGTAATCTCCTTCTAATTGAGTGTAGATCCGATAATTGGGCCATGAAGAAAATAACGGTACTCTTAAATTTGTATATGAGAATTGAAGTCGGTTTTGTTTTTTGTTTAAAATTTCGATGCATTGTTCGATGGGGTGATATCATTGCCAAACATGATAGTACTTTGTTTGCCATCAATAAACACTAACTTGACGGAGTTACAGTATTCCACATTGATGCGAGCGTCAAAAGTTTTGAATAATATTTGCGAGTATGGCTTTTAGTTTTTACCGCTCAGGTAAGTGGCAGGCCTATAGAAAATATTTCTTAATGAATAATTTTTCAAATACTTTGTGTTTGACAGCTATATTATAATACATACTTTATCTTATTAACTTAATTGAATTAAATTTTCGAAATTGGTGGCAACTCGACTCAAAAATATTTTCAGTAGTAAGCCTTCTTAAACCTTTTTAATTTGATACCCATATTGCACCATTTAATTTGTTTTAGCAATTTAATTTAATTAAATTTTGAAACAGGTGGCAACCCCCCTCAAAAATATTTTCGCCTGTAAGCCTTCATAACCTCTTTCTTTTGGCAGCCATATTGTAATATCTAATTTATACGAACGAAAAATGACACTGAAGATGGCACAACGCCGAAACCGGTTTGTCTGCAAACCAAACTTGACAAGGGATGACGGAAATTCGTTCCAAAATAAATCATCTCACCACCCTGTCGGAAAAATCAACCAACACCAACACTCTAATTTATATCATTAACTTACATATACTGAAATTGTTGAACAGGTGGCAACTCTCTATTTTTTTCTGGTTTTAACCATCCGGATATTATAAAAAGCAAACCAAAAAAAAAAAAAAATATTCAAATCGGTCAAGCCGTTTTCGAGTCTTAGCGAGGCTAACGGACAGCAATTCATTTTTATATATAAGATATCTTCTTTTAAAAATGCGCAGGCTCGAAATTGACTTTAGAGCTATGGTCTGGAGGAATTTTTTTCTTAGAATTTTATGAAGAATCTGAATATGCTAGGAACAATGTCGAAAAAAATCGATCCATACAAATTGACCCGCCCTAATATATATATATACATATGTGTATGTATGTATGTGCATTTAACGTTAAAATTACTTCTAACATGAAAGTAAGTTCTGCAATGAAATAAAAATCAAATATGTTAAATTTCTATTGTTTTAATTTCAGGAAATAACTAGATATACGATTGAAGAATAAAATAATTTTTGTATCCTAAAAAACGTATTTTAATGAATCTGATACTGAGTAGTATCGATACTTTTTCCCTGTTACTTTTAGAGTACCGATACCATAAGCTCGATGCCAGTATGAGTACTCAGTATCGATACCAACGTCTGAAATTTCGAACCCTAGCGATAAATAAAGGCTTGTACAGCCAATAACAAAAAATTAAGTCCAATCTATAACTTAGCTCAATTCTGCGATTCTGAATACCAGACCCTCCAGAATAGAAGAGCCTCCCTTCCTAGAAGGGATCACAAGTAAAAGAATAAATGATCAATAACTTCAATCATCAAGCAACGAGGACAATTGCAGCCATTAGCCAGAACGTCAACGAGGACAATTGCAGATATTTTAAGAGGGAACTTACCTATCTTTAGCGAATAATTTAAGTAAGTTAATTGTACTTTATTATTAATATATATTATTTTGAATATTGTGCAAGTGGCTATAAAATTAAAAAGTGCTTGAAATTAGAAAAAAAAACAGAACAACAATTAAATAAAGATGACAGACGCTTTACCAGTAGGCTTGGACTATGATGACATTAATAGAATTGTAGACAACTTAGAATTTGCAATAAACGCTCACGAGTTTACTGAAGAACCTGCACCAACAGATGAAAATATTTTTTGGAAAGTTATATTAACTGACGACAGGAAAGTGAAGTGTATGGAAAAAGTTTTTAAATTTATTGGTAAAAATAAAAAAGCGATTGCAGCGGACTATGACAATAAAGAAACTCTTGAAGAGGAATCAGTGGCAATGATTCGAATAATAAATATAAAATACGGTTTGTACAGCCAATAAATTATTAAAATTTCAGTTTATAACATAAGCTTAATTCTGCGATTCTGAACTCCAGACCCTCCAGAGTGTAAAAGCCTCCTTTCCTAGAAGGGATCAACAATAAATAAAATTTAAAAAATATTTGAATGGGCAATAGTCCCAGCAAACCCAAATACGAACGACTTTATTATTGCGAATACTGCCACGGAGCTCACAAAATAAATAACTGCCCATACAGAAAACGTTAGAAAACATAACGAGAATAATTGAATTTTTTATATATCCGGAAAACAATTTAAATACAAAAAAGAAATATGGCGAACGGTGACTTAACCGTTGACCTTATTACGCGTTTAATCGCTAACAGTAATATAGGTCTAAGGCAGGAAATCGAACATTTACGTTCACAACTAGAAGTGAATACGCGTAGGGCTACAGATTATGAAGTAGGGACAATTGATGAGAATATAGTCTGATGTGATAAAATCACTACCTGAATTTTTCGGAAAAATTAATGCGTATGTTAGCTGGAGGGAAGAAGCTCATAACGCGATGAGCCTGTACGTGAGAGGCAGTAGAAAATACTTCGCGGCTCTTACAATATTGAGAAATAAAATTACTCAAGACGCGAATGATGTTCTTACAAACCACGGCACAGTGTTAAATTTTGATGCGATTGTTGCTCGCCTTGACTTCGTGTACTCGGACAAACGCCCAATACATATTATTGAGCAAGAATTAAGCATCCTTCGACAAGGCGTAATGTCTGTTGTAGAATTACAACCTAGTCAACAAAAAATTGACTTTATTAATAAATAAAACAATCAAAGAGCACTATTTGCTCAAAATTTTGCAAATGAAAAAATAAGAGCAAGGTTACCAAAATTCACAAATAATAATTTGCGGTTCCCATCAAGGAACAACGTCCCTAAAGCAGAGCCCATGGATGTGGATCCATCCATATCGAGGTTCAGAAGAAATTTTAATAATAAGCCGCAACAGAATGGTGGCTTTGTAAAGCAAAATTTTAATATGGCTAGCACAAGTGCTTCAGTCAATAAACCTCCACAAAATTTTGGGGTACAAACCCAAAATGCACACGCTGCAAAGCGACCGAGAGAAAGCAACCATACTTTCGTCCGCAGGAAAAAACCCAAAGGGTAAATAATTTAAAAGAAAGTCATTTTTTAGGGGAAGAGGGGATGTCCTCCCCTATATCAACTTCTACGATGCCAAATTTGGCAAACATTTAAAAGCTGTCGATACAGGGGCTACCTCATGTTATATAAGGCAGGGGGTATATGAAAATAGGAATGAATTAGCCATTTACAAAAAGGTAAACACCGTGAATGGTTATTCAATCATTAAATATTACCATTTAATAACCCTATTTGGAGTCAAACAGGTTTTTTATGAAATAGAAAACTTGGAATCCGATCTACTTTTGGGGTATAATTTATTGGAAAAAATTTAGGCGCGTATCGACGTGCCCAATGAGAAAATTTTTTATAAAATAAAAAGTGATACTGAAAGTGTCGAAAATAGCATGAATATTATTATTCATGCGAAAAACATAAATCCTTTGGAACACAAAGTTTCCAAGGTACCAGCTGATACAAAAATTGGCACTAAGGAACATAAAGCTTCCAAAAAACAAGCCGAAAAAAAAAATTGGTATTAAGGAACATAGGTTTCCAATAAAAATATTAAGGAACATAAAGCTTCCATAAAATTGGTCGATAAAAAAATTGACACTGAGGATTGAAGATTTTACTGGCAATATATTGTTAGAAAAATATTTTGCTTTAGGATATGAAGATCCTTTAGCACCAGCCGATGAATTTAACGGCAATATCGATAATTGTTCAATACTGAGTGAAAGAGGCTTAGAAATAACGAATCATAAATGTGAAAACGAAAATGATGAATTGTCAAATTTGAAAGAATACATAAGGTATAAAATCAGTGAAACACATCCTGAAGTGGATGCAAGTTTTCCATTCAGAACTGATGTAAGAGCAGAGATAAGGACATAGGGCAAGGAGCCTATATGGAGCAAGCAGTATCCATATCCTCTCTCTGTAAATTCTTTCTTAAATAAAGAAATCAACAGAATGTTGAATGAAAAAATTATAAGGCCAAGTAGAAGTCCTTATAATTCACCAATTTGGGTGGTATCAAAAAAGGGTACAAATGACGATGGCTCACCAAAATCTAGACTGGTCATCGATTATAATAAAATAAACGAGAAAACCATTCCCGATCGTTATCCTATACCGGATACGAATATAATTTTGTCAAATTTAGGGAAAGCAAAGTACTTCTCAAGTATTGACTTTGAGTCCGGCTTTCACCAGATCTTAATGTCGAAAAACGACATAGAAAAGACAGCTTTTTCTGTCAATAATCGAAAATGTGAGTTCTTGCGTATGCCTTTCGGTCTTAAAAATGCTCCCAGAATTTTTCAAAGAGCAATGGACGATATATTACGCGATCAAATTGGGAAAATATGTCATGTTTATATGGATGATATAATTATTTTTTCAGAAAGTTTAGAACAACACATAGAAGACTTGGAATTAATAATTGAAATACTGAGAAAAGCTAATATGAAAATCTCTCTTGAAAAATCAAAATTTTTCAAAACCAAAATAGAATTTTCGGGTTACATCATAGCCCAAAATACGATCAAAACAGATCCGAATAAAATAAAATTAATGCTTAATTATCCGTTACCAAAAAGTTTACGGGGATTAAGAGGATTTTTGGGCATCACAGGTTATTATTGCAAATTCGTTAAGGATTACGCAGCGATTGCAAAGCGTTTGACAAAATACTTGTCGGCAGAAAACGGCAGGGTTTCAAAAAATATGTCAAAAAAAGTATTAATCGAAATTGATGAAGCAGGCATATCCGCTTTTAACAAACTAAAAAAAAAATTTAGCGTCAGAAATGGAATTGACGCAACCCGATTATTCAAAAAAATTTGTGTTGACTACCGACGCATCAAACGTTGCAATAGGTGCAGTACTTTCCCAGGAAAATAAACCAATTACGTTTATTTCTAGAACTCTTAATAAAACAGAAAGAAATTATGCCACAAACGAAAAAGAGCTATACGCCATCGTATGGGCATTAAAAAATCTTCGTAACTATCTGTGTGGTGTAACAAATCTTGAAATTCATATAGATCATCAACCACTAACTTTTGCATTGTCTACCCGCAACCAAAATTCTAAAATGAAAAGGTGGCATGCGTTTATCGAAGAATTTTCTCCAAAATTTGTGTATCAACCTGGCAAAACAAACATTGTAGCTGATGCACAACATTCTTCTCAAAGTAGCGATAATTTTTGTATAGAGGAAACGCAAAAACCGGTAAATCAATTCAAACAACAAATTATATTATGTAAAAATAAATTTACTATCCATGAACTAATTAAAACTTTTGGAAGTAAAATACACTTAATTGAATACGATACAGTTGAGAACCTTCTCACAATTTGAAAGGAATATGTTCGACCTAACTTAGTAACAGCGATACACTGCACAGTAGAAGATTTGCACGAGATACAAAGACCTCTTAAAGAAACATTTCAGAATAAATTTGTATATACGAGGTTATTTCCTATGGACCTTCACAATAGTGAAGATCAAGCAGATTTAATTGAACAAACTCATAATAGAGCGCATCGAAACCATGAAGAAAATATTAAGCAAATAGAAAAATTATACTACTGGCCTGAAATGCGAAAACGAATGAAAGAATACGTACGAAATTGTATAATTTGTAACAGAAATAAATATGACCGTCATCCTAAACAGATTCCGATAGGAAAAGCACCGACTCCGGATAAAGAGGGAGAACAGTTGCATATAGACATTTTTTACTCTCAAAATTTGAAATTCATTACGTGTATAGACGCGTACTCAAAATTTTTAATACTAAAAAATATTGAAGATAAATCAAGTATTGAGGAAAAAGTTTTGGAATTGCTCCAAGCTTTCCCAGATGTGAAATGCATAACATTAGATAATGAACCAAGTTTCAAAACACCCCAATTCAAATCGTTAATGCAAAGACTAAATGTGGAAATCTATTTTTGTGATCCACGTCACAGTACAACCAATGGACAGATAGAAAGAGTTCATTCTACAATAATAGAAATTGCTAGATGCATAAAAGAAGAATATAATATAGTTAGCGATTTAAAAGCAATTTTTAGAGCAAGTCGACAGTATAATTTGACAGTACATTCAGTGACAAAATTAAAGCCGAAAGATGTCTTCCACAATAAAATAAATCACGAAAATTTACCTGATATTCTCAAAGAAGCACAGGAAAAAATGCTTGCGACTCATAATAGTAATAGAATAGAAAAACAATTCCAAACAGGAGAAATTGTTAATGAAAAGATTATAGGGGAAAGAAACAAACTTAAACCTATATATAGGAGACAACAAGTAAAGGAAAATCTAGAAAATAAGATAATAATTAATAATAGAGATAGAATCATACATAAAGATAATATAAAATCTTAATTGCTTACAGGTTTTCAACATGATAGTACTCGTTATTACAACCTTAATCGGCTTAATAACAGCTGACATTATAGTCTACACTCGACAAGATTACAAATTAATTGAAAATGGAAATGTCTCTATTTACGAAAACTATGGAGATATTTTTCACATCACTAATTTAACATATTTTGAAAATATTATAGAACAGGAAAAAAAAAATTTTATACAATATTCATTATGACGAAAATAATAAAAATAATAATGAGCTAGAAATCAGAAATTCAGAAACTGAGTCAGAAATTTTAGTAATTGAAACATTATTAGGACAATTAAAACAAAAACCTATCAGACAAAAAAGAGGTATTAATGAACTAGGAACACTTTGGAAGTGGATAGCAGGTACTCCGGACCATGACGATTTTATAAGAATTAATGACAAATTAGACGAGCTAGTTTCAAATAATAATAAACAGTTTACAACAAATTCTGAAATTTTTAAAATTATTACGGAATTAACTGATACAGTACAGAATATTAAAGGAGACACAATAACTAAAACATTAAGAAGGAAAAGAAATCAATATATTATACTTGAACTACAAAACATGATAAATACAATAACTTTTGGTAAAGTAGGAATTTTGAACCCTACTATTTTGCACTTTGACGAATTAAAAAATATAACATATTACCAGCACGGCACAATGACCATCACAGATCTAATGGATATTTCAAAATTTAAAATAGCCCAAAAATGATATAATTGTAAATATCCAAAAATTAAGTTAGCATGTAAATATTACGAAGTAAGAGCAAGAAAAATGTGCAAACGAGCTACATAGGTTGCCACTTTACATTTGTGAACTTCCGATAAAACCACATACATACATGGGCGTAGCCAGGTAGGAGCAGGGGGGTGCTCGAGCCCAACTAACTTTCAAATTTTCCTTATATATATATATAAAATAGTGCCCTGAAATGCCAGCTTAATAGGGTCGAGCCCTCCCCCCCTAAATTTCATTCTGGCTACGCCGATGCATACATATGTTTGTGATTTTAGGAGTTTTAAGTTTATTAAAAAAATTAATGTATTTTCCTGCCGAAAACGTTCACTTTATTTAATGTTAATTAAAATTACACATTAAAGTACTAGTTAACGATTGAAATATTGTTATGGAACAGAGAAATAGATTGTTTTGCTAAAATTTACCAAAAATTGCCAAAATTCGACATAACTTATTTTACTGGATATAGAGAAATAATTGCCATCTTTCACTTGGCTGGCCGAAATTTCTTAAATTTTAGATTTTAGAGTTTTTGTATCGGACTGAAAAAGTTGCGCTTGTAGGTGATGAATTTGCGGGGAGATGTGCTGCGGTATGTATGCTGAGTTGTTCATATGTATGCATGCGCGTATTACAATTTGTTCGCCGGCGACAGTCGTAAACGAACTCGCCGTCGGATGAGAAGCACAGTTCGCCGGCGGTTCGCAAAAGCGACTTCCCTGCAGCCCGCAAAAACGATATGGCGAACTGCAAAATGATGCTCAAAATTGCTTGAAAATTAAAAACAATTTTTTTAGTTTAAAATAGTTTAATTTAATTCAGTTGATTTTTTTTTCAACGCTTTTTAAATATACATAAATACTTACTTATACATAAATACTTAAAATAGCAAAGAAAATATTTCAATTATGGTTTCAAACTTTGTACAGAACAATTTTCCCCATATGAAATACCATCAGTTACTATTCACTACTCAAATTCCGTAATGCCTGAAGGAGCTCTTTGTAGACACGACGTGGTAGATATATGTAAGATCTTTAAAATTAAGGTGGCCAATAAATAGCATTTTATCACATTAGGGCTATTCGCGATCCGGTGCAAAGGGCCTAGCATCATTGCATTGGAAATTTGTATTGCAAATTATTTGCAATACACAAACAAAATACACGCATTTGCATTTGTCATGGCTTGGCAAATTTGCAATACCGAAAATCCATAGCATAAAAATGCTATGCATTGCATTCATAAACAAAACCAAAGCTGATGCACAAAAATTGTTTTGCAAAAGCTTTACCATGACAGTTTAATAAAGGTCGCTCACAATCCATGGCATATTTCTGCAATTGCATAAATTTGTCAGCTCTTATGCACCGAATCGCGAATAGCCCTATTAATTTCCCAAACATTGTAAATGCACTTTTGTTAAAATTAAGACACCTACATACATATGTATTTCAATCATATATGTAATACTCCTATATTGGCAGTAAGAGCTAGTCCCGTCCGAAAACACTACAGTACAGATATATCAATAAACACGTACGAAAGAAAAGGAACACATACGTTTATAAATAAACATGAACACGACACATTTACAAAAACGGCACTGAAGTACACAATACATTGACAAAAACAGTACTAGACTGTCTCGCTTTGATTTCGGAATGCGTACACATTGAAAAGTTAGGTTACTGCCAATATAGAAGTATTACATATATGATTTCAATTATTATTAATGTTTTTTCGTACATTTTTTTATACTAAATTTAAAATAAAAGTACAGTTTTCTACCAAATTTGAAAAAATTTCATAACAACAAATTTAATTTTTCTTTTATTAATGACAATAGAGTGAACTATACCTTTATAAAAAAATTTGTATATGATAAATATTATGTATACTGAAAAAAAGATGTAGGTGGCTTAATTTTCTGAACACAAGTTTACATTGTGGATTCCATATTCTGTCATGATAAAAAATTTTCATAATAAAAACGGTTTAATATCCAAATGAATGGCTTTTATTTATGGTTAGATATAAATAAAAATTTTGCCGTGGAACTTGTCCAACCTAGAGCGAAGGTTCCTTAAAAAACTTGTAGGTTCGAAGACACGGATTCGTTTCGAGTTCACCCAAACGACTTCACCAGGGCGACGTCGTAACGGCTTCACCAAAACGACTTCGCCAGAGCGACGTCAGAACGACGTCGTAACGACGTCGTCTTCGCCCTGTGGCGAATTGGGTATACACGTAGAAAAGAATATATGTGCGTACTTGTGTATTTTGCTTGTACGAATAAACGAAATTGAGCTGAAGAACTTACTAAAACCTATCAAAATTTTATCCAATATTAAAAACTTATGTATTTTATTTTTATTGTTAATATTTTTTATTGGTATGTATGTATCACTTATAAAGAACTAGTTATAAAAACCGTGAAATTGAATAAGAAATCTAAAATGATATAAATACATATGTTAATA
>NW_023458558.1:72578795-72582678 GCF_013731165.1 Rhagoletis pomonella
CTCAGCCAGTTGCCTACGTACTGTGCTAAGTTTGTCTTGTTACTTCTTCTTGCTTATTTCCACTATTTCCCTTTTCTATGCTATGTGCTGAATAAAATGTAACAATATTAAGAAAATTTGTTTCTTCATTAAATATCTAATAATAAATATAAATAAATATGTAATTATAAAACTTTATTTTATTTCAAATTAAATTTTTTTATTCTTATCATCAACATCAGCAGACCTTTCCATTCATATGTGAAAGATTAAAAGATTTCGATTTTTTTTGGAGTTTATTAGACATTCGGTGACTCTTTTGAATTTAACAAATTTGTCTTTCAATGAACATAAACGAGAAAAACAAGTGAATTAATCTTTATAATTGAGCTTATCTGAAATTATATTTTTATATGCAACGCCGTAATGGGAAGTTTTATAAACTATATTTTAATACGGTATTGTTATTTTTATCCTTAGTGGATGAAAAATTTCAGTTTTAAAACTTTACTAAAATATCGATTATCTTCTGCTGAGAAAGGTCTACATTAAAATACTATGTTTTACCAAATAACCCAAACAAACAAATATTCTATAGTCTCCAAAATAATGTCAAATATTGCTAGAACTTGTAATTTAATTTAAAAAGGGCTAATAAACGCGTGGTATATTTTTAAATTTGTATGATGCCATATGGCATCAATAATATTTGAAGGAGCTGAAATCCGCACCAGCAAATAACGATATATTTGTACTGGGAAATTGCAACTCGTAAATTTTTTAAATGAATTATTAAATCTATGCATGTTCCAACTTATTTTATTAAATTTTTGTGGTGTTATTTAATTTGATTTGAATAAAATAAAATACCATATTAAAAATTCTTTGCATATTTTTTACACCAGTTAGTACAAATGATGCCATATGGCATCATACCAAAAAACACTTTAGAATCGCATTTTGGAAAAAAATTAAATTGAATGTTATTATATTATGTATTAAGGATCATTTAATAAAAAAATTGGATTTTAAAAGCCCGAATCTAAAAAGATGTACCGAAAGGGTTAATTGTATCATACTATGAAGTATAAAATAGATTACTAAAATATATGTATATTTAAATATGTTCTTTATCAACAGTTCACCTCAATGCTTTTTATATAGTTATGAAATGTGTATAAATAAGCTTATACTGTACATTAGAGATTATTACTTTGTTTAAAGATATTTATAAAACACATCATGCCTGGAATCAATCGAATCCTCAATAGCGAGCATCATGAAGAGTACAACTTCGATTTCGAATTGGAGATGTTGTGCTTTGAAGACATGAAAAACCCTGGTTACAGGTTTTGGGCATCCCAGTCAGAGCAGCCCATGCTTTTTTTAACAAAAAATGGGATGAAGAGGATGACAATGGAAAATTTCTAACCGTTTGTGGCGGGGAAATTGAGGAGTACATAATGGAGCAACATCAAAACCAAATATGAAAGAAGGGGTTTAGATATTAAGACTAAATTAAAGTATTATAGTAGAACAAATAGGGAAGCGATGTATGATATAGAAGTTTATTCGAAATCATATAATAATATTGTATTTGAATATAAATTAAATGTTGAATTGGTATTTAGAAATTTAAAATTTAATTATATAGAACCATAATCTACTAGACACTGCTTGTAGAAAACATGATATATCATATTTATATAATAAAGATTTAGATAACCGACATACTGCCGATAAAAAATTAATTGATAAGGCTTGGGAAAGAGTTAAAGCGAAAGATACCAATCTTAATGAGAAAACAAATGCTTGGTTAGTTACAAATATAATGAAGACAAAAAACGAAATTCGGTATGGGGAACACTTATAGTAAAACTAAGAAAGTGGGAGGAAAAACTGCTTTAAAAAGTTATTGGAGGCGAAACGTCATAATAATACAATGGAAGCTATTTCAATGGGAAAATGAATGTATTTAAAGCCTTATAAAAAATGATTCGGATTATTTTTAAAACCATACCAAAAAAAACTCTTATTGAAGCTACCCAGAAGACCTCTTACTGATGGTAGACTTACTGATGAAGTATTCAAGATTGATATTCGATTGATGATTCGTCAAGACGCTGAGAAACACATTCTGAAATGTCGGCAATTGCTCCATCAATATATCGTTGACATGTACGCGAAGATTGAAACCGAACGACTCCTATATATTCGTTGAATCAAACCGAGTTGCGTTCTGAAGACTACATCCATTTTTAGTATTCAAGATTTATTCCAAATTTTAGAGGTGTATTCATGTGTGACACTTTACCCCGTAAACAATTTAAGAGAGAATGTGGAATAATAAATTTTGATAGTTCAAAGGGTCCGGGAACGCATTGGGTAGCTTACTGGAAAAACGATAATGAGATTGATTACTTCGATGGCTTTGGAAACTTACAGCCTTCTAAGCAAATAATAAAGTATTTAGAAAAAATATTGAATATAACTATAATAAACAGCAAAGCTATAATTCATATAATTGCGGACATTTATGTTTAAAATTCTAATTATCAAAATAAATAAGTAATTATAAAACTTTCTTTTATTTCAAATTAAATTTTATTTGTTCTCATCATCAACATCAACAGGCCTTTCCATTCATATACACATGATGCTTTCCATTTCCAGACAACCGGTCAGGTGCGAGCATGATTTTTAATTTCGACCAAACTCAAACACATTGTTTGTTGGTCCAAATAATGAGACACTTCTTTTTTCTTTTGGCTCAGAAAAATTTTTCTTCCGAATTAAACGCGATTTTTTCTTTCAAGCAAAAATCGATTATTCGAATTGACAGTGAGAATTTTTTTTTAAATGCCCATAACTTTGTTAAAATTTAATAGATTCCAACAATGTTTTTACTCGAATGTCAGTAATTCTTGTCACTTCAAGATAGAATGATATAATTATTGATTTTCATTATTTACAATTTTTTATTTAACAATAAACAAAGAGTGGACATTTTTTTTTTTATTTAATTTCTCAAAAAGTGTATTTTTTTTCTTTCAAACTTTTTTACCGGGAAAAAGGCACTTTGAACTACAATCAACCCAAATCTCTAATAGCGAAGATTTTGTTTTCTGAGTTATGATTTTTTATAGAAAATATACGTTTTTGTGGTACATACTACAATATTCTTATATTGTTTAACTAAAATGAACATATGTATGTATGTAATATATCAGCAAGAAGTATATCCGTGATAATTTTTTGTGTATCAAATAGATATTAGAACACACTTTCCACCATACAGTTTCGAAATATAAAATAACATTTTCCCGCTTTTTATAATCGAAACTGTATGGTGGAAAGTGTGTTCTAATATCTATTTGATACACAAAAAATTATCACGGCTTTACTTTTTGCTGATATATTACATACATATGTTCCATTTAGTTAAACAATATAAGAATATTGTAGTATGTACCACAAAAACGTATATTTTCTATAAAAAATCATAACTCAGAAAAAAAAGTCTTCGCTATTAGAGATTTGGGTTGATTGTAGTTCAAAGTGTCTCTTTCCCGGTAAAAAAGTTTGAGAGAAAAAAAAATACACTTTTTGAGAAATTAAATTTAAAAAAAAAATGTGCACTTTTTGT
Source organism: Rhagoletis pomonella (assembly GCF_013731165.1). Taxonomy (NCBI): domain Eukaryota; kingdom Metazoa; phylum Arthropoda; class Insecta; order Diptera; family Tephritidae; genus Rhagoletis; species Rhagoletis pomonella. The sequence goes on from NW_023458558.1 coordinate 72,582,421, forward strand.
GTATTGTTAAATAAAAAATTTTAAATAATGAAAATCAATAATTATATCATTCTACCTTGAAGCATTAGCGCACACAAGGGGTGGGTTTTGGGGTTCAAACCCCCCCTAAAGCTAATAACCTCAAATGCAAACTGTATCTTAAAGCTAAGAATCCAGCTCTCAAGGAAATTATAAGAAATATTTATTATAATTTCTGTTGCTTGAAAAAGCGCTTTGCTTTTGCTGTAAATTTTCATGAGGAAATAAATATACGAGCAT
>NW_023458558.1:72597678-72602769 GCF_013731165.1 Rhagoletis pomonella
ACATATGTCTCATCGAGTTATCAGATCGGTGAAGGTCGATCTCCCACGGTCTCCTCTACTAATAGCAAAATCAGCACACTAAATAAACTGCTGATCGAGTAGTCGATAACAAAGTTATGCTATGTATAGTGCTTCCAAATTTCAAATAAAGCAGATCTTAATTAGCAGAAACTGCGAAGAAATTATACATTGTCACTGCTTTCGCCATTTTTCGACCATTTCTGCTGAAAGTACGGGCCTGTTCGAGGCACGTAATAAAATCAGCAACACTGCAGCACTGATGAAAATTTGCAATACTGTCGCAACTTCCCAACTGATAAAACGTTACTAGAAATTCACACCGAACGTGATACTTAAATAATTTGCGCAACACTGCGGTTGTGATTACATCTCGGGCTTCATATCATATTGAAATACTAAACTTTTATAGGTTAATTTTTCTTTGTACGTCGCTTAGATCACGACCGGGAACGTGCCAAACTTAGTGATGTAGGGGCGGCGGCGTAAAATTCATTTCCATACAACTAGGTTTACCAACTTGTCTTAACGAAAATCCAGTACGCAAGTTTTCTGCAACCCTCCCCCCCACTCCCCCGCCAAATGTTATTAAAATTTAGATTTTACCTTAAATTTCCACCGAATTGCCTCATGCCAAAAAAAAAAAATTAAAAAATATGTCCAGAAACATTCATAGGAGTAATGAAAATTGAGAAATGCAATTATGGGGGAAATTAGAATTGTCATTATTTTAAATTTTTTAATGTATTTTACATTTGTGAATGATAATTTAAGCATTTACTTCTTTGCGCGTATTATTCTTAAAACTGTATTTTTCTGAATCACGCATATTTCTCAGAAGAGCCAAATTTTCACGTTGTTTCAAAAAATTATGGAATGAAAAACAACTGAAATCAGAAAAGTTGAACTTCACTGTGACGATACGGCGCATATTTTCGACGGATAATCGATTTCTCTATTTCGTCCATTGCGAAGACATAAGTGAAAAAAACCCTTTCACAATTCGCATTATGAGACGGGATTGAGTAAAAAAATTAGTAGTTCAGAGTAACATTTCATGCCGCCATTTGAGGCAAAAAAATGCATATCCGGGAGCTTGCACACGTGTTATAGATAAAATCATCATCGCCGGCTGTCGATGACAAGAATCGTTTCAAATTTACAAATTGATCATGCAGTTTTGAGTCATCAACTCTTTATTTGTAACAAATACGAAACACTTTCTTCGATATCTTTGTACTGCAAATTTTTATATTTTTTTGAAATCTACCCATTCAAAATTTTAAATTCCGAAAAACTCTCAACCCAGCGTTCCACGTATTCCAAAATTTCATGATATACTATTCCAACTCTTGCCATGAAATCAACCCAGATTTGTTCTTTTTCTTCTTTCTTCAGTCTTGACAAACTCGACTGAGCCGCGAGAGGAATACATTTTTACTCAATTCGATTTCAAGTTTAACAAAAACGTCTTCGAAAATTGGTATTCTGAGTTTAGGTCGAATCGAAAGAAGAAGAGGAGGAGAGAAAATATCTTCGAAATCAGCCGATTGCCTGGGAATGTGTGAAATCGAAACTAAACAAAAGAAATAATTGCCACCAAACTATAGCAACTTATGAAATTAAAATTTGTAAGTACTTTGAAAATAACCAAATATATCCAACATTATTGTTATTTAAAAATAAAATCCTTTCTTAATTTAAGTGGAAACATAATTATAAGAGGAGAACGAGTCCCAGATTGCTGAAAGCTGAAAGGCGCAGATTTAGGGACATGTTTGATCCTTTTCAGACGAGTGAAGAATTATGAGAAATTCATCTTGAACTGCATTACTCATCGCTCAAATCCAGTGAAATTATAAACGTTGTTTGAGCGCTCCAAAACATTTGCATTTAGTACAGAGTGGAAGATTTGAACGCAAATGAATTCGATTTTGAAACACGTCAGGGGTAGAGGAAGAACAAAGCTTATCCTTCCATACCAAATCGTATTCGAGACAACATACGCACCTCTTTTTAAAAAGTTAGTAAAAACGAGTACAATAATAAAAACATATTTTTTATGAATGTATATAAAAAGAATAAATTGTATTCAGTGCATCTCACTGTGTCTATAGATAATGAAAACAAAAACGCCTGGACTTCCTCCTTGAAAACCGCGCGCAATAGCCCTTTTGGTTGCCATTATTTGTGAAAATTTTTCGTATTGCCCGTATTGCTGCTCGCGAAAACACATAAATCGAGAAAATTCATTAATGATGACCTTTACAATCATGCACACTATATTTTACTTAATTTTTTAATAAAATTTTAATATTTGAACCCACGAAAACAGCAATCGAAACGATCTCCGTCAACAAATTCGCAACTTAGAAAAACGTAACTACGATCGAAATGCAGAATAGGTTTAATCGTACATTTCGAAGATTGATCGAAACGAAACGGAACACTGAGGGAATTAATGCATAGTAAAAATTAATACTTTATATTTGATTATCGTTTAAAAATATTCGAATTTAAAAATAATATTTTCTTACAAAATTTATTACGCACGTATTTGACTGTTCACATCTGAGTATATATATGAGTGTAAATAGGCAGCCCAAGCATGCAGAGCGCCGCTCTGAGAGCGGTGACAACACACACATTCATACATAGTACATGTTTATCCGTACAAATCGCGTGCTGGTGTTGATGGATATATTCAACATTTGAAAGCAAATTCATATGCCTGGGTGTAGCTGAGTGCGCAAAGATGCATGCCATAATTTGTTGAAATCCAGAGATGGTCAGGGTTCGATAACGACTGCAGTCAACATGCAAGTTAAATATATTTTTTTCTTTAGTTTTTGGATTGTTTATTCACTTCACGGATGCTTTTTCAGAACGAACGCGGTCATTTTAATATGCGCGTAATTGAATTGAATATTTACCAATATACAGTACTTTCGTTTACGTTTATATTGAGATCAATTACGTTTCTATTTGATTTGAATAACCGAGCATCGCATATTTTGTGTGGCGGTGGTGTCTTCTTCTTCCTCTTCTTTTTTGGCGCTGTAACCACTCAGCAAAGCACACCAGTCGTTTCTCCTCTATTCCAACTGACGCCAATTGGAAACGCCAAGTGAAGCCAAGTCCTTCTCCACCTGATCTTTCCATCGCAGTGGGGGCCTCCCTCTTCCTCTGCTACCACCAGCGGGTTCCGAGTTGAATACTTTCAGAGCTGGAGCGTCGGTGTCCATTCGAACGACATGACCAAGCCAGCGGAGCCGCTTTATTTTAATTCGCTGCACTATGTCCATATTAGGGTGGCCAGATATTATAGTGACATAATCAGTACAGTTGGGATCAAAAATCAGTACAAAGCCATAAAAGTCAGCTCATTTTTAAGCGTATTTTTTATTACTAACAATATAGCAACCAAATAACAGCCCATTAATTTAACCAAAAATAACGAATAGGCTTTTAAATACATATAGTGTAATCAATATAAAAATTCATTACTTTAAAACAAATCAGAGGTATTACGTATGTATGTACAGCTGTGCTCACGAAAATAGTAGTAAAATGTATTGACAGGTTTTGAAATTTTTTCTTTCCTTACTTAATTTAATTTTTTTATAAAAATATAGTTAATTCTATAACAAAAGACAAGTGAGTTGAAGTCTCAAACTTTCTGGAAAATTTATAAAAATTGAGAAAATTAAAAAAAATTTGTAGCCCATTCAGTTTCACTAGAAGACGAGCTCGAGTCAGAATCTGTTAGCATATTTTAAGCTACAAATTTAAAACATATTTAGTTGGTGTGCTTATTAAATACAACATTCACATTCAAAGCTACATATATCATATCCAAGAGTCGGTAGTTTGCACCATTTCCAAATGTTTAGAACTTACATTGCACCGTAGCAGTAGTCGTCTTAAGCTTGACATACTGACAGTGGATGTTTAATTATAATCAAAACATTATCTCTTATTGTCATGTTCTCAGTGTACTTAATATATGATTAACTCACCACCACCTTTCATAAGATTTATTAATGGCGAAACCAGCTTTTCCTGCCAATCCTGTAAAACCTGCAAATTGTGAAGTTGGGTTGGGTTGAATCCAAACAGTTGTTATTTTGCGAAATCCTATGAAACGAAACCATTGCAAGCTGACACCTTTTTAATAATAGTTTCAATCTGCTCACACGTATGAGTTGTCAAATCCATTGTTTTGAACATGTAAACCTTAAGCAAATGTCAATTACACCAATTTACAAAAGTATTTATTAAATGTAAAAATCAATACAAACTCAAAAAATCAGTAAATTTTGCTTACTGATTTCGGGCTCTTAAAAATCAGTACAATAGAAGAAAATCAGCACATGTACTGATTAAATCAGCGCATCTGGCCACCCTAGTCCATATCGTTGTAAGGCTCATACAGTTCATCGTTCCATCGTCTGCGGTACTCCCCGTCGCCAACGCGTAAGGACCCTTAAATCTTCCGCAAATTCTTTCTCTCAAACACTCCAAGAGCCGTCACATCGGATGTTGTCATTGTCCATGCTTCTGCGCCATATACCAGCACGGGCATGATGAGTGACTTATAGAGCGTGGTTTTAAGTCCAAAGTAGCACTTGTTGGCAAGAGTGATTCTGCGTTGGATTTTAATGCTGACATTATTATCGGTGTTAATGCTGGTTCCCAAGTAAACGAAATTCTCCACTTTCTCGAAATTGTAACTGCTAACAGTGACGTGGGTGCCAAGGCGCGAATGTGCTGACTGTTTGTTTGATGACATGAGACACTTCGTCTTGTCCTCGTTTACCACCAGACCCATATGACGTATGACGTATGAGTTTTATGGGGATGCCAAATTCTGATATAGCGGCGTATAGGCAACTCCTTTAAGTGCTGTCAAAAGCGACTTTAAAGTCGACCAAGAGGTGGTGAGTGTCAATCCTTTTCTCGCGGGTCTTTTCCAAGATTTGGCGTATTGTGAATACCTGGTCTACGGTGGATTTGCCAGGTCTACGCTCGATAAGACCTTGTAACCAATGCTTAGAACGCTGATCCCGCGGT
>NW_023458558.1:72602779-72630873 GCF_013731165.1 Rhagoletis pomonella
CTTATTAACTCCTCGCCGCTGTAGCTCAGCTGGCAGGCTGTCAGCTCCAGCGGCTTTGTTGTTTTTCATCCGCGTTATTGATATACGTACCTCGTCATAGTCAGGCGGTGAAACGTCGACTCGGGTTCTTCTTCCCCACAACTTCCATTTAGTAGGGCGGAAAAGTGTTCCCTCCATAATTTAAGTACGCTCTGGACATCAGTTACTAGGTCGCCATTATTGTTCTTACAGGAGTACGCCCCGGTCTTTAAACCTTCCGTAAGTCGCCTCTCTGGTAAAATTTGCGGGCATTCTTCCTATCGGCCAGCATTTCAAGCTCTTCGCACTCACGTATTTCGGCCTCTCTCTTCTTATTGCGGTAAATGCATACGTCACGCTTCCCTCTTCTGATCCCTATGACGGTCCCACATAGCGCACGTTGCGCCCGATCGCAGCGTGGCCCTGTAGGCGGCATCTTTTTTCTCTGCAGCTTCCTTACACTCCTAATTGTACCAGTTGTTCTTTCGGGCTCGCTGAAATCCGACTACTTCTTCTGCGGCGGTACTTAATGAGCGTGAAATGTGGTTCCGCTGCTTGCATATGTTGGTTTGTTGAAGAGTGCTCTCTGAGAGCAGGTGTGAGAGTCGAGTAGCGCAAGCGCTGGCTGTCTGTAGTGATTGCAGCTTTTCGACGTTAAGCTTTCCTTGCATATTTCGGCGCACATTTTTTGCTGCACAGAGGCGGGTGCGTATCTTGGCTGCAACACGATAGTGGTCCGAGTCGATGTTTGGGCCTCGGATTGTGCGTACGTCTAAAACACTGGAAGCGTGCCTTCCGTCTGTCACAACATGATCGATTTGGTTTCTCGTTTTTCGATCCGGAGACAGCCACGTAGCTTGATGGATCTTTTTATGCTTGAACCTAGTACTACATACTACCATTTTTCGGGCCCCGGCGAAGTCGATCAGCCTCAATCCGTTGTCGGACGTTTCGTCGTGGAGGCTGAATTTTCCGACGGTGGTTCCAAAGATCCCATCCTTGCCCACCCTGGAATTGAAGTCGCCAAGCACGATTTTGCAAGAGATCCTTGGATGCGTCATCCTTCTCTTCCGTCGGGGCATGGGCGCAGATGAGCGAGATGTTGAAGAACTCGGGTGAACGACAGTACTCGGCGACGGAGTCTCTCTCCCACCACAAATCCAACTCAGAATTTGCGCTCCTTTAAATGGCAGCTGTAGTAGACGTCGCAAGGCCCAGACATTGCTTGCTTTGCCCCGTCCAACGCATTTCTTGGATGGCGGTGAGTCAGCTTTTGTCCTTACGAGGACATCAACCAGCCGGGCAGAGGCACCTTCCCCATTAAGGGTCCGGACATTCCAGGTGCATGCCCTCAAATCGTAGTCCCTTAAACGTTTGCCGTGGTCGTCATCATAAGGGGTGGTCTCATCCGAGGCTTTGCCTTGCTTCTTCACTGGAGCGTAAATAAAATTATGACGGTGGTGTCAGTCTTTAGTTTTATGAGAACGTCAATCAGCCGGGCATAACACCGGACATTCCAGGTGCATACCCTCAAACCATAAATCTTAAAAAGTTTGCCATAATCGTAATCTTGTTTAAACTTTTCGTTTGAAGGATTTTTACGTGGTGGGTAGCTAGCCCTGCGTAAAACTACATTCTGTGGCTTCACAAATTTAATGGACACAGTTATAAAACGTGCAGCCAGCGCCTGGACAAAAGCATGCTTGCAGCTGCACCTCCTGGTGAAGAGACGCTGTTGACTTCGATTATCGATTATCCATGGTATTTTCAATTTCTCGTTCATTAAGATAGTTCTAATTGTTTTAAGTCGCTCATCCTTCTACAAACAAACAGTTGTAGAAGGATGAACGACTAAAAATTGTTCACAGTCGCTTATTGAACGGGAAATCCACATTTATAATACCATGGAAAAGCGATAATCGAATAACTAACAGTTGTTTATCTACTACTAGTTGACACTCGCAATAGGGGTGACTTTCATTTACCGACGAACTAAAGTTTCCATACTCCACCTAATACCACATTTGAAGGCATCGCGTACCACCATAGGTATGTGCACCACAGTTTGAGAAACTCTGTGGCATTAATTTTTATGGAAATTATTGCATTTGAATTAAATATCGTCACCCGAAATTCAATAAAACTTAACAAACAAAGTCGCTGAAATTAAACAAGTCGTAACTAATACAAAAAAAATTCAGTTCTTGATTGATATGATGGACTTCATCGAATTGCAACTCCCACATCAGTTAATAAAAAACCTTAGTCACGACTTTTTCCATTTCAGTTACGATGTTGTTACGTCTTTTTGCATTTCTGGTGACGATATGTGTGTATGTATCTTCTCTTTCTACGTTTTCCCCCTTAGCTTTTCATAAAATAACCGCAACTCCGTTTACTCTCCCAAAATGTAAATAAGCTATTTTGATATTTTTCAACACATTTTATGTTTTATTTGCAGAATAGTTTCATTTTGAAATACAAGAATTTTTGAAATTAGAAAAAATTAATCTTAAAAATTAAAGTTGTATGCAATAATGTAAAATATACATTTATCTTTATCAAGTGCAATTATGCGTCAGTTATTTCATAAAAAATATTCCTTTGCAAGCAACTAAGATAAAATTGATTGCGATAAAACTAAAAAAAAAGTGAAGACACATTAAAATATAGGAAATAGCTTAAAAACATATGTACGTTCACTTTATAATTGAGTAAAATAAATGTTTTGAAAAAAACACACACCTCCATCATAAGAAGAGAAGCAACTAACAATTTTTTTTTCATGTGTTCACATTTTCTCCATATTCGAATTACTGTTTTCACATCCATATCATTCAGCGACTTTTTACCTTTCGCATTTGCTTTTGTTTCATTTTTATTTAGACTTTTCATCTAACTTCCCGACGCTCTTCAATAGTTTCCATTTTAAATATGCAACTGCCATTTCAACAAAAATCATTACAATTAATAATTTTATTTTTATTTGCTTTGTGTTTTGATATATATATTTTTTTGTTTTGCTTGTAATTCAATTAAATGTATGTATGCCTTATATGGCTACGCGTTAAACTAGACAAAAAGTAGATTATATTTAAACTTAACAAATATTACGCTCATTTTAAATGTTTACATACGTATGTATGTATAAATATATTTCAATAATTATAATGAAATTTTTAATGAATATAAGGTATTGTGCATTTTTATTTAATTTTGCGCATTTTTTTCTTAGGAAAGGAGTGACGTTTGAAAATAAAGCCACCGTGAATATTAATTTTAATTGATTTATTAATTTTTTAATCTTTCTGAGGCGAAATTCAAAGCATTTTTCAATGCCGCCATAGGTGGCATTTTCCACTGCTTATTTATTGTTTTTTTTCCGCTACTCCTAGCGTTCGCGCTAAACAAATTCGCATACGTTATTTGCCATATTAAAAAAAAACCTTACACTTAACGGTATCAAACTTAATATGACGATATAAAAAAAGTAATATTTATAACCATACGAGCAACATTAATAATAACCATAAAAAAGTGTAAACTTACAGGAAAAGTGTATAAACTGTAAAGTTGACTTAAACTTTTATGCGTTTCAAATTGTGCAACGAATGCGCAGCGCTTAATGGGAAAAAGTTGGTCGAACCGATAACGAGCAGTGGCATGCATATACATACATACATTTCTTCTTAATCTTCAATGGAGTCCTAAATTTGTTTATAATAAATTTAACACTTTTCTTTGCTTCATCTGTCTTTTATCCGTTTAATCTACGCAATTTTATTAATTTTTAATTTTTAGTGCGACAATTAATGATCACAAATAATTACGTAATTATTTAAAAATTCAACACAACAAATACTTTCTCGTTTTCATTACGTGAATGATTCTCAATTATGTACTACATACATTCTTTCGTAAAACATTTGTTCATTACCATTTCGAAAGTGAAGGACTTCTGTTTTTGCTTTTTATGTGTTTCCGAAAGTCGATTGATTTCCATGTCCTTCTTTTTGCGCACCTACTACGCATATTCTTGTGTTATCTGTCTTTGCATTTTCTTCTTTGTTTTTTTTTGCTTTAAATTTTTTTTCGATAACTGTTATTTAAGCAAAAAGCTCCAAATAAATACATATATATATATTTTAATTATAACCTTCGAATCTGTATATTCTCATTCCACTTATGAAAATCTAAAATTGTGTTATGATTTAATACGAAAATGCAGTTTTTAACTTTTTTTTAGTTTTTTCTAAACTTTTATTGGGTTCTTGTGGTATTTTTTCTGGGTGTATAATTTATTCTTTATTTAATTTTTTTTTATTGATTGTGGTATTTTTACGATTCTTATTTTTAAACATTGATTTTGTTACAATAGTAAATTTTATTTTACTCTTTTATTTGTTTTGTTTTTGCACATACAATACACTTACATATGTGCATATGTACACTTTGGGTCAGAAATATGACATATATGTATGTTTGTATGTATGAATGTTTGCGGTGTTTCTCAGCTGTTGTTTTTTTTCAAAGTTCGTAGTTTTTTTTTCAAAACTGTACTATCGTTTTAGCTGCTCTTTTGTCGATTTGCTTCGTTTAAATATATAGTAGATTGAAGATCACATACATAGATACTATTTAAATAATTTTAGGGTAAATACGCGTGTAAGTATATATGTAAATGAGATGTAGAAAAATGTTTAGACATACATATGTATGTAAGACATGAATCTCTATATGAAAGTATATGCGTTTAATACGTGTTAATATGAATGTAAGTATATATACATTCATATATCCATTTGCAAATATATATGTACGCGTTTTAAGGTGCGTATCATTCTGTAGGTACCCAGCAGTGAAAAGCCATACCAGTTAGCAAAAAGCTACGAGCTAAAGCGGCGGTCAACGTGTTCGACAGTGTCGAACATCTTATGCGATCAGCAACATCTGCCTTTGGAGTGATAAAGCCAAAGCTAAACACATTAATTGCGGTTCCTATAAATGTCGGCTTGGGCGTCGCGTGAGGGCTAGCACTTCCGGTTCAGAGATTGCGAGTTCAAGTAAGTTATGTAATGTGAATTATTTCAACTCAAATGTAAATAAATTATAAATTATTGAGTTTAATTTTATTTGAAAAAAAGAATACCATAAAAGTTATACATGAAATTTTCTTCAAATATTCTTCTTTTTAAAATATGACCTTTAAAAGTGACGAAAAAATGCATTAAAATAAAAAATAAAATTGCTGCGCGAACTAGTTAAGTTGAGAAGCTAACTGGTCATAGTCTATATTCTAGTCCGCCACTAATGGCTTTACCTGCAGGGTATTCATGTTAAAGACTGTGTGTAGGTATGTAGTCATTGTTTAAGATTCGCTTCTGCTTCAGCTTGTCGCAAGCAAAGCGCTTTCTTTAGCTTAAGATATGTACATATGTATGTCTGTATGTTTGGGTAAATTGGCACAAAGATACGAGAATAGCATTCGAAATTTTATAAAAAGCGAAACATAAATTTTCCGCACACTGTTGGCAGAAAAACGAACAGTCCGTTCCGAAAGAACTAACAAAAAAATTTAAACATTTTCGAACAATAAATGATCTACCGAGATTTCGATTAGCGGTTGATTATACTAAGAACATAATACGTTTTGAAGAGCATTGATATTTCATTGAGATCAATTTGAAAATGTTTTTCGTTAATTTTCCTATAGATGATTGCCAACGTTCAAATTGACTTTAAAAACGCTTTCTAACACTTTCACGAACCAATGCTAAGTTCTGTACTTAAAATAAAAGTCGTCATGGTTGTTGTGGTTGGCGTGCTTCGTTTTTGTAAGTTACATTCTCTATTGTTTCTATTGTTTTTGTTTTTACTGCGTACGAGTTTTAAAAACATAGGAACTTTTTTACATACGTACATAGTTACTTGAAGCATGTCTACACATGCAGAGATTATCCTCATTTTCGAGCTAACTCACTAAACTGTGATTCAAGAAACAGAATACAAAATTCATCCCTTGCTAATAATGATGAAACAATCCCAGATTAAGCCGATAACTTTTCGTTGTTCAACCTAGTTTTATCGATTATTTTTGTGAAGAGTAACAGAAATATCAAATGTGAAAGTAGACACAGACGGAGGATAGCAAGAAAGACAAATGTGTAAAAGTATTTTCAATAAAATATTAATTTCGCAGAAACGGGCCTGATTGACATTGCATTCATATGTAAACGTTCTTTTAGACTACCTTTAATTGGTTTTGAGTTTTTAAACCGTAACGATTTTAATTTTGAATACAGTTATTTTGTATGTGGCTTATTTCGACTGCGGCATGCCAAGATTTTGTTGTATTAAAGAATACTTGCACTATAAAGTTTTTAAATGAATGGAAACACACAAAATGTACCTTCATTAACACGGATGGAGTGCCATAATTTGCTATAAAAATTTTAAAATGTTTTTTTATTTAATTCAAATTTTTTATTTTACATGAAAATACACCTTAACCCTTAAACAGCTGCATTCCAAAATATAAAAAAATAAAAAATTCTAACAATTCTGCTAAATCACGAAAAATGAACTCGCATGATTGGTGTCCCCTACTTCAACTACAACACTGCATTTTTGGTTGTTTTTCTCCTCCTATTGCATTGTATTTTCATCTAGTGTGTATGTATGTGTGATTGACTAGGCAACCTGCGATTATTGCAAATATGGCGTTCAGCTCAACTTTAAAGCGCATAATAAACTGTGGCTCCTTAAGTTTTCTGAAAAAAAAACTGAAAGCGACGCACCTCTTGGTTCAATAAATGCGTCACGAAAGTTTCGCCTTTAATTGTGCCGCATTTACGTATGTGTGTGTATGTTTGTATGCAAGTGAGTGTGTGTTTACATTCTATTAAATCAATTCATGTTTCATAATTTCCTGTACTTTAATTTGTCTCTTTTTACTAACACTTTGTTGTATACGAGAATATTATGACTGTTATATGTTTTTAGTTTATTTTTATCTTTCATCAGCTACGGTTTTTCGGCTTTGTAAATTTCATACATTTAAAATTTAATTCAATATTATTTTTTCAATCACCTTTTTTATACTTGCTAATTAATACACGTTCTAAACGATATTCTATGTTTTTAAATATATGCTTGTATGCATGTATGTGTGTATAATTTTTTTTTTCAAATATTTTATACTAGTTTTATAATTCCTGTTTAATTTTAAACTCCTTTCTTAGTATATGCATCAATACATTTTTGTTTTTGCATTGTTTTTATTTTGTTTTATTTTAGCTTTTAGGTTACTTAGTTAAAATGATTTGTGTTCAACGATTGTTCTTCAGTAGTTTTATATATGTATGTATATTAACAACCCTGTTCAGCTTTGTGTGAAAAAGATTGTTTGCAGTGGGGTCGGTTGGTTGGTCTGTGGTGATGTGTTTGTCTTTGATAGTTGCTATTAAATGGTGCTGATAAACAATTCAAATTTAAAACCAGAACTAGAAATTTGCGTCTCATCCCAAGTTTTATCGAGAAAAAAAAACAAATCATTAGTTTCTGCCATTTTTGGCTCGTAGAATGCATATATGTATGTTTCTCAAATTCACTCTGAGTAACTTGTAGATCAAAATGAATAAGACAGCAATATGTGGACATATGCAACTCATTAAATTTTAGACAAAATCGGTTAAAGCATTAAAATATGCGATTTAACCCTGGCTCAGGTCTTTGTTATTATTGAGAGTGTGTGTTGGTGTTTATGTGTAAATTTGTATGCACTCTTTTATACTTTTTTTATAACCTCGAGTTACAATAAATTCTATTTTGTTCGCAGTTATTCAACAAAAAAACGCCGCAATTTAATATTTCAGTATTTTCGCATACTTCAATGCGGTTTCATACAACTATATCTATGTACATATATGTATGTATGTATGTATATACGTTAATAAATTTTAATACATTCACTTTTTCACTTATTGTTAGTATGTAGTATGTATATGTATAATATTGTATACTAAGTATTATTAAATTTTGTGTTCTTGTTTCTTCTTGTCTAATTACAATTCTTTTTTTTTAATTTAACTACAAATACACACAAAAGTTAATGTTTTCCTATTATATTTTGAAATTCAATTTATGATATACATATGTATATATTCACACTTTTCGGTTGTCTATAATAACTAATTTTTGTTTTAATACATATGCATTTTCTGCAACATACGCATGTATATCGTAGTTTTCTGCTGAACACCAGTAAAGACCAATTTCCAGTTTGATTTCCATGTTGGTACTTGCAGTGCCTTAGTTACATACTACTATGTATGTGTGCCCCAGCTAGCCACGTATACACATACATCTTTCCAAAAGCACAGCTCGTATGATCCTCCTCCTTCCCTTGGCTTATGATTTTTATGATTCTTTTTAAGATATTCCCTAATTCTTGCTCACTTTTAAGTGAATTTAATTGAGCTGATTGGCGATGCTATTGATGAATACATACATACATGTACATATGTACGCGTATGTAATTAGTTTTACAGTTACGTTTAATCCTGTTTGTGTGTCTGTTAGTTTTATGCTGATTTCTGCTTTTCGAATAGTCGTTGAGTACCGGCTGCTGTTTGTTTACCTTTTCTTCTTAAGCTTGCGATTACATAGCAACACATTTTTTGTTTACCATAAAGCGTGTTCTTGGAGAATTCAATTAGTTTGCTCGCTGGCATTTTAAAATGAAAGGTACGCCCAACAGCTGTATTCCCATTGTCTTTATGTAAATTACTCTTGAATAAATTTCTAGATGCCACTAACGATTTAAAAGATATAGAACATTGCGATTTTAAGGGAACGGCAATCTATGCTTTACATACCCTATAAATATATCCACAAATGTAGGAGTAAACAGCAATTATCTTATAATCAAATGAATTAAAGTCGATTGTCTTATTTAAAAGTGCGAATGTATGAAGATTTTAGCTAAAAACGCCCCAAATGTTTTACGAAATAAATATTATTTAAATGAATTTTAAATGTTTTTGTCCAAAGAAATGAAGCTGCAATTGTTGAGATTCTAAACTAATAACCCCTTGGTCTACGTTTCAATCTAAAATGACGTCATGTATGTATATACTATCAATGATTCGATAAATATTTAGTTGGCTTCAAATTTGCTTCGTCTGCCTTTCCATACAGCTAGAAACATGGTAAGTAAATAGGGATCAGTATCTGCACACTAAATATATATACGGCTAGCTACATTGGAAATACTCATACTTAGCCAGCCAGGGGCCTAAATTTATATTTTAAATTGCACTCTACAACAAAACGTTTATATACCACTGTGTCCTTCAACTTCGGATTTTCAAACGTATAGGCGCTCTTAACCGACACCGACGGCTGTGAACTTATCACTGCGAGCTTTTTGTGGGACTTTTCAAATACAAAAAATAGTATTTTCAAAAAAAAAAAAATCAAATAATTTTGCTAACACTTTCCTCACTTCACTGTCGCATAACTCAGTCCACCGCTTCACTTTCAGCTTCCCTCCTAAAGCTCTTTTATATTCAAATCAGCACTGCACTTTTCATAAGAGTAAATCTGTTTCAGTTTGTTTTTTATTGGCTTTTTCTTCTTATTCTAGGTTTACTAATAAAACGAACAAATTTGTTTTTGATTGATTTTCATAAAAATACATTCCACACTTCTTGTACGCATGTATGTATGTATATAATATAATATATACTGATCGGTACTTGTTCTGTTCATTTGCTTATTTATGCATATAAATTTGTTTATATTTTAATATTTTACTTCACTTTTCTTATGCTTGTATAAATTTTCCACTTTTGCTGCTGTTGCTGTTTTTAAATTTCTGTTCTAAGATTCGATTTTTAGTTCTTTTTTTTGATTTTATAATGAATAATACTAAAAATGCAGCAACTTCAAGTTAATGTATGTATGTATTTTGTATGAAATAAAATCATCACCTTAAAATGTTTTTGTATTTTTATGGCCTTATTCATAAAAAAAGTAGCTTTAAAAAAGGTTTATAAACTGAAAAATTTATGAAAACGTCATTTTATATAGATCCTTAAACCTACTATATTTGTTATGAATAAGACCATTAATGTTTTGAATATTATTATTTTTTCGTTTCCATGGTCCTCTGCAATAACACAACGCAAAACTAAAAAAAAAACTTCACTACTGTTAAGTGGCTCATGTCTCTATTCCCACTAAAGTAAGTAGTAATGTAATTAGTAAGAATTAGACATGGATTTGACAAGGATTAGACATATGAGGTCCTTAGCAGTTGTAAGAGATTTTTTTTTTTGAGTGTTGAGTTGTGTCGTTATTGCAGAGGAACATCGAAACTTCCAATCAGATATATTTTTGTAATTTTTGATTTTAAATATGGAATTTTTCTTAAAGTTAAACTTGTAAACTCAGTTGCATACATCCCTATGTGTGTATGTGTGCTGGCATCAGCTGATTATCATATGCATGTATATTAAACACACATACGTACTTACATACTTAAAAACATGCACTTTTTATTTATGTTTTACTTTACTTTGCTGTAATTCCTTGTTGCTACTGGTTTATTACATTTTTTACTTAGGATTCCTTGTTTTCCTTTGATGTACATTTGTATGGGTGAATGTATGTATGTATGACGCTTTTGCATGCGCATCTGTGTTTGTATGTATTTCACGCATTTCTTACTAAATTTCCTTCAACTTTCGACGCTTACGGCAATGGTATTCTTATTAAATAATTAAATGTATGCATCTTTTGTTCAATAATATTTAACTTTCACTTTGTCTATAATTAAATATTTCATATTGTATAAGTATATAATTTATGTTTGTTCTAAGTGTATGTAATAAGAATTTTAGTAATAACATTTATCAGCAAAGACATAAACCAGCCAAATTGTATTCCTAGTCTGGGAACTCCCTCTCTCTCTACCAGTTAGTTCATATGTTAATTCTTTTTAATTATCTCGTGTTTTGTCACTTAGTCAGTTGCAGTTTCTTTACTTATACATATGTTGTGTATTTTTTTTACGAAACACAGCTTTCTAAAATATTTTATCGCATTGAACATATATTTATGTATGTATCTACTTAAGTTTTCATTTCACCTTCTCCATATCTTGTACCTCCTATACTAATAAAAAAAGAGTACAATAAATTTGCATTTGTATAATTTTTAAATTTGCTTTGAATTTTACTCTTGCATTTTGCGAATATCTGATTCATTATCCGTTATTTACTTAAACACCTTCTCTTTTACATAACTGCGACTTCTCATCTAAATTCAGCTCATACATACAATACATATTTATTATAAGTTATTTTATTATTTAATCTGAATTTGAATTTCTGCTGCGCTTACATAAAATATACTATACAATACATATGATATTCTTTAAATGTGATTTTTTTTTTTTAAATTACACCAAAGCTATTATTTCTGCAATTGTAGTTTTACATACTATGATTTATGGTAGTTTAAAATGGTGGGTGGGTAGTTTATTGGGTTTTTGAAATTTGTGTGCAATTTTTTGTATGCATTTTTAGTTTGCGAAAAATTTCTTCAAAAAAATATTTTCTTCGGATTTTATCTATATACGTATGTATGTGTGTATATAAAGTATGTTGAGAGATTATCACTAATTCAATTAAAAGAATGATTACAAATGGTAGCAATAATTTCCTGAATAATAATAATGTTAAAAAAGATATAGTGAGCGACAAAACATGTAAATATCAATTCATCTATCAGTTAGGCTGTGTAGAGATAGTTGTTGTTGATTGTTGTTGAGTCTAAAGTTTAGTAAAATCTGTATACTACAAATTTTGTTGTTGTTCATTTTCTTCTGGAGTGGTAAAATTGGGTTTAGGTTATGTAATTATCCTTGCTGATTCCTTGTTCTTTATTTGTTGTTGCTATTTGCTATTTGTTTGCTGACTTTTACGATTTTTCTGCGGTCGTTCTTGGATTCATTGCGAAATGACTATTGTATGTATGTAGCTTGAGTTAAGGGTCTCCATTGATTTCTGCTGCTGCTGAAAATCTACTGTTCTTATTTATTTTTCTGCTGATAATGTAATGATTTCCTCAGTTCCTCAGTATTGCAGCTAATTTTATTTTTATATTAACAAAGTAGCTGCGGCTTAGATATTCGACTTGGAGAAACTGACGCGCAAGTGGTTCGACTCCGATAGCTGATGATTGTGCATTTTGATGAGCGCCAAAACGGCATCTTCCACCGATGAGAGCTGGAGTAGCGCCATTTTGCGGTCCTTGCTGCAAATTGGATGGATAAAAAAGTATTTTAATTATAAATCAGCATTTAAAAATATTAATATAATCATATACTATTCTTAATACAGTACTTACTGAAGATCTCTTTTCAAGAGATGCGAAATACATTGTTCTACATAAGTACTTACTGTCATATCGACGGCTGAGTGGAATGACTCGGCAGCCTACTCAAAAACGCCCTATCTCAGAAAATGACTCAAGAACGTCCTACTTCAGAATTTGATTAAGGAACGCCAAACCTCAGAATGTTGTGCAACGGAAGATATATTATATATGCTGATATAGGGCATTTTTGAATCGGCGGCTGAAATAGGGTGTTCTCAAACGAATTTTTGAGATAGGCGTTTTTCACGCAAATTCTGAAATAGGGTATTTTTGAAAAAAATTTCTGAGATAGGGTGTTTTCGAATCGGCTGCTGATATAGGTCCATCTTCAACTCAGCCGTCGATATTGAGATGATTTGAGAGATATATTCAAAAATGGTCATCAATTTGCACATATTTGCAACTACATATTTTGAGCAAAATAACTCCCGATAAAGTTAGCCGATTAGGACATATTGTTAAATCTATTTAGAATACTGCTTTACTTCTTTATTATTTGCTTTCGTATTCGCAATCAGGGCGAAGCTTTTACATAAGAAATTACTACACCGTGCGACAAAAACCAAAAATGATTAAAACACACGAAAAAATCAATATATTCACAAAACTAGGAGCCAAATATAGTAAAAGTCATTTTTAATTTTTCTCTCTAAATTCAGGATTTTTTTAAAGGACTTTGAAATTTCCTACCTTTATTAGTTTCAGATAAAAAAAATTTACACTTCTCTTATAAGATATTGATAGTTACAATATACATAAATGAAGATATTGGAATCATTATACTGTACAGCATTCATATTGTTACACATGAAAATAAAATCTGCGTAAATATAGCGAAAACTTGCGTACATTTTACGAAAGTTTTCGTCATTATGAGCCACGAAAGTTTTCGTTGATTGTACAAAACCGTTTTCCTACATACTACGAAAATATGAGACATCAGATCTTAGTACATTTTACGAACGTATTTGTACTATTAACGAACGAATTTCGTACTACTTACTAAAGAATTTTGTACTATTTCTTTATTTTCTACGAAATTTTTGTAAAATGCACAAAATAGTATATTTAACGAAATTATTTTCCTAAAAACTGCGGTTGTTTCGTAGAACTTCCGATTGCTTTCATTCACCACCCTGTAAAAAACATAAGACGAATTATAATACAACTCTTTTACTTTGCTTTTATTCCTAATTTTAAGCATTTTTCTTTAACAAAATGTTTAGCAATTTTTTTATGTGGAGATGCTTGGCAGATTCGCAGCTGCTTAAATGTTTGTTTCCTTTCTCGACTATAAATTAAAAGAAAATTATAAGGCGTCTGAAAGGCAAGTTTCAGTGAAAAATCATTCATGTACTTACTTAAAATTTCACTAAGTAGTGCGTCTGTTCCTGGCTTGGGCTTGCCGTTGATAGCTAACTGATGAAATTACCTATTTATGAAGTCCCACATTGCAGAGCAACGCTCAGCGTGGGCGATGTTAAAAACATTGTATGCTTAAAAGCATTTATCCACAGCTTTAACATATAATTTTTTATTGTATTTTTATCCAGCAAAAGCTTCTTAAAGCTTTTAGAATTGTATTATACGTCTCACAGTAGCCAATCAGTAGTTGGCAGCAATGACACGCAGTACATAAAAATATGGTGAAATATTAAACTGACGGTAATTTAGTATATTGTACGAAAATATTCGTCTGTTGAACGAATTTGGAACAAATGTTTCTGTATTTGTTCTATGTACGAAAGTATTAAGTAAATTGTACGAATACAGAATTGTAGATTCCGTAAATTTTAAAACCATACGTAAATATTACGAATGCCTTCGTACAATATACAAAATTATTCGTACAGAGATTTTTTCCGTAATTTACGAATGTGTTTCGTAAAATAAACGAAAAATTTCGTAAATTGTACTGAAAAAAGGCTTTACGAAAGTCCTTTCGTTATATTTACGAACGGTTCGTAAAATCTTGTTTCGTTTTGAAAAATGTGTTCGTATTATGAACGAAAGTTTCGTACATTGTACAAAAACCAAGACTTTTACGAAATTTTATTTTCAGTGTATTCTACAATGCACTGAATCTTTTGAATAATTTTTTTATTCAATCATATTCTAAAAATTCCAAAGTCCTTTTAAAACAATCCTGACATCAGAGTGAAAAACTAAAAATGCAGTTTTACGATAGTTGACCTGCAGTTTTGTAATATATTGATTTTTTCGTGTGTAAAATTCACTGTTGCACGGTGCTATCAAATGCTACAGGTATAACTTTGTTTTTGTACTACCGAGATAGTATTAGAAGACATGTTTTTTTCAATGTACCGTTTTCACAAAAAAAAGCAGCTATTACAAAATGAGCGAAAAATTATTTTTGAGTACTTACGGGAAAAATTTGAATGCCTTAACTTCAAAGTTGTTGGTGATGAATGCTTCCTTGATGTCTTCCTCAGTGCACGATGATCTATTTGATATTAAAGAATTAAAAAAAAAATTTAGTTAATTATTTCCTGCATGGTTATATCCTCGTTAAAAATTCTTAATGCATATTTATGTACGTATCACCAATGTATCTATCGAGCTCTATTTTCGGCATTTTTTATTTCTCCCTTAAATAGTGAAATAATTTATTGGGATTTAAATGGTCCCTGGTCAGATGAACATCTAACTAGAAACCCGTTTTTTTCTAACAACGATTGCTCCTTGGCAAGCAATGGAAAACCTCCGAAGGTATTTCTCCCTTGAAAAGGCTTCTCATAAAAATAACTAGCCGGTTGGAAGCGGCGTTAAACTGTGGGCCCCTCCAAAATGTTATTATTAAAGGCATAACAAGCGTTACGCCGAGCTTCTCCTCCGATTTGTGGCGTGCGCATTGATATTGTTACACAAAGGAGAGGGACCAACAGTTTTACGGCGAATCCGAACGACGATTGTATTTTTATGAGAAGTTGTTTTTTACGGCAGTAATACACTCGGAGCTTTGCCATTACCTGCCGAGGGGCGAGCGCTGTTAAGAAAAATAGTTTTTCTATATTTTTTTGCGATGCTGCTTTGACCAGGGCTTAAACCCAGGCCATGCAGGGTGGTAGCGCGCACTACGCAACATCGGTCGCCCTGAGAGGCAATTGATCGATCAAAATATTGGCAAAATATGTACACTGCCATTGAGCAGAACAAACTAAAAATAAACTTTAATTGCTTGGTGCATCTACTACATAGATTATCTACAAATTATCTTGCAAATGTCTGTTTAATTTCCAAACAACCAACACCAAAAACAACGACAATGGAACTACTAAATATATGTTATTTTATTTCGTTTTTGCAGTTGAAGTTACCGAGTTAATACACACCAAATCTGTTTTTAAGTTATTATTTGTAAACATTTCTCTAAATCGATGAATAGAAAAACCGCATAAGAAATGCTCAAGAAAAGTTTATTGTTAAGCAGTACGGAGTTCATAAGAAATTCGCTACTATGGGTTTCTAAAGTTTGTTTGTGAAGCAAGAGCACAAGGCCCCCTTGTTTTAAATACACATATGCCCGTTCCATTATTTCATAAGAAAAAACTGAGACAGCAGGCTATGAAATATAAAATGTAACAATTCCTTAGACACTATTATTCACACACACGAAATGTAGCAATTTTTTTCTTGACCGTTTTCTTAAGAGGTGCGTACTTAGCTTTATATGTACATACATTGAAATTAGCAAAATAAGCTCGATCGTTAAAATTAAGCTTGGAAACCCTGAATAAGCAAAAAATTGCGACCCTGGTTATAACTCAGTAGTATTTATTACCTACAAATTTGCAACAAAAAAATTTCAATACATTTTCGCTTACGATATAATCGCAAATAAATAGGGCTCGATACGTGTGTTTGCAATTTTGTATAAATTTTTCTAGCTACTTAGGAATTTGGCATTATTCTATATTTGCCCTGTTGATCTTTTACTGCTTTACTGTGTTCTGGCTTCGACAACTCTTTAAATTTCACGCACAAAATACATGTATCCCGCGTTCTAGCTCTTGAGCAGGTAAGTGCTTGTGAGTAACCAACCATATCAAGCTATTTACATTTGTTCGAATATCCACCCTCCACTTTTGTTGCCCAACAATTAACCAATTTTGTTGTCTTCGTTTATTATTACTTTTGGTGTTAAACGCTATACCTTCGTTGCGCGTTATGACACTTTTTGCTGGTGTTCAATGGAACACCTTCAGTACTCACGCAACGGGTGAGAACATTTTTAATAATATTGACGGCATGCGGTACTGGGTATTTAGTGCGATCCTACAGCCCTTCACTGTACACCGAGCAACCAAATACCGCCGCTATCAGCTGCACATTTGCTCCATAATTTCACAATTCATCTATTTTATATAAAGTTGTGCCGATTTCCCAGGTATCGTCAAAAATTGTCTGTAACAGAAGCTAGTGCTAAAATGTTAAAGTAATTTTTATTGACACAAACTGTGCGGGAAGGGAAGCATTTATTGTTAAGTCAACGTTCGTTTTATAACGGTAATTGTAATTGCAGCTGAAAAGTATGCAGAAGCAGTTGGAAGCGATGCTAAGGATAACAAGCAGCAGCAGGCAGCCAAGCGAAGCTCCTCAATATCATATTATAATAAACGTCGCCGCCCTGCTGAGTCCTTGTGCGGAACATCACCAACAGCATCAACGAAGAAAAATTCAAGTGTAAAATTCAATATGTTCGGTAGGAAAAGTGTGCTTTTATATTGAGCTGGCTAGATAGCTAATTCGCACCCTCTTTTCAGAAAAAATATATGTACGTATGTACATACATATACATATATGGTTTATGATCTATCATATCATATTATCATACCTTCAGATAAATCTTAAAGAATTCATAGATAAATCACTATTTCCTTATCCGGAGGTTGCCTCATTTTTCAATTCGAAATTTCTGAAGAAAATCCGTATAGAAACGAAAGTAATGCTGCGATGTGAAGAATTATTTTCAGACGTTTCATTAAGAAATCGTACAGAAATCTCTTCACGAGTTCGTGCCAACCTTTTCATATGATTTCCTTGAAGCTTCTCAACAAAATCGTTAAAGAATTTCGAATACACTTCAGCTACTCTTAATGATTTCGGTAAGACTTCGGGTACTTTGGTTTGGAAGGTCTTCACATATGCATGTATGTATTTATGTTAGGGTGACCGTTCTTTCCCAAGTTGTAGTTTTTGCTCTAAAATAAATTGTACAATCCAAAAAGCGTATACTTTAAAAATTAAATCGCGCTGAAATCAAGTTACTTTTCCCATGTAAATAACACGGGATTTTTGGACCTTTTGCGTTTAGTTTTCTTCTCTGGGGCAATGACAAATGAATATGTTTAAAGAGAATTCACTCTTTCGTGTGATTTAACGATCAATGCACTCCCCCGAAAGTCATTTAGCATTCAAATGGTGTTCATGCACTCAAAAAAAGGTCTCATCAGAACGATGCTATTTAGACATCAACGTGAAACTTTCGGGTATGTATTTATTTTTCCCCATTAATCATCTTATCTAAATCATAGTTTTCATTGTTAAATTGAAATATTTTTCGTTGTTACATTGAAATTTTGGCTATGCAGGCCTCAATCTGATATTGTAAAGGAAAAAAAAATTATGTTTTTACAAGCTTTTATTTAACTTGCTCTGTATCTACTGTACTGGAGTGCAATGGGGTATAGTCATTGCGCTGGGTATGCAGTTACAGTTGCATGGCTATACTCAATCCCGACTCTTGCGTGCTCGTTCGCGCACTCCTGGCAACGTGAGTAACCCATGTGCGAGATGCGGTAACCAATCCGAGTGGAGCCTTGGGTCACGGCAGAAAGAGAGGGAGCTTCGGTGGGGCCACTCTGACTTATTCGGTTTAAGGGCTCACTGAAGTCTGCAGCGTCTGTTCACCAGTAGGTGCGGCTTCAAGCGGGTGTCTGCTTGGAGCAAGCGGCTCGCTATATAAAGGTGTATTTGGTTGCGAAACCACCCCCGTCCCAGCAATGGGTTGTGCGCTGGGCTTGGGACCCGCCACGTAAAAACCACTTCCAGTGAAGAAGCAAGGCAAAACCTCGGATGAGACCCCCCCTTATGATGACGACCACGGCAAACGTTTAAAGGTCTACGATTTGAGGGCATGCGCCTGGAATGTCCGGACCCTTAATGGGGAAGGTGCCTCTGCCCGGCTGGTTGATGTCCTCGTAAGGACAAAAGCTGACATCACCGCCATCCAAGAAATGCGTTGGACGGGGCAAGGCAAACAATGTCTGGGGCCTTGCGACGTCTACTACAGCTGCCATGTAAAGGAACGCAGATTCGGAGTTGGATTTGTGGTGGGAGAGAGACTCCGTCGCCGAGTACTGTCGTTCACCCCGGTGGACGAGCGTCTAGCCACAATCCGCATCAAAGCGAGATTCTTCAACATTTCGCTCATCTGCGCCCATGCCCCGACGGAAGAGAAGGATGAGGCATCCAAGGATCTCTTCTATGAGCACTTGGAGCGCACGTACGAGCGCTGCCCCCGTCATGATATCAAAATCGTGCTTGGCGACTTCAATGCCAGGGTGGGCAAAGAAGGGATCTTTGGAACCACCGTGGGAAAATTTAGCCTCCACGACGAAACGTCCGGCAACGGATTGAGGCTGATCGACTTCGCCGGGGCCCGAAACATGGTAGTATGCAGTACTAGGTTCAAGCATAAAAAGATCCATCAAGCTACCTGGCTGTCTCCGGATCGAAAAACGAGAAACCAAATCGATCATGTTGTGATAGACGGAAGGCACGCTTCCAGTGTTTTAGACGTACGCACACTCCGAGGCCCAAACATCGACTCGGACCACTATCTTGTTGCAGCCAAGATACGCACCCGCCTCTGTGCAGCAAAAAATGTGCGCCGAAATATGCAAGGAAAGCTTAACATCGAAAAGCTGCAATCACAACAGACAGCCAGCGCTTTCGCTACTCGACTCTCACACCTGCTCTCAGAGAGCACTCTTCAACAAACCGACATATGCGAGCAGTGGAACCACATTTCCCGCTCATTAAGTACCGCCGCCGAAGAAGTAGTCGGATTTAAGCGAGCCCGAAAGAACAACTGGTACGATGAGGAGTGTCAGGAAGCTGCAGAGAAAAAAGATGCCGCCTACAGGGCCATTCTGCGATCGGGCGCAACGCGTGCTATGTGGGACCGCTATAGGGATCTGAAGAGGGAAGCGAGACGTACAGTGGCTCACAGCTTATTTCGTGCAGCTGCAAAATAAAACTTTTTAACCTTATAGAAGGAAAACTAACGGCGATATCAAAAATGTTTAGATACACAATTTTTATAAAAGTATTTTTTTTATCTAAACAGGAACTTCATTTTTATATTTTTAAGTATTAGGGTTATTTATTTAACAAAAGTTTTTTGTATATATAAAATTAAGGTCACAGCTTTTTTCGTACACTGCCATCAGCTTTAGAAAAAGTTGTTTTGGAAAATGGTTTAGTATTTGGTATGGCCTCCCTTTTGTTTAATTACATCCTTAAGACGATTTTCCATCGAGGCAACAAGTTTTTGAGTAGTTTCGCGGGGGATCTTATACCATTCCTCGACCAGAGCAGTTTTTAAATCGCTAAGATTACTAATCTGCCTTTTGCGTATCGCCAAGTCCAAAATTGCCTACAAATTTTCAATGACGTTTAAGTCGAGAGAATGTGGGGGCGGATTCATCAGATGTGGACAGTTCCATATTAGCCATGATTGCACAATCCCCGATTTGTGTTTCGGGTCATTATCTTGATAATACCGGAAACGATCGCGTACACCCAAAGCATCGGCACTTTGCACCAAATTGTCTTTCAAAAGGTTTAAGTAGACATTTTTGTCCATCGTTCCATCAATAAAAACTATGTTACCAACTCCAGAGGCAGCCATGCAAGCCCAAACCATCACACTTCCCCCACCATGCTTTACAGTTGGCTTCAAGTTTTTATTTTGAAGCTCTGTATTGGCTTTACGCCATACGTAACTCATGCCATCCGAACCAAAAATATTAAATTTGGACTCGTCAGCAAAAATGACGTCTTCCCAGAATGAAATTGGCTTTGTCACGTGGTCCTGGGCAAATTTAAGCCGACTTTGAATATATTTTTTTCGATATGAACGGCTTTTTGCGAGCTACTCGGCCATTGTAGTCGTGTTCCCGACCACCAATTTTGGAGCCGATATCTTCGGATTTTGTTTAATTTTCCGGACTATTTTCCTTTTGTCAGCATCTGTAAAAATTTTGTTTGGCGCATTTCTGCCCTTGTCCGCCACTCGATTCTCAAGCACAAATCGCTGTATGATATACTGGACTGTACTTGCACTCATTCCTACCATCTCAGCTATTTTCCGTTGGCTTTCTCCTCTTTTAAAATGATTCAAAACCAATTCTCGCTTTCCTTAACTTGTCCGTGGACCCATCTTTTAAAAACCTGGTATTACAATATTTTGATGCGCGATTAAATTAAATTAAACACAAATAAATAGAAGAAAATAATACCAATTAAGTTGGATGCACGTGTTCCACAAAAATACTATTAAAAGAAGCTACACGAAATAAGCTGAGCTTTTTTTTCTCAGAAATATTTTTTTGACGTATTTATAAAAGGAAGCTTAATTTTTCAGGTTTTCTTTATCACCCATCCTATCACACAAATATGTAGCTAAAATTTTACACTTAACGTTTTTTTGATACCATCATTAGTTTTCTTTCTATAAGAATCAAAAGTTTTATTTTGCAGCTGCACGAAATAAGCTGTGAGCCACTGCAACAAGAAGAGAGAGGTCGAAATACGTGAGTGAGAAGAGCTTGAAATGCTGGCCGAAAGGAGTAATGCCCGAAAATTCTACCAGAGAGTTAGGCGACTTACGGAAGGTTTAAAGACCGGGGCGCACTCCTGTAAAGCTGAAATTAGTCGAGAACGCAGAACGTATACTTAAACGCAGTCTGTATACGCAGAATTTTGTCGATTACTGGAGCCCTCAGTGTTGCTTACTACACTGTTGCCAACTCATCAATGCCTTTTCATAAACTTACCCTTTCAACTACAATTTTTCGTGCTATAATAGATTTTAGCTAAATATAAACTACGTAGTTTTCAACAAAAACCTTATTCAATAGTAAATTTCAAATATTTTAAACATAGTTTGAATAGGAACTTATATCTTTTTTACCATCTGTAAAACTGACGAAGTGGCAACCATCTAAAGAAGGAGAAATCAGCTGACACGGAAAAATCTAAATTCCGCAGATTTCTGCGCTACGGGCTACAACTACAGAAACATTCTGCGGTGTTGAGTTTTCATTTACATGGCGCTTTGGTAAGACAGATCGTGTCAGCTGACTCGGGTTTACGTACCGGTAGGTTTACGTTCTTGACTAATTTCAGCTTAAGAACAATAATGGCGACCTAGTAACTGATGTCCAGAGCGTACTTAAATTATGGAGGGAACACTTTTCCGCCCTACTAAATGGTAGCAGCACGGAAAGTTGTGGAGAAGAAGAACCCGAGCCCGCAGTCGATGATGACGGAGTCGACATTCCACCGCCTGACTATGACGAGGTACTTATAGCAATAACGCGGCTGAAAAACAACAAAGCCGCTGGAGCTGACAGCCTGCCAGCTGAGCTATTCAAGTACGGCGGCGAGGAGTTGATAAGGTGCATGCATCAACTCTTGTGCAGAATATGGTCAGATGAACGCATGCCCGACGACTGAAATTTAAGTGTGCTCTGCCCAATCCACAAGAAAGGTGACCCCGCCATTCGCGCCAACTACCGCGGGATCAGCCTTCTACGCATAGGTTACTAGGTCTTATCGAGCGTATTGTGTGAAAGACTGAAGCCCACCGTCAATGAACTGATTGGGCCTTATCAGTGTGGCTTTAGACCTGGCAAATCCACCATAAACCAGGTATTCACAATACGCCAAATCTTGGAAAAGACCCGCGAGAAAAGGATCGACACTCACCACCTATTTGTCGACTTTAAAGCCGCTTTTGACAGCACTAAAAGGAGTTGCCTATACGCCGCTATGTCTGAATTTGGCATCCCCTCAAAACTCATACGGCTGTGTAAAATGACGTTGAGCAATACCACCAGCTCCGTCAGAATTGGAAAAGACCTCTCCGAGCCGTTCGCCACAAAACGGGGTTTCAGACAGGGCGACTCCCTGTCATGTGACTTCTTTAATCTGATGTTGGAGAAGATAATAAGAGCTGCAGAACTGAACCGCTCAGGAACAATTTACTTCAAGAGCGTGCAATTGCTGGCTTATGCCGATGACATCGACATCATCGGTAACAAAAACCGCGAAGTCTGTTCTGCCTTTTCCAAGTTGGATAGGGAAGCAAAGCGAATGGGTCTGGTGGTAAACGAGGACAAGACGAAGTATCTCCTGTCATCAAACAAACGGCACATTCGCGCCTTGGCACCCACGTCACTGTTGAACATTACAATTTCGAGAAAGTAGAGAATTTCGTTTACTTGGGAACCAACATTAACACCGATAATAATGTCAGCATTGAAATCCAACGTAGAATCACTCTTGCCAACAAGTGCTACTTTGGACTGAGTAGGCAATTCAGGAGTAAAGTCCTCTATCGACGTACGAAAACCGCGCTCTATAAGTCACTCATCATGCCCGCATGGCGCAGAAGCATGGACAATGACAACATCCGATGAGGCGGCTCTTGGAGTGCTTGAGAGAAAGATTTTGCGGAAGATTTACGGGCCTTTACGGGTTGGCGACGGCGAGTACCGCAGACGATGGAACGATGAGCTTTACAACGATATGGACATAGTGCAGCGAATTAAAATACAGCGGCTCCGCTGGCTTGGTCATGTCGTTCGAATGGACACCGACGCTCCAGCTCTGAAAGTATTCAACTCGGAACCCGCTGGTGGTAGCAGAGGAAGAGGGAGGCCACCACTGCGATGGAAAGATCAGGTGGAGAAGGACTTGGCTTCATTTGGCGTTTCCAATTGGCGCCTGTTGGCACAGAGGAGAAACGACTGGCGTGCTTTGCTGAACTCGGCCAAAATCGCTTAGGCGGTTACAGCGCCAAAAAAGAAGAAGAAGAGTATCTACTGTACTTGAAACTTAACAGTTGGCCCAGAAGTCGAGATATTTGAAAACCCTGTATTTATAGTCCGATTTGATTCATAGTTAGAACGTATATTACCTACAAGAAAAAGGACAGCCTCTCTAAAAATTTTGCCGATAGGTGCGCAATAGTCAATACATTTGGTAAACCAGTAAATATGGTCCGATTTCGTTCATACTTAGAAAGCTTGCTTTAAAAATATTTGTTTTTACTATTAACTTATTTATCATCAAATTAATAACCAAGATACAAATCTAACATTTTTCAATACTCTTTTTATATTATAAATGGTTATACTGATACCGAAAAATTTTACTATTTAGGGCCGTTTTCTCAAGTAACCTGTAACTTTAAAGGTCACTTTATATTTAAAGTTTATGATTATGTCTAAAGTAAAGCATTTTATTATCGGGTTTAAATTGGTTTACAACTAAGAGACATACATAAATTTTTGAACATATTTTCCGCAAAACTAAGTCTTTTTTGCGTTCTGTTTGATCTATAATATGCTTCTCAGCTTCTTCAATTAAACTTTGAATAGAAGGAAAGCAAATAATAAAACTTATGTAGCAGTGCCAAGTGTCCAATTACCATTACCGCACTCAGAATTCGTTCCAGTACCAACATACCGAAGTATTGATCTTCAAACAGATATCAGTACTACAACCGCCGCTGCTATATCCACGCACTTCTTCTGAGAATACGACCCTGGTGAAGGTACATCCTATGAAACATCAAAGGACCCAATCCTAGTCACACAAAAGAAATTGGATGCAATTTTGTGTTTGACTCAGAAAAAATCAGAACAACTGGTTTCATTTTTGAAAGGAAATAATTTGCTGGCGAAAGGTACCAAAGTAACAGCATATCGAAAACGCCAAAACGAGTTAAAAAAGTTCTTCAATGTGAATGATGCAAAAAATTTCGCTTATTGCCTATATAACCTATAAAAAAGATGATTGGCGTTTATTCATCGATAGTTCACTAATCAGCTTAAAAGTTGTGCTTTTGCACAAGACGAATAGAATGCCTTCTGTTCCAATTGCGTATAGCACTGACACTAGTGAAAATTTCGATAATTTGAAACACATTCTGCAAGTAGTCAAATATAACGAACACCAGTGGCGCATTTGCTGCGACCTCAAAATAATTTCATTGATTACAGGCTTAACAGCATCTGGCCGTCCAAAATATCCGTGTTTTTTGTGCGATTGGGATTCACGATACGGAGAAGGTATTAAAGGAAGAAACCAGTACAAACAGCATAACTGGAATAGTCGCATTGGACGGAAATGGCCTAAAGACAATAGGCTACACGAAAGTCTTGTTCATGAAATGAAAATTTTGTTGCCGTTGCTCCACATTAAACTTGGCATTGCTAAAAATTTTTTGAAATGTATCGCAAAAACACCAGCAGTATTCAACCGCTTAAAAGACATTTTCCCAAGACTAAGTAACGCCAAAATTCAGGAAGGGGTTGTTAATGGTCCCGACATACGGAAACTAATGAGTCGTCGAGATTTTGACCAAGTTCTGACAGACCGAGAATTAAATGCATGGCTCGCATTGAAAGCAGTCATTAAAGGACTTTTGGGTAAAGAACGCAAAGACAGCTGTTGGCAGCTTTCGATGTAATTGGGGTTAATATATCGTACAAAAATCATTCTTGATCAACTCGCTCAACAGTTGCCAACTGAATCTGATGAGCAATGCGAACGTTATCACCAAACTGCGCTTCCATTTGAAAGAAGGTAACTATAGAGTGTGCATATTTTGAATTCATAGATTTTTCTAATATCTTTATCAGAGTGCACAATTTAAACATGGTAATACTATGTCTCCACTTTGAGATTTAATGAAGATTTAGCCCTCTGACGAGATTTGGCGTTAAATCTTTTGAGATTTACTATATAAAATTAAATCTCGAAAGGCAGTAGATTTAAGTTAAATCTTCGTCAAATCTTCAATAATATTGATCAATAAGTACAATTTGTTGGATGTGGCAACCACAAATTCACATGCCATAAGTCAAATGACATTTGTGTTTTCAATATACAGTTGAGGACATTGAAATCTAGCCTATCAATTTTCTGTTAAAATAGGCATTGGTCATTGCTTTTTTTCAGAGAAATAATTCAAAAAGTTCGAAAACGCCCTGTTATTTATAATCGTTCAATTTAACTGTAGGCTTTCCTAATAACTTTACGAAATAAAAAGGTTATAGAAAAAGACGATTTAGCAGTTTTCACAGGGTGTTGAAATAAAGTATACCGTATTAGTATGTACATCTTAATACGGACTACTACTATACGTAGATAATAAAGCTTAAACTGTAAACTGCTATCACTTCTATTGATGCAAAATTGTAAATACTTTAGTTCACTGTTATTTAAACTCTACTTACGGAATGTTACTTAAATGCAATGTGGCCGATGGAGGATAGATGTTCTGATAATTTTTGCTGCCTGGTTTCTTGAATCGGTGCAATGGATTCTGTGAATAGTCGCGTGTTAGGCCGGCATCTGGTTGTCCTTCCTTCGGCAGCTGCACAGCCTGATGTTTACTAGCCATAACACGTATCGCCTTACCCCACAAGCGCAATTTGTCAAGGTGATTCATAGCTGTAGATGGACAAAAAGAAATTCGACAATACATGAAATATGCACATACATATATACATATATGCAAACAATACTAAAAGCTTTGGATATACACAAATGGAAGTCAAAAACATATACAAATAAATATTAGTCGAATGTACATATATAGTAGACGAGAATAAACGGCTAGTTGAAAATCGAGAATGAGAAAATAAATTTTAGCTCGATGGTTACCTACACATTTTCGTAAGAATGTATCCAAATATTTGCAAACACACATAACACATATAAATGTGCATAAATTTGTGAGTATATAATCCGGAATAGAAATAGTTCGTCCCATTAAAGCAACTTTGCACGTTTCGAAGTTAGTTATTGGTAACAAGCAGAGGTGGTTCACGAGCGATTTTTCTATGAGATACGAACTTGTCACCGTGCTTACATAAGTGTGAGAGTATATGAGAACAAATGCGGAACTTGTACAGATGAGTGGTGAAAAGGCTTTTAGGTTCGAATTACGTACACACATGAATGCGCCTGTTAGCATATATGTAGGAAACGGCCACGACAAGAAGTCAGCGCGTAAAGTGTTCAACCGACAAAGTATTTGCCGCCTCCAGTTGTAATTGCAAACAATGCACAAGTAATGTTTTTCATAAATGTAGCAAAAATAAAAATGCAGCCATTTCAAGGATCAACGACATGGCTGGCACTTCAATGACAAGAAAGAAAAACAATGCAGCAAATATGCTACAGCAACGGCATGTCGCGGCTTGGGGTGAGTGTACTGTGCCAAGTCATGGAGTTGCGGCGGAGGCTGCAGGCTTGGTAGACTTGCAAAAACAAAAGCTGCGGAATGGAGAGCAAAGTTAGAGAAGTAGCGATAAATACAAGCGATTACATTTGTCAAAATCGCCATATATTTATTATTGCTTTTGCATACTCATTTACATACATAAAAATGTATTTATTTACCGGCATATTGATACACATGGAATGAAAATTCGTTTTGCATCTTGTACTTCGATGCATTTGCGAGCAATATTGCAAATCGGCAGCCATCAGCATACCCAGTTCAAACATTTGCGAGCTTCTAAGGACGGTATTGTATAAAGTTCGTAGATTGCTGTTTATGCCGGCAGACATAAAATATTCTACTGCTATAATGCACCTGCGGCTAAGAAAAATACATTGTTTAAATCCAGAAGATTCGTAGAGAAAGATCGGAAATACTGAGAAAATAGGTTGGTATATAAATTTACTAAAATAATAATAAGTAATTTTTTAAGAGATGCGTTCAAGTTCCGATTTCGCTCACAAAGTGCAGATAAAAGGGATAGATATTGTCTTTTATGTTGGCTCGAAATTTTTACACAATATGAAACTCGTTTAGCTCGCATTTCATGAGACTTTAATAAATATTCAGCTGCCAAACTACAATGAAAATCTTTTAGTGAAAGTCAGAAAAGTAAAATTTCAGGTATTAGTAGCCAACATAAGCAAATGGAAGATGCTTTTTTCTTTTTACGAATACAGTAGATTTAAAAACATCAAATAAAGAGGCCAGAAGAAGGCGAAGGCAACAGTGTGAGCAGAAGGCGAAAGTTCAATTATTTACCATAAACGTGCGAAAGCGACAAATATTTTAAAATAGCAGACCCAAAACTTGTCAGTCCTGCTACTGTAGGCCATTTGCCGTAGACATGTTCACTACATGACGCTGGAGACATAGAAAAAGCCCATTTTAAAGTCACAATTTTTCGAAGTCCTCTTAGCGTTCTGGAATAGAAGTTCGGCATAATTATGGGCGATGTAACTTACACGCATCTTTCTCTGGCATTGGGATTACGGGCTTTTGCCTGAAATTGATGGATAAAAAA
>NW_023458558.1:72630883-72671337 GCF_013731165.1 Rhagoletis pomonella
AAAAATATTGTTTTAGTAATAAAAACCTTCTTCCGCAATGATTTTTTGGCCACTGTGCTTATTTAGAGGTGCGTATTACTACTCCGTAGAACATGGGCTCGATCCCTGGTCCGAGCAGCAAGAGCGATATGTACGTTAAGCAAGGTCTTTAAAGTCGATATTTGACCTAGATATAGTGGAAACTTGTTTACACAAAATCGATTTACTACAACTCTTTCAGAAATTGTTGGAAATCTTCCAATCGTTATAAATGTTATTGAACAGAGACCAAAAGGCGCTTTCTCTGCCAATGGTCTGAGAGAATTTTTAATGTTAAGAAAACATCAGCACACAAGTAAGATAAACCACGCCAGATCGCCAATCCGTTAATTTGATATAAAAATAGAAAATACTCGTGAAAACAGAGTTTTTTTGTACACATGTAGGTTCAAAATAAAGCACATGGGCAGTTAGAAATATCATAAATTATTATAATAAATATAAACATAAACAAAATGAATAATACGGGATTAGCGGTACGATGCGCTGCAGTTATCTATGTAAATTTTTTACGAAAGTCTCCTATTTAATAATTCTTTTCTCTGGTTAAAGATCGACTTTGACGACCCAGCTTAATAATTTACGTACGTATGTATTTATATTAGGGTGGTCCACAACAAGAAATGTCGGAAGTTTTATGCTCTCGACCCATATTTTTTATTTTTAAATTAAAAAATATTTAGAGTTCGCTCAAATCGCTCTAAGTTTTCCATGTATTTTATATGGAGAAAAAAAAACAACATTACGTAGAAATGGTATAGAGTTCTTGAAAATTAATATATTTCGATCGGAAAACTCTGGTTCTCTTCGGGAGACTTCTAATAAAAATACCCTATTGTTTATTTAACCATTTTTTATTTATCCCCCATTACATTTTCTGGCATTTCCTGTGGGTTTTGGCGGACCTAAAAAATATAGTTACTATGAAAGAACGGTTAACTAAATAATTGGG
Source organism: Rhagoletis pomonella (assembly GCF_013731165.1). Classification (NCBI taxonomy): domain Eukaryota; kingdom Metazoa; phylum Arthropoda; class Insecta; order Diptera; family Tephritidae; genus Rhagoletis; species Rhagoletis pomonella. The sequence continues at coordinate 72,631,875 of NW_023458558.1, forward strand.
TATTACTATTGGGAATATCCTGAAGAGAAACAGAGTTCTACGAATCGAAATAATTGATTTGGAAGAATTCTATACCATTTTTATGAAAAGTTGTTTTTTCCATATAAAAAACATGAAAAACTTTGAGTGCTTTGAGCGACCTCCAAATATTTTTTGATTTCAAAATAAAAAATAAGGGTTTTTTTTCGATATAGAACAAGCCTAGGGGGTGGGAGCATAAAAATACCGGCTTTGTTTTTTCACGTGCATTTTTGGACTACCCTAAGGTATATTCTAGTAGTAATGCCGCATACGATTTTTATACCCGAGCGCACTTGTGCACAAGGGTATATTAATTTTGTTCACATAACGGTGGTTTGTAACAGCCAAAACGAATCGAGATAGATATAAACAAATGTATACATAAATGCTCAGAATGAATAGAGAAGACGATTAAGCCATGTATGTCTGTCCGTCCGTGTACACGATAACTCGAGCAAAAATTGAGATACATATCTCAACGAACGGTCTTGGTACAGCAAACCAAGTGGCGGAGAAATTTTAAAATCGGTCAATAACCACGCCCACATCCCATATAACGGTAATTTAGAGAAATACAAAATCTTCGATAAATCAGTAAATATTAAAGCTAATTTATTCAAAATTGATGCTTGCAACAATTTTTAACCAAGGAATACGTTTATGCTAAAATTTTGAAAAATGGGCACCGCCCTCTTATGATCAGATATACATATGTATCTCGGTAACCGTTCTACCAATTTGTACCAAACTCGGTATGGTTGTTGTGCTTGCCAGATAAAGGAAAACCTTTAAAATTAGTGAAATTTTACTAAAATTACGGCCGCTTTTCATATAACGGTAAACTTCAGAAATGCTTGAAACTGCAATATTTTGAAATTTAAGGACGCTAATTTACTCAAAATTGATACACTCCAGCTTACCATCTAGCGGTAGCTTTCGGAAAGGTGAAAAAATATATATTTAATACTTGCGCCGGGTATTTAATGTTCGGCTCCACCCGAACTTAGACTTTCTTACTTGTTTTATAATGAAAATTTGATAGATAATACTAATTAATAATTAGCAACGGGTAAGCGTAAAGATATTTAAAATCTGCAATATTATTTATTAATCAGCAATAAGAGGCATATCATATTTTAATTTAAATGCGGAATGTGAAGTAACATATTTCGTTTATTTCCATTTAAGCTGTTGGTGGAGCAAACGATATTAACAGTATTGGAAATAAGTACAGTACGTACATATTATGTACACACATATTTCTGTATTCTCATAACACCTCTATCTTTAAATTAACAATAGGTTCAGTTGTAAAATTTCATGATAATGAACGCTTGTTGCTTTTCGTCTTAAAGATCCATACGAAAGAGCTAAATTTTCCGCCGGCCGAAACAATCTGGAGATTTAATGCATTTCAGGTATATTACATTACAGCTGCGCTAGTAAATTTTTATTGTAATGTTGAAAATATCGTTGTTCAATCATACATACAAATTAAGCGTACACTTCCATCAAGTGTAAGCAACTTTTATCTCAAAAGTGCCATTACATGCCAGAGTAACCATAATGAATATTAATGATATGTTTTCTTTGTGCAATAATTCCGTTTCGCAACCCCAATTTTTCAGCCAACTTTTCGACAATAATCAAGATACTATCGTAATAATAAAATTTTGCGACCAGCGTTTCATCTCTGCAGTCATTGCTTTAGTACTATTGAAAGTGGGAATGGAAAAGAAAATATTGTGAAAATAAACATATCACACATTCGTATACAAATTAATTCGTACACACACGTATGGTGATCGCATGAAAAATTTACTTTTACGTTCGCTTGCACTTATTTATCACACCTTTCAAGTTGGATACACAAGCAAAAGTGGTATGTACATATTTTCGCCTCACACAGAGCCCCCAAGAGAACGAGAAATGGGTGGCAAGCCCTCATCAATGGCAAAATGTGAATGAATTCAAGTAAGTGAATATGTGTGCGAAAGTAGGTTTTCACGTATATTTTGCAGGCCAAGGTAACGATTACAATACAGTAGTTACGTATAGTAAAGGAAGAAGTCAGGCGTCAGCAAACGACAGCGATTGCTGCGACTGTCAAAATATTAATGGATCCCATATAGACTACTAATGTGCCACAAGGGCCGTAAAATTATTTCCTATCCTTTATATCCTGTGGTACTACATGTACTGCACAAACACATATGTATATATGTGCTTATGTATGTGGTATTGGCTGCAAGTGTTGGCCGGGCTTTTATGCGCTTATAAAATATTTACAAATTCATTCGTTACTTTATTCGACACTTCTACAGTTGTAAGTAGACCGGACTCCAGGAGCATGTTGCACAATAAGAAGTAAGACTTAAGTATACATACTGCAATATGTTTCTCTCGGAGGAGAAAATTATACCCAATAAGATAAGCTGCAAGATAGTGCCTAGCAAACAGTGCCTGACAAATACCTAACCACTCCGATAGATTTGAGGTTTACTGCCATATAGAGGTCCATTGTGCATTTGAACTAATCTGATACTCGCCAATTACATATATCAACCGGTAAAAATTATCGAATTTCTGAGCGCAGAAAAAATAGGAGTTTTAAAATTAAAAAATGTCCCTCAGTCGTTTAAAATGCTCATGTCACTTAGGACGGGTATGATGAGAGATAAATAGAGCGTTTGCGTTCCTCGAAAGAAGGAACTGCTTTTCAATACCGAGCCCTCCTAGTAGCTCCTATTGAAATCACTTAATCAACAGCTTTACATTGTTGATGGTTCTTATGCTGGCTTCTGGATAGAAAAAGTACCTCACTTTTCAAGTTGAAAAAGCGAACTCGCTACCAAATGCCGTAATCTGAAAAAGATTTCGATTAGAATTTGATTCAATCACGGATGCCATGATTCGGGCCCAGTAATACTTTAAAAAAGGCTCAACCAATTACTCTGTTCTTCAAAATTGCTTGATGAAACTAAGATATGAAATGCTTGAAATTTGCGGACCATTCGTTTGGTCACAAAAAACATTTGCAAACAAAAAATATTTACACACTCGTCTATTAAAATCTCTTTAATTTCTCTCCAAAGTATATTGGTAGATGTTTATAAAAATATCAGAAAATGAAACACAGCTAAAAAGTTGGTAGATCTATCAATAAACTGGCATACAAAGAAACGGTAAATGTTACATAAATACATACATATATAACCTGCATAATTACATATGGGATCGTATGTACATTAGTATAGATATATTTAAAAAATTCTAACTATTAGCTACTTTAGATTGCTAAGTAAGTTATGTAAAACCCAATAAAACATTCAAATCCACTTTTCTCAAACAGGGGCGAAATTGGGTTAAATTGGAAACTGATGCAGAAGCTTACACATTTAGCAAAGAGCCGGAGGTAGAAGAATTTTATGGTTAAACAGCATCCAGTCCCATCTTGAAAGAGTAAAAAGAAATTGGGAAGACGTCTTGAGTTTACTTTTTATCTCATAAAAGCTGAGTGCTACTATCTGGCAGATTATGGTTTCGATTCCTTTTCATATACGTATACATTTGGTAAAATATAAAGATTCCGTTTTGATTTCATAAAAAAAAAATTTCGTAAAGAAACTTCATAGATGAAACGTCATAAATATACCTGCATTACTAGAAAGAAAATGAAAATCCAAGACTAATGAATTTCTTACAGGGTTTTACAAGCTGTGCTCGTGTGTGTAGTAATAACAATGGAATTACTGGTGCGATTGTAAGTTGAGTATAAAATAGTATTTTACATGAATAAAATAAATATTATAGTTTTCTTTCCTTAGGTAGACAAAGACCGATGAAGTTAAAATACATACTTTGGGCCAGTGTTTCTGGACAACCGCTTCGGCTGGACTTACGCCATGTGCGTAGTTAAGTGTGCATTCAGGTATGTACCAGAGCTGGAATACGTAATTTCAGTTTAAGGTGTTGCCAAGGAGGACTATTGTCACCGACGAGCAAACGGAAATGTGAGTAAAATTACTTATTTACAGCCAGCGTGCATATCTTCGTGCGTATTTATGTACGTGCATACATAAACCTGAATATACATACATACATATGTACATATGTACATAAGCAATGAAAATTGAATTCGCTTTCAGCAAATTTCTTGTAACACTCATCTTTCGTACACTCTTGTTATGTAATGACTTGTCTCTTGCCTTTTTTACACAAGTGTAGGTATATGGATATGCATGACCTTAACCGACAAAGTAAATTTTCAGGGTCTCATAAAATTAAAACAGACAACAGAGCATTAAGGTTCCGTGTTGATTTTGCCCAAAAAACTGTGCCCGGCCTGACACTTGTTTTCGCCTCTAAGTCCAGATTTTGAAAGCGCGTTTGGAATAACGAGTTTTAGGTGGTTTATCATTCGGAATAGCGCACATCTCATGCAATGTGGCTATTAAAGCTGTCTGTCTGAACGCTATCTTCGCATTGATCATTTGTTGGAACCCGTAAAATCAGACCCATATAACATATAACTCCAATACAACTGATTGTTCAGATTTGAGGGTTTGCGTTATATATATAACTTACACTGTACGGCAAAATCAACTTTTTTTCTGGGTATTAGACCAAACCAATTTTTTTGAAGAGATTGAGTCATAGATAGAAAAGTGATTTCTGCGTTTTTCGAAGTTAGCCTCCGAAATCGAGTTCGAAATAAGACGTTTGGTAAAAAATTATATTTAATTATTGCATGTAACCAACCTAAAAATATAGACGTAGTCTTATAAAAATGTGAGAAAAACCACATTTAAAGGAAACATATTTTTTGTTTTTATTACATAAACAACATTTCAAACAAAAAAGTTGCCTACCGATTTTTAAACAATACTTCGTATATAAAAATCTGAGAAAAACACTTAAAAGGAAAAAAATACAAAAAAAAATTTACAAAAAAATTACTTATTAGTAATACAGTACTTTAAACGTTAACTTTTACATATAACCTGTTATGTAAATAATCAAAAAAACCATGGTGTTTTTATATTTTTATATGCCTTAGACCTCTGTTATCTACATATCGATGGCTGAGCGGAAGATCGAAATATCTCGGCAGCCAATTCTAAAACGCTCTATCTCAAAAAACTTTTCAAGGACGCCCTATTTCAGAAATCGTTTCACAAACGCCCTATCTCAGCTGCCGATTCAAAAACGCCCTATATCAGCATATTTTCAATACATTTTGAAGTGAGATAGGGCGTTTTTGAACCGATTTTTGAGATAGGGAGTTTTTCAATTAAATTCTGAAATAGGGTGTTCTTGAAAAGTTTTTTGAGATAGAACGTTGTCGAACTGGCTGCCGAGATAGGTCGATCTTCCACTCAGCCATCGATATACTTTTGCTTTATTTTTGACAAGGCTGTGTGTGGACCAGAACGAATTAACGCTTAACACACTATTAATTATGTATTTGTTTTATTTAAATACGGTATTTTATTTTATTACTAATTAGTAATTTTTTTATATTTTTTTTATAAGAAAAAATTAGTATTTTTTCCTTTCAATTGTTTTTTCTAAAAGTTTTATATATAAAGTATACAATTATACATACTAAATAGATGAAAGGGGGTTTAATGGCCTTAACAATGATGACAATTTTTAAAAATCGGTGGGTAATTTTTATACCCGAGCGCACTTGTGCACAAGGGTATATTAATTTTGTTCACATAACGGTTGTTTGTAACAGCCAAAACGAATCGAGATAGATATAGACAAATGCATACATATATGCTCAGAATGAATAGAGTAATCGATTAAGCCATGTCTGTCTGTCCGTCCGTCCGTGTAGACGATAACTCGAGCAAAAATTGAGATATCTCAACGAAATTTGGTACGTAGGTTTCTGTTAATCCAAGGTAGGTGTTGAAAATGGGCGAAATCGGACAGTAACCACGCCCACTTCCCATATAAAGGTAATTTCCAGAAATACGAAAACTGCGATGTTTTAGTAACTACTGAAGATAATTCACTCAAGATTGATATTTGTAATAATTTTCAGACGAAAAATAAGAATATTATAAATTTTTGGAAAATGGGCGTAGCCACGCCCACTTATGGTTACATGTGTATATCTTGGTAACCGCTGCACCAATTGCTTCCAAACTTGGCACAGTTGTTGGCCTTGATACAGCATACTAAATGGCCGAAAATTTAAAAAAATCGGACAATAACCACGCCCACTTCCCATATAACATTAATTTCTAGATATACGAAAACTGCGATATTTTAGTAACTACTAAAGATTATTCACTCAAAATTGATATTTGTAATAATTTTCAGACGAAAAATAAGAATATTATAAATTTTTGGAAAATGGGCGTAGCCACGCCCACTTATATACATGTGTATATCTTGGTAACCGCTGCACAGATTTCTTCCAAACTTGGCACAGTTGTTGGCCTTGATACAGCATACTAAATGGCCGAAAATTAAAAAAATCGGACAATAACCACGCCCACATCCCATATAACGGTAATTTTCGGAAATACGAAAACTGCGATATTTTAGTAACTACTGAAGATTATTCACTCAAAATTGACATTTACAACAATTTTGAGACGAAAAATAAGAATACTTTAAATTTTTGGAAAATGGGCGTAGCCACGCCCACTAACCGCTGCACTAATTTCTTCCAACCTTGGCACAGTTTTTGGCCTTGATACAGCATACTAAATGGCCGAAAATTTTAAAAATAGGACAATAACTACGCCCACATCCCATATAACGGTAATTTTCGGAAATACGAAAACTGCGATATTTTAGTAACTACTGAAGGTTAGTCACTCAAAATTGATATTTACAACAATTTTTGGATGAAAAATAAGAATATAATAAATTTTTGAAAAATGGGCGTAGCCGCGCCCACTTATGGTTACATGTGTATATCTTGGTAACCGCTGTACCAATTTCTTCCAAACTTGGCACAGTTGTTGGCCTTGGTACAGCATACTAAATGGCCGAAAATTTAAAAAATCGGACAATAACCACGCCCACATCCCATATAACGGTAATTTAGAGAAATACAAAATCTTCGATAAATCAGTAAATATTAAAGCTAATTTATTCAAAATTGATGCTGGCAACAATGCTTTACCAAGATATACGTTTATGGTAAAATTTTGGAAAATGGGCGTGGCACCGCCCACTTATGATCACATATATGTATATCGGTAACCGTTCTAGCAATTTGTACCAAACTCGTTATTTTTATTGTGCTTGCCAAATAAAAGCAAAACGTTGAAAATTATTGAAATCGGACTAAAATTACGGCCGCTTTTTATATAACGGTAAATTTCAGAAATGCTTGAAACTTCAATAATTCGAAATTTAAGGACGCTAGTTTACTCAAAATTGATACACCCCGGCTTACCATCTAGCGGTAGCTTTCAGAAAGGTGAAAAAACATATATTTAATACTTGCGCCGGGTATTTAATGTTCGACTCCGCCTGAACTTACGACTTTCTTACTTGTTTTATTTAAAATAGTCATTTTTTGCTTTGAAGGGTTTTTCTCCAATTTTTATTTACAAAATAAACAAATATGCATATCAGAAGGGGCTTAATCGCCCTTACAATGATACCAATATTTTTTAAAGTCGGTTAGTAATTTTTTTGTTTAAAATATATTTTTTTGTTTAAAATATATTTTTTATACAAAAAAGGTATTTTTTTTACGAATCTTTAAAAAATCAGATAGAAATGATAAGTTTTTAATTTTTCGAAAATCTGAACTTTGACCCATTAAAGCAACTGTAATATAAGTTTTCACAAAAAAAGTTATATACCACATAAATAAGAGCAAAAGCTAGACCACGTCTGTATTGTTACTTTTTTTGCTTTTTACATGCAACAATTAAAAATAATTTCGTACCAAAGGTCCAATTTCGAACTTCGAAGGCCCATATCTCGATTTCGGAGGCTAACTTCGAAAAACGGAGAAATTACTTGTTTGACTTATGACTCAATCTCTTAAAAAAAAGTTGGTTTGGTCCAATCCCAGTCGAGTGCTGTACAGTGTTATACAGCTAAAAACATGCAATGTCGAAAGCTACCCTGCAGAAAACAATTATCAATTGATAAAAAATAACCCACTTGCAGCTAGCTACAAAAAGCTAACTTGAAACTAGTTGACAAGTAATGCAGGAGTATTGCAGGAGATTGTTTTCTTAAAATGCGTTTCAATTTAAATATCCTGCTCTTCGCAAATACTTTTTTGAATTGAGGACAAATAAAAGGAAGATCGAAATTTCATATTATCATTTTGAAGTTATGTATGTCTGACGGAGTTCGAATATGGGACCACCTACAGCAGAATATGTAAACAAATATAAAATGTAATAAAATAAATGAAGTAGTTAGTTACAAGTTAGTTACATCAAATGCAGAGGTAACCACCCCTGACTAAATATACCATTTCGCGGCCATCGCCATAGAAATATAGTTGGCTTTCGTCAAAGAAAATATACATTTAATAGTGACTTTTAGCTCCTTCCTAAACAACTTAAGGTTAGCTTATAGTTAGATACATTTCCTGCAGGTTATTTACTAAATAATCATTTACTAAATGATCATTTGAGGTATACTTCTCTACAAGTTACATCTCATATACCACTGATGGTTCAGATATGAGGAGTTTTTGCAATATAACTCTTCTATGTAGACAGCTAACACCATCTTATTGTGTGATGAATACAACGAATTCTTTATTGATCACATGTTATATTCATGTTGTCGAAACGTCGATAATGATGTTTAAGATGGAGGTAGTTGTAATTGGCGGCCGCTGTGGTGTAGTGGTAAGCAGTGCGCGCTTCCACTCCGCAGCGCCTGGTTCAAACCCTGGTCACAGCAACATCGCAAAAAATTTACATAAAAGGTGTTTTCTTAACAGCGGGCGCCCCTCGGCAGACAATGGCAAACCTCCGAGTGTTTTTCTTCCATGAAAAACAGCTTCTCATAAAAATACAATCGCCGTTCGGAGTCGGCGTAAAACTGTAGGTCCCTCCCCTTTGTGTGACATCATCAAAGCGCACGTCACAAATCGGAGGAGAAGCTCGGCCAAACACTAACATATGTATAGGCGCCAATCTATTATTATTATATAGTTATAACAGGACATTAAATCCCCTAAATGAAATTAGAAAGTTAAAATATCCCACGCTTGCTCCAACAATAGCAACTTTTATAATTATCGTACGAGCTACTCTGCCTGCTGTCGCTTAATTTAGTTTGCTCCTGTGACATGTTTGGCAATCCTTTGGGGAATACATAAGAAAGTTTTATTAACAAATTATAATAAATATGTTTGATAATAACAATTACAAAACAAATAGCCTTCGGGCAACAGACACTGCTGTTGTAGAGTTTGTGCAATTATGCTTTAAAATATGTTAAAATTAATTATAAGCAGTTTGTAATAAATCCAAATCGTGCGAGAGTGGATGAGGTAATGTGCTAACATACGCTCACAAATAAGCAATGGGAGTGGCCAGTAAGGGCCTAAACGAATTTCCAAAGAAATTTATCTACGTACACACGTACATATGCAGTATTTGTTTTTCGAGAATGTCTGCAAGCGTTAACATGTATTGGGTGTCCCAATAAGATCGGCGGATTTACATTTGCCGCCACTTCGTTAATACAGTATGATTTTTTTTTTGACTGCTGTCACGTACAGATAGAGTTGCCAACATTTTCCAAGATATTTATAGTACTCTTTCAAAAAAAATATATATAGTATACTTCAAATATATATAGTATTTTATTTGAAAGAAACTGTAAAAACGTTTTTATGTATACATAATTTTACTTTCTTATGGATTTCTTTTATAAAAAACGGATTTCTTTGCACTTTTGACAGTTTTTAACAATTCTTTGTTAACTATGAAAGTATTATATGCTTTATCGCAATCTACATTTAAATTGATATAAATCCAAAGTTAATGTTCAATAAGTCAGGTAGTTACTTTGTTTCTCTCATCTCGCTATTTGATATTCATAATAAACACCTCATTCTGTCAATGCTGCAGTTTCAAAGATAGAGTAGAAAAGAAATATTTTTTTAAGCAAATTTGGTAATTCATTCAGTATTTTTAAACATGTGTTGTCATTTTCGATTCGTGGTTCTATACTCACTATTAGTATTTTGAAGTCCACCAGCATAATTTATAGCGAATTTACAGGAAAACTTAAAATCGAATTATGAACGTTAATACTGGATTGATTAATGCTAATTCTACCAAGTTTCCTAGAAAGAAAAAGAACCTGTTTCCTAGAAGAAAAGAATGCGGGACATTTTTTTATTCTCTTTTTGTCTTCGCCTTCTCGTTTTGAAAAAAGGTTTTGAACGAACCATTATATCACAATCCTAGGCAAGTTTTGAAAGAATATTTTCGATACTAAATTTTATTAAAACAAAATGTGAAAATCAGCTTCATATAGAAACAGTGTCATCGTTAATTAAGAAAGAGATGTTCTTAAATATCAAAACTTTACGACACTCACATATTGACTAGATTTGACTATTTATTTTATTATATTTTAATTTGAATTATAGTTGATTCCTTAATAAACACTAAATAAAAATAAGTTTAATCTTTGAACAACATTAAAAAAAATGTATTTATTTATAATTAGAGAAATATAGTATTTTTGCATACTGTATTTTTTCCAACAGTATATAGTACGCAGATTAAAAAATAGTACAATACTATAGTACGGTTGGCAACCCTACGTACAGACCACGCGATTTAAGAATATGGAGACGTTTTCAAACGAACAACGTTGAATTATTTTAAAAACGAATTACAAAAATGGTGCAAGTTTTGTGATATCAGCTCAACAATTGCGTAACATTTTCGGTCGCAATAATGCACCAAATGAATCGACAGTGACGCATTTAATTACAAAATGTTAGACCAAATTTACGCTGATGGATCAGAAGACCATTGGTCGTCGTCGTCCTTGTCGGTCTTTAGAAAATATAGCCACACTAAGGGAATCTGTGACCGAGAATCCAGGAACTTCCATTCGGCATCGTGGCGTACAAGGTTCAATTGGTGCAAGAAATCAAACCAATGGACCATGAGTTTTTCTTTAAAATTAAATGCGGCGCTCTTTTTGGGACACCCTTTGTGCATTGTTCAATTTTGTGAATTTCAACAAATGCGTTTCCTTGCATGCCGAATATATGCACATTTGCTCTTTGTAAGCCATGCAATATTTACATTTTAATCTCCCTGAAGCGTACTCCGTATTTATACGAAAAATATATTTAATACACTTCGCATGCAGAAAATACAAATTCGGCATGCATTTAAAATGGATATGTTTGTATATATATGTGCAAGGTTTTTGTATTTACATGCATATGTACATATGTATATAATGCTTTGATTTTTTCTTTTTCATTTGGCATAGGAACTTTTTCAGTTTGACCTTCGCAAGTTTCCTTTTCCGTTATTAAAACATTCCATTTTGCACTTTTTATAAAATATATATTTTTTTAACTTATTCATTTACTTTTTACTAGAGCTCAGCTGTTTTTGGCCATCCAAAAGTCATTGAATTCTTTATATTCTAATTACTTCACTCATACAAAGTTCATTATCACACCAGTTCAAGAACGTCACTGTGTGAGTGAAGGAGGAATGTACCCAAAAATGTAAAAAGGGCAGAGTTCGCATAAAGTGTGGCCAGCCAGCTAGCCCAACTTTTCCACTTCAATTTGTAAGTTTAATCTCAGCTGGGCGTCGTTGCAATATTTCACTTTGTAAAATTTTTGCCGAATTCCTTCGTGGAATACACTTACTAGTCAGGCCAGCAAGCGGGCAAAGCAGGCAGCCAAGCCCACGAAAGCTTATAGAATAATGAATTAAGTGGAGTAATTCCATAAGTGACGTACTACCCACATAGTCATACATACTTGAGTGCCCTAAGTTGTGGCAAACTATGCAAAAGTTTCCGTACTGTTCATTTATGCAACATTAATCACGACGAAATTTTGCTTCTCATGCAATTGGGATTTGCAATGAACACATACTCGTTCACTCACTTATGAACACTCATAATTACACGCAAGTACATACATAGATGTGTAGTGTATTTTTAGTTAAACCAAAAGATCTGTGTGTATCAGTTTTTGAAAGGTTAGCACCCTTTAAAGTGGCAAGGATTTTAAGTGCGCCGAATTGCACAAAATTCAAAACTCGCCAGCAATCCCTTTTTCGTCCGCCTTTTCTTTTGCTAAATCTTAGCGTTTGTCCAGAAATATAATTGATAATTTAATAATCATTTCCGTTCCACTTTGCAGAACATTATAAACTTATTAACATTAATTACTCTCGTATTTGCAATTCAATTCTCATTTCCTTTCGCCACTATCCATTTACTCCATACACCACTCCATATTCCCAAAAAGTGTCTGCTATTCTGTCTGTTTGCATGTATAGTTCATACCCAATTTGCCACAGGGCGAAGACGACGTCGCTCTGGCGAAGTCGTTTTGGTGAACTCGAAACGACGTCATTACGACGTCGCCCTGGTGAAATCGTTTGGGTGAACTCGCAACGACGTCGTTACGACGGCATTCTGGTGTAGTCGTTGGTGTGAACTCTAAACGACATCGTTACGACATCGCTTTGGTGAAGCCGTTACGACGTCGCCCTGGTGAAGTCGTTTGGGTGGACTCGAAACGACGTATTTCGACGTCGCTCTGGTGAAGTCGTTTGGGTGAACCAGAAACGAATCCGTTTCTTCGAACCTACAAGTGTTACATATATCTACTACGTCGTGTCTACAAAGAGCTCCTCAGGCATTGCGGAATTTGAGTAGTGAATAGTAGCTGATGGTATTTCATATGGGGAAAATTGTTCTGTACAAAGTTTGAAACCATAAACGAAATATTTACTTTGCTGCTGATTCCTTGAAATTTTTTTATATAAACATATATATGTATGTATACTGCACATTGCTTTAATTTTTACTACATGGTCCTTGTTAAAAAATAAACCCAATTTCAATTAATTTTAAAGATAACTAAAATGAAGTAACAAACAAATAAATTGTTAAAACTTGCCAATATTTTTGACCCAGGGTGTAGTAATATATTAAAATTTTTGTTTGTATTTTATGACTGAACGTTTTCTTATTTTTCCTTTTAATTAATATTTAAGTATTTATGTTTGTTTAAAAAACTTTGAAAAAAATCAACTGAATTAAATTAAACTATTTTAAACCAAAAAAATTGTTCTTAATTTTCTAGCAATTTTGAGCATCGTTTGCAGTTTGCTGGCATATCGTTTTTGCGGGCTGCACGGTAGTCGTTTTTGCGGGCTGCACGGTAGTCGTTTTAGCGACCCGCCGGCGAGTCATTTTTGCGGCCCGCCGGCGAACTGTGCTTTTCATCCGACGGCGAGTTCGCCGGCGAGTCGTTTATGACTGTCGCCGGCGAACAAATTGTTCACCAGAACGAGTCGGAAACGACGTCGTTACGACGTGTATGTATGTATTACTTCCTTTCTTTGTTTGTCTGTCCATCATGCTGTTTGCCTGCCAACCTGCCATTTGTATGCACCCTGCAGTGTTCAGCGTGTGGCACGCGCCAAGCGACATTTACCATTCGGCTATAGATGCGAAGCGAACGTGTTGTCATGACAGCCGTTAAATACACCATTTGCTCCATTAAATATGCAACATTATTTACACAATTTCACTGGCCGTTCTCGAAGCTCTTGCTATTGCTGCTGCTGTTTCTCTATTGACAATTGAGTTGGAGCGCGTTTACACGACCGCCATGCCGCGGTTGCATGCATTGATGGCCCGGTAGGGAATACACAGCGGCAGCAAGTTTAATTACCTCTTGAAAATAATTTAGCAATTCGCTGCACAGTTGAATTTGGTGATGCGGTTGATGTTGGGAATGAAGTCTTAATAAAATGCTATGAACACAAAATCTTGTTAAAAATAAAGAAAGCGGCACCGGCTAAACCAAACATGTTTAATAATATTCAGAATTAATTAAAAATTTAAATTTTCCTGGAAAACGCAATCAAAGTTTAAGCAATTCATATAAATAGTTGGTGAAATCTCCAAAAACGTTAAAAATTGAATAACATCTCTACATTATTAAACGTGCGATATGTATGTAGTTGAACTTAAAATATTTTTGAAGATAGTTCTACTAATTCTGGTACAAATGTATGAATAATTAGAGTTGTCCCTACTAATAACACATCGAAGCGAAAAATGTTTATAACATGTTGCCCTTACCCGGTGCAAAATGTGTTTGATGCTACACTCATCCCTGTACTACTTGTCCTTAACTAGCTCACTAGAGCTGCCAAACTATCGATAGTATCGATAGTCTGGTCACATGAAATAACTATCGATAGTTTTAGTACTATCGCCACTATCGTTTCATTGATAGGGGGGTATTCTCTTTCCTATCGCTTTTGACATTTACACGTATTGGTTCAAAGAGAACAAAACTTGGCAGCATTATTTCATGAACCAAAGAAAAAAGATCACCCAGGACGGAGTGCGAGAAAAAGTATTTTTTGCAGTGACGTCATTTTTTCGCCGCCATGTTATCAACTATTATTTTTTTCTCAGATGCAATTACAATTACACGGTTGCCGTGCTGGGTGATTTGTTTAGTTGGTTCATGGCATTATTTCTAAAAGCGCCATTTTTTATTTTAAGCGTGTAAATAGCAGAGGTTACATTGCCGTCTTAAGAGCGTCTCAGAAGTGGTAATGCAGTATATTTCAAAGGACTGTCAAATTGAGAAATTTCAGAAAGCAGTTTCATGAGCAGTGACACCATGCATGGAAATTGTCTTTCGAAAGAAAGTTTTTTATTTCCGAAAAGCGAATTGCAGGGAAAGTTTCTGAAATCGCTTTTTGACTAATTACACGGCGAATGAATTTCTAGCAATATTTCTCGATACTAAAATGCAACCGTGAGCCGCTAAAATAAACAAATTTATAAAAGCAAGATAACGAAAAATAAATGGATTTAGAAAAACATATGAAATGGGTCGATACTATCGGTAGTATCGATAGTCACCCCTAAGACTATCGTAAAACATCGATGAACTTGACTATCGATAGTTTGACAGCTCTATAGCTCACGTATTTCATAACGTTGTCGTTTTAAAAAATCATTTGATATTCAGGGCAACTATCTCCTGTGACAAAGCTTCACAAGGCAGAGAATGTGCCTCTTTTGCCTTACAAGAGTGTAACAGTTTAAGAAACGAACACACAATTTTCCACCCTTTGCATTTAATTTAGAATCGAACACGAAAAGAGAAAGGGACAATCAACAAGCAACATTTTTTGATAGAAACCAAATCGCCATAAGGTTTTTTATTTTGGGTTTTATGAGACAAAATCGCACTACGAAGCAAAATGTAATAGAGCAAATAACAACACGTTCCATCT
Source organism: Rhagoletis pomonella (assembly GCF_013731165.1). Classification (NCBI taxonomy): domain Eukaryota; kingdom Metazoa; phylum Arthropoda; class Insecta; order Diptera; family Tephritidae; genus Rhagoletis; species Rhagoletis pomonella. Next base: position 72,647,396 of record NW_023458558.1, read on the forward strand.
GTGGCTTCTACAATTCGTAGGGGCTCTTTTTTTCTGCGTTTGACAATTACGCATAGCTATCAAAATATATGTAAATTCTTAACGTTTTCATGCGTTGGCAAGTATATAGGCGCTGTCATGGTAATTTGTGTAATCATCTTATCTGTCAAAGGCACGCATACTTATGTGCTTATGTGGGCTTTCATATGGATTTGGCTTTCGTTAACACAATTATTGGGGGTCATAGAGCAGTACTTGCAAAATTTTTAAATATTCCACATGGAAGGAGTGAAAACGACGAAGATTCCTTTGAACAACGATAAAGCTTATCCGCTCAAGTAAAAGTGAAACATCATTTGGCCTGCAAGTTAAAATTAGTATTTAAACATTAGGAAGTAATTCATTCAATTGAACCAATAACAGAGAACTCTTCTTAAAATATTGCTTGCTTAGAAGGTTTTTGAACAGCACTTTAGTAGCACTCACTATGTAGTATGTAGGTGCTAACGCTGACTGTTTGAAAATATTTTATGTATCTAAGATATCGCCAAAAGGAGTGCCTACGTAGCAGGGTATAAAATGGATGGCATTTTTATACGCATTTACAAGAAGTCTTAACCCTTCGAAGAATTTTCTGCGAAATTTTCCATTTCCAATTTTCATTTTGGCTTGCCTTGTGGCGGGAGACAAAAATATGAAATTCACATTGGATATTGAACAAGGAGAGAAAATAAAATAAGAATACAAAAAAATTCGAAATATACAGGAAATCCACAGCCACAAACACAATAATACACAACACCTCAAATCACCCTCAAATAACACAAACGCCGTGTTTAGACATTTAATAACCAGACTCGAAAGAACTCCCTTAAACACAATATAACTATTGCGAGATACAAGATTATTTAAAAGATACATAGAAAAAGGCGAATAAGAACTAAACCAAAGAAAAAAATTTGGTGGTCATGAGCACGATGTAGGGAGACAGAGGTGGCACAATCAGCAGTACCGCTATATTGTTCTTGGCGAATTTGACAGAATCAGTTGTTCGTGTGACGTCATTTTAGCAAACTGTTTGTATGTATGCGGAGATGTTTATATGTATGTAAACATGGCGACCTACATAGTTTGACAATTAACGTCATCTCCCGCAGGAATGCGCAATCTATCTATTCTTGGTCTATCATTCTTGGTCATGAGCACATAAAGTACTACAACAAAGAAATATCGAAACATCTATTCGAATCAAATTTCGCAAACCTTATGACAGAAATCTACGCTTAAACCTATTAGAGAACATTATTACTAACGAATGCACAGAAAATATTCAGCACGAAAAATGACACTGAAGAAGACAACGTCGAAACTGTTTGTCTCCAAATCAAATTTCCACAATACATAATTCTATTACCACTTAAAGTTTCAGTACAGACGCGTTAACCTCCAGTTATTATCTACGGCATTCATGGCCTTAAAGAAATCATACGGGCCAGCCTGCCATGCCGAGTTAGATTCCACAAGATAAAAGCAAAGCTCAGGATTGTAGGATTTCACAAAATGAAGCAGAAAAGCTTAGAAAAAAACCACGAGTCTTTAACATTGTAGACGCTTGTGCTTCGAGCCCTGAATGCAGCGACTTATGCAACAATTTTTAAAATCGCTATGCCTTAAAAAATATTTCAGAAAAAAGAGATATACCATACCTACATACATTTGTATTTCAAAACATGTGCTGTAACTAATTTAACGGCAAACAAGAAAGCAAAATAGGTCTGCCCAGTGCACGGACTTTACTACTTTATTGGTAGATCTACCAACTTTTTAGCTATATTATATTTTCTACCATTTTAACCAACAAAGGCTAAAAATCTACCAATATTTGGCACAAAGAAAGCAAGAGGTTTAAGAGGTTTTCCTGTGTTATTTTTATGGGAAATCGAAAGTCTTTTTTACGTCTGATTTATATATTTAACGAACGATATGTTCTACTGTAAAGGTCTTGGAACATTTTTGTAGAGAATGAAACGCTCTACAAAAAAGGTCTGAAGTCATTTTCGAAAAGTCAACTCGGTCAGAAGTTCTTCGAGGTTCAAGTCGAATGAATGGTGAATTCGAATTTGACCTCAAATAACTTTTGACCGATTTGACTTATCGACAAGTAATTTTTAGCAAAAAAAAACCGACTTCAACTCTCATATAAAAAAAATATATATATACATATATATATATATATATCTCATGATCCCCTGGTCGGATCTTAGCCAGATTAGTATGGGACCACCTCTGAGACACTAACCGATGCAAAAAGAATTACCGAAATCGAACTTTGGACCACAAGTTATGCGGTAACATACATAAAAAAAAATAAAAAATAAAAAAATAAAAAATATTCAGACGAACTGATAACCTCCTCCTTTTTTGGAAGTTGGTTAAAAAATGAGCGTTCAATTCTCTACAAAACTACTCCAAGACCTTTACAGTACAACATATCGTTCGTTAAATACAAACATAAGAAGTAAAGAAAAATTGTTCCTTTTTTATTCTTATGGGAAATCGAAAAGTGCGATGCGGTCATTTTTAATATTAGTACTAAGCGCTGAGATTTATTTTGGCTTCTAGAGGAAATTTTTGAGCGTGGTTCCGAGGAAAAAAAATTTTCTATATCACCCTAGTACACATATATATTGACATCGACAACAAAGTTAACTTTGACGGAGAATAATTGTTTAAGTCTCCCTCCTATTAAATTAATACAGGGCCCGAATAAGGGAATCCGTGATCGAATCAAATTTTATAGGAAATTTCTTTTTGAGCATTCGGTAGTGAGTTTACTTTTTCAATCAAAATTGAATAGGAGAAAACAGCTGAGTTTCATTCGACAACGGATTCTGTGATTCGGGCCCAGCCTTATGTGGGTATAGGTTTTTTGTTGAATATTTTATTCACGTGAAACACATTTTTGTCTTATTAGGTGACAGCAGGAGTACAAATACAAAACACACTACACTACACGCATAATGCCAGTAAGAATTAGGAAAAATACATAATTTTGACATTAAGCTGCTCCGGTAACACGATCTTTTCTTAATTTGCCATGTTTTACCCTATTTAAATAAAAACTATCCGATATTTGTTTTTTTTAATCTACCAACTTCTACCGATTTTTCTATGTTAAATTTACTAATATTAATTTTATTGAAGTCCGCGCACTGGGCTTGCTGCACATACATACATATGTATGTAGCATATTCTACTGCATTTATGTGTGCATGGCTAGAGTAGCATACTTCTCTGGTAAGTATTCATGGCCACCCATAGCGATTTAATTCGAAAAAATCCTAATTAGTCTTTTCGTAATCTAAATAAATACACCCGCAATCGCCGCAAATTAGTAAGCAGCAGTGCACACACGTAGTAAGCAGTGACCACGATACCAAGTCCTGTAAGCAACAGGAAGGCCAAGCAAGCAGGCAATCAACCAACACAGCTAACCGAGAAGCGGATAACCTAGTAGCAGTAATACACGTTGCAACACCAAACGGCGGGCAGGAAACGACAAGTGACAGTGGTGCCCCAGTCCAACTCTGCCCCTTCCCCAGTCTTCTAGAACGATTGTAACCAGTAAAAGTGTGGCAAACAATCGCAGGCGCTGGCCCGAAAAAGTGCAAGCAACACCTTTAACAACAAAGCTGAGTGGCCGAAAGTGTACATATGTGTGCTCAAGCGAGGGCGTTACTTGTTTTTGTGGGCAGCTAACGGAAAATTTCATGCATTTTAGATTAGGCGAAAATGTAATTTTAAAACGCGAGCGATTAATGTTCAACACAATTACAATTACACACATGCGTACATACATACGCACAAACAATTGCCACAATTGCAGTGCTGGAGCACACGAGGACAACGCCAGCCTTGTCGGTAGCAGTAATGGACAAAACAATAGACAAAGTGTGGTGCCGCTGCGTCGGCAACTACACTTAACGCATATGTATGCATGCATATTTAGTACACTTATATGCATTTACTTATGCATGGATGTGCGTGAAACAATACAAAACCGCTGAGCAAACAACAAAATTGACTGTTATTAGTGCTGACAGGAAAATAGAGCAAGTGGAGTGGCAGCGTTACCAACTTACAGATTTCCTCCCAAATTTAGAGGAAAATTTTGTAAGCAGACAATGTTTTTAGGGAAAACTTTTTTAGGGTATCTAATTTTTAGGCAGAAAAATTTTCTGCTTACTATTGTTTGGTTGAATTTAATTTACTTGGTGGTGTAATTTTTTGTTGCGGAAAATAAAAATTTTACTTTTGCTCATAAAAAAAAGATTGTTTATCGATTTTTCGAGCTGCTTACAGTTCATAAAGATACACTGATTATAGCTTGTAAAAACATTTGGAGCACTTGTATTTAATTTTAAATAAACTGAAAATTAAAGTGTTTTGATTATCCATATCGTCGTTTAAAGTACAAAACAAAAAGCAAAATCGCGTATCAATAAAATGCGAAACTGCGTATGTGAAGTTGCTTAAATTATTTTCGAGAGAGTAAAAACACTCATATTTCAAAATGGTTCTCTTTTTTACAAAACAGTCGCATTTCTGGCTGGTATATTTTAGGACGAATGGATAAGGATTGAGCCAAGAGCTTGTGTGAGAAAATCAAATTTTTGGCAGTAAATGTTAGTTACGCGGTTTTGCAAAATGACGAAACGCGGTTTTGTACTTTTAACGACGATATCTACATACGCATTTATGTACTCAAAAACTATATCCTTAATGAATGCTCTTATATAAAATTTAATTGTTAAGTCTTTATGTACTCCGCCCATGTATAATAAATACTAATACTGAACACTTTTCGTAATAAACAAGATAGTAACTTACGACGGTAAGCTACAATACATATGTACATATTATTATATTATGTATAAGTAATTTTTTTTTATACGCTAATGAAATGTGTTTTTACGGGATTTTTGTTGATTTTAGGGGATTTTGAAAAATATTGGGGGAAAGCTTTCTGAGTGGTTGGTAACACTGTGGAGTGGAGGGTCACGTGATGTTAGTGTGGGTGAGCTCATTCGCACTTCGTCTGTCTTTCGTCGATGGCGCCTATTTCCTTGGGTTGCGAAATCAACAGAAAAAACATCGATATTTTCGATTTCGATGTTTCATATAAAAAAACTGATGCCAAAATATCGATATTTATCGAAAATGGCATTCAATCCATAGTTAATATATTTTACACTGAATGCATGTGGTTTTTGCATATTTCTGCTTTGTTTGATTTACAACCATTTAAAATTAGTGCGACATCTCTTAAAAACAATACCTATAATTTCTTCCCAAATATTCACCTGAATCACTGTATTAAATTGCCAATGTTTCTATTTACACAAGATTGCAACTGTCGTCTTAATTATAAACTAGTCTTATACATAAATATGTATTGTATTTGGAAATCAATTGCTTTCGTGCTTTTCTTGTTAAAATACATGTGTTACTTATTTTTGAACCGGCATAAAATATTAGGAAACTATTTGTACCGTTTGTATGCGCTAGATTTTTGAAATTTTAGCCTGAGTTATAAATTATGTTCGATATTTCGATATTAAGAACATCAGAAAAAATAACATCGATGCATCGATATTTAAGCGTTGAAAGCATCGAATAAAAACATCGATGTTTTTGCCAATATATCGATTTTTCGATACATAGGTTTTTAGTTAGGTACTATTTGCTGCTAAGACATGTGTAGTGCATTGTGGGCACTCGCTAAACGGAAGGCCGGGAAAGGTGGCTAAACGACAAATTGACATTAGCGGTGGTTAAGCGGTGGCAGTGATCAGAGTGGCGTGTATGTAGCTTCATCAGCAAGCATTAGCAATATGGCACATATGTATGTACGTGAGTATGCCAATACATCAACAGGCAAATTCATGAATTTACTGGCACGGGCCGGCGTTAAGTAGAATGAAGGCAAGTTCTTGAATTGTATGCAAGAAAAGGCCACGCAGTGGGAAATGAGCGGAATTAATTCAAACTGACGAAGATTTTTACGATGAGAATCAACTTGAAAAGTGAACACTGAAGCCTTCTTACATACCATTACTATATCGACCTCTAACAGCTAAAAAGATGTAAGCTACATTTTATCGAAATTTTATTTTTGATGCAGAAATTCATCTAGATGCTCAGATATCACTTACATATTTATACCGGTTAGGGCTATATATGACGTATAATAAGATTAAGATAAGATTTGCCAAGTAATTCGCTCGAGAACCAATCAGTAAATATAATTTGAAAAGTGTATTTTTTTTAGTTGTTTTCAAAAGTGTTGTTCACACCCAAAACCACACTCATTTAACTTAAGCGGGTTTCACTGTAGTGGAAAAAAATAACAAGATTTCACAAGGAGAACTTAGCATAGTACGAAGGCAACTGGCTGAGTCAGTGGGATCGTCGGTTCGAATCCTACTGAACGAAGTCTGATGAGGAAATGTGGTGATTTCCGAAATAGCTATCACTTCTACAATTTTTTCAAATTATTGTTGCTTTTCCACAATAAGTTTTTCATTAAAAACGGCCTCAAGCTCAAACAAAATTGGTTGAATATAATTGTTACAAGGCCATAAAATAACAAAAACATATTTTAGTTTTCGGTAATTTTTCAGAAAAATGTGGTTATTTCAACAATAAAACCCCGAAAATCAGAATTCCAAACCTTATGCAAAATTAAAGAAAATTCTGCAAAATTTCATTCAAATATTGCACTTTTTATTTACGCTCTCTAGAAAAAAGTTAAGTATGCAGTTGCCATTGAATGGGCTAAAAATTCAATTTTAGTATAATAATGTGCAATAATTTTTTTATATGGAAAAAATGTGCGACACCTACAACAAAAAAAATTCCCAAAAAACAATGGTAAGTCCTAGCTACCTCAAATTTGCAACTGCGTACTCACCTTTTTTCTAAAGAGTGTAAATAAAAAGTGCAATAGTTGGATGAACATTTTGCAGAAGTTTCTTTAATTTTGCATAGGGTTTGGAGTTCTGATTTTTGGGGTTTTTGTCGCATAATTAACAATATTTTTATAAAACTTACCGAAAGCTAAACAATTTTAAAAATAGTCGCCCCTATTGTAAAAAATTCGCTGTAACCAAACTTTATTGACTGATTGTATGTCAATTTTCTAAATCTGCCTGCAGCTTCAAACAATCATTTGTATGTCGAATTTTCAGGCAAAGCTCTCCATCGTCCGCAAATAATAAACATTTTGCAAAATTAAATACCATAGGAAAATCATTAGCTAGTATTTAGTTTTAGCGCTATTGCCGCGACAATTTTGTCAGAGTGGCAATTGTCAGTGTCAATGTCACTAAAAAGAATTGGAGTGCGCAATGTTACTTAATATCAGGGTTCGGATTTTCCTCATTTTAGCCCCTCGCTCGCTCGTTAGTTTGCTCTGCGCGAGCGCAACTCACGAGCAACACGCGAGGCTGTTTGCAAACGAGCACTCGTTAAGTGCGAGCGCACGCGCTGAGCAGCCAACGAGCGAGTAAGCAAACGAGGGCAGCGCAAGAGTAGAGCGGCAGGCAAACGAGGGCCTCATTAGCTCTGCCCTCGCGAGGGCGTCGTTGCGAGCGAGGAACTCATTTGCAGCAGCAGACGAGTGAGGCGAGTAAACGAGCGAGGCAAATGAGGCAAGCAGATTAGACAGGCAAACGCAATGTTTGGTCGGCATAAATGTATGGGATAAAAATTGCAGCAACTAAGAATTTCGAGTAAAGGATTGTATGCACGCATGCAGGTATGTATATACATACATATGTATATACACATAAGTTTGTATATATTTATGTATATATTCTCATGCACAGAAGAATAGATTCGTGCTATTTTGACCAGTTTTATCTACTAGGTAGGCACATATGTGCATACATATCTATGTAGGTATAATGTTTTTAATGTTCAATAATTTCATATAAAATTTCAACTTATACACTTAGGTCTCTTTTTATGCGGTTCTTTTTTATGCGGATTTGAATTTATGCGGTTTTTCAAACACTTTTTTCGCTGTAGCGATTTTGCTTTTTTGAGAGCTTTTATTACTTTTTTTCAATATGTAAGGGGCAATGCTTCTGATAAATAATTTGTCTTTGTATTCTTACATACAAGTAATTACTAAGTAATTTGACTAAGTAACTATGTTACATATGTATAAAGCAGAATATAATATTTATAAAAATCATTATTTTGTCTTTCATTGCATAAATGAGTAGGACATCAGCATTTTCAAATGAATATTCCTGGTTTAGCACCCATACATATGTATGTATGTAGTATAACACAAACTACTATTTGATAATTAAGGCTGGTCCACATAGAACTTTCGCGTTGACTTTGTAGTTGGCGTTGGTTTGACAGAACGTAAGTTAAAAGTATGCGTTCTACAATGAAGCTTGGCAGAGACTACTTTGGCCACTAAATTAACATATTAACGAGAGATAAATTAATATTTCATATCCATAATTGTATGAAAAATTATATTTCTTGCCTTCATTTGATTAAAAGGAAAAAAACATTTCATTTCATTTTATTTATTTGCAACAGCTGGCGACCGACGCAGCGATCTTACTGCTTTGTGTTGGTCTTAGCGTTGCCAAATTTTGGATATGTGGACGGCTGCTTTGAAATTCGACGCCAACGCAACGCCAAAGTTGTATGCGAACCGGTCTCTATTCTTTGTTTACGCAAATTCTCCCATGTCTACATATCCATATATACATGCATACATATGTACATATGTCCTTGAACAACAGGCCACAAATAAATTTTTTCACCAAGGACTATATTTCATTCAGGTATAGAGCATAACTGCTACAAGTAGCAAACTATTTTGGGGATGTTAACAAGTGCATACTTGTTTTTTGTTTCTGCGGCACAAACGATTATAATATATTCGTTACTTACTTTTCTCTGTAAAGACAAAATACATGAATATGTGCATACATACATAAATGCATATATACATAAATACGTACGTACAAACATATATAAATATGCATGTTATGTGTGTACACATGTATGAATATAACTCTAAAAAATAATTCATTCCATAATCTATGCTTATGTGTGTAATCAATTTTATTTCTTGTTTTAAATGCTGCCCTAATATAATACTATAGATATATACAGTGAAACCTCCCTTGGGCGGACACTCACCGTCAGTCATTTTTTGTCCGCCCAAGAGAGGTGTCCGCTTAATGGAGGGGAAGCCTATTTTAGAACTTTTTAATGTTTTAATTAATTGAATAGTCACTATTTCTTATTTGAATAAAAGATATTGATATTACATCGCTCAAACAAAAATGTGCATGTATTTTTTCAAAAATGCACATTTGATTTATGTGCGTAAATACATATTAAGTAATAACAAAATAAAAATAAATGTTACATTTTAGTCCATAAACTACATAAAATCATAGATTCATTACATAAAAAACTGGGAAATTATCGATTGACGTAAGTTTTATTTTTAATTTTTTTCAGTGTCAGTACCCTTTTCATCAAAAGTTTTCAGGTTTTTATCAGTCTCCAAGGGTTTCTGACAATTCAAATAACGAACCTAAACCACTGCGCAAACCAAACTAAATGTGTGCATAACAATCACATTTTGTGCGGGAAGTCCCCTTTTTCCATTTAGTAGTCCGCCTATGAGGAGTTCGCGTCCGCTCAACGGAGGTTTTTGTTTGATTTGTTATGAAAAGAAATCTTAATGTCCGTTGATAAGAGGTTCGCGTCCGCCCAATAGAGTTTTTGTGTCAATTTTATGCAAAATAACTGTCCGCGTCCGGCCAAGAGAGTGTCCGCTTAAGAGAGAGTAATTTGTTCCGAAATTTATACTTAAAACTTGGTATAGGAAAAAAATGTCCGCCCAAGGGAGGTGTCCGTCTAATAGAGGTGTCCGTTAGGAGAGGTTTCACTGTATATGCATATGTACATATAATTATTAACATACTTTCGTACATAATCTATTGACATACATTCCCACATTTTTATGCACAAAAATGCATGCGTTGTATAGTACACTCGGAGCGCTCGCTCGTCGCTCACTCGTCCTTCCTAGCAGAGTGAGTATGCAGACAGCTACTCTCCTCGCACTGCGAGCGAGGCAACACAACAGCCTCGCTCGTTTAATAGGAGCGCGAGCAAACAAGCAGCGCTCGCTCGTTTGGGGAGCGAGCCAAACTTCTCGTGCCTCGCCTCATTGCTGCTACGAGTATGAGCTGCGAGCGCCTCGTTGACTGTGAGGCATTGAGTAGGAGTTTGCTCGCTCGAACTCCGAGTTTTTGCCTACCCTGCTTAATATTTTCCATTAATTTTAGCTGGCAGCCACTGCATTACTAACTTATTTGAACAGGTTCAGTGGTACAAATCGAAGAGTTACTTCGCTGAAATATTCATGAAAAAGGGCCGAGACTATGTGACAAATTTTAAAAAGAGATCTTTTATTGAAAGAATTTGAGCTCAATGTTTCCAAAATACGAAGACGCGCTGGAGACCGCCACATTATCTCCATGATCAAAGAATAGAATAAAATAATGTTCCTCCTTTCAAAAATTGTCAAAACAAACATTAAATCCGTTGGAGCCATCGAAACTACATATCGTCACCTTAATTCGTAAAGACCTAACCCACACTGCGTTTTTCCCTACTTGTGTTTGATACTCTTTTTATAATCGGCCCTATTATGGTTGTCAACGTCGACGTCGGTGCCATTTTTTGTTATCAAAAAATAGCCCTCGCACGTCCAACGCCAGCTTCGCTGTCTAGAGTAATTTTGCGGAGAGGTGTTCCTCTCATACTACTGTGGTCAGCGAAGTCGGAGTTGGAAAGATAAGGGCTATTTTTTTACGAAAAAATTACGTCGACGTCGACGATGCATATGAGCAGATCCGGGAAATAGTCAACCAAAAACGGAAAAAATGAATGCCATTCAAATTATCGCATTATGGTATCAAATATGGCATAGTGCAATACTTTTTTCCTTTTTATAGTTCTTTCTCACCTATTCGAGGAATCTGCCTTTCCCTTCTTACTTCTTGGAAGAAAGCTTTAAAAGACTTATACAAGGGCATGACCTTCACCCTTTTAAAAAATAATAACAATATTCTTGGACTCACTACAGATAACCACGATTCTACACTGCTTGGTATCAATATTAATTTTTTCAGTCCAAGCTTAAACATAATTTATGTATGAATACATGTGTATGTATGTATGTATGTTCAAAGCTATAAATCATATGAAAATATTTCGTAACTTGCTTTTACTGTTGTGAACAAAGAACTTTTTATAATGCAGCTTTGGTTTTCATCAGCTTACTTTGCCACCGATACGCTGCAATATATTGCAGGAAAGTACACGTGTGTGTACTCAAATATTTAAAATACTGAAATTTATTAATTAAATAACAATCACAAGGTAGCAAAACAGCCCGGATGGATCGAGTTACCCCCACGTATAAGCTGGTGGATGAGAGCGGTGTGGGAGGAAAATGAATAATAAACATAAGTATATATGTACATATATAGTGCATATGTATATACATATATATATATATATATCGTCGATGTTTTTTCAAAACCGCCTAAATCGCCGTTGTGGCAAAAATGAGATTTGGTAACCCTGAACACCAGACATCGAGATTTATGCATAAAACTCGTTAAATCGTTATTAAAACAACAGATTTGTAAAATAATAGCTACAGAAAATAGCGCCTCACAAGGCAATGCTTTCAAAGAAACCCTGTTTTTCGCTCTCCTGTAAAATTCGAGCGCCGTAAGATGATAGGCAATTTTGCAATTGGACTATGGGCGGTTTTGCAAAAACATCGACGATATTTGTACGTTTCCTATAAAATTCCTCCCCATCTTCCATAATCAAAATATCCTCGAGGACAATGAGACAACTGAATACTGAAAGAGTGAGTGAAAAGTGGAAGCTTGAGCATACAAAAGCTGGTGAGGACAACGGTGTAGCAGGCTGCTTTCACCGGAAATCGAACAAAAATGCTTTTAATATCGAATGTAACCGCAGGCCGCAGTAGTTTCCATTTATTGCTTTGACCCCTGTTGCCAACTACCGTCATTGTTATTGTTATTGCAATAAATACCGATGCAGCGATATTTGTTTATTTTTTTCAATTGCGGTTATTGTACTACTGACGCTGCCTCAGCGCAACCAGTTTGGTATCCTTATGCACCTCTGTTTATTAATATTCTGTGGCATTATGAATGCAAATGGGACCAATGATGTGAGCGAGCAAGCACGCGCTTGAAAATGCTGCACAAGGAGAGGTGGACGTAAGGAGAAAATAGACGGTACATTTGTGAAGAATTTTGATGAAAATGCCATGTTATGCTTTCGCAATGAAATATTTAATTACACATCAATGTATTCAAACGGGTATTGCTTGAAACACAATACCCAGCGAACGGCAAATTTCGCCCAGCAGAGCGATGCCGACGACCAACTTTCGCCCAGCTAATTCGCTTACTGAAACACAAATAGAGCGGTATCGAGCGGTTCGAATGCTGTCAGCTGATAAGGTGACCATGTTTCAAGAAGGAAGCTTTTACAACGAAGAGGGAAAATACCAGCAAGAAGAAGTTTAAAATATGGAAATAGTCTTTAAATATAACTACTAGTAAACTTACGTTTTACTAGATTAATCTCTGATAGAAAAATATAAGGTATATTATTTTACTTTTAAACAAAAATTACGATAACTTTTAAAGTATGGTCATCATGGCCTTTTTTTGTCGTTGCCGTTGACCGCGGCGATAGAAATAAATCTATCGTCGCGAACAGTCGTCGAGCAAAACTTCGTCGTTTGCTTTGGTTGTGCGCGTTCTCATATAAATCAGTGTGTTTTAATTATCTCAGCAACCATCCGTGACGAAAAATTTGCCGTTCGCCGGTGTTGTGCTTCAGCTTTATAGCGGATAGAAGTGGAGAGTGAGCCGAAACTTATTTTATATGAAAAATAATAAGAATAAATTAAAATAAACTTTGACAACACTAGTGGATGATCAGCGCTGGTGGACTTTGAAAAGCATGGAAATGTAACACGAAAGCTCAAAGAAAGCTCAATTCGTAAGAGAATCGCACGTGTCCAAAAAAGAAGCAAGTTATGTACACGTTCGCAATATCGAGCACTTTTATGGTGCAATTATACATAAGCGAAGACTTTGTGAGAATGCAATAACCGAAACTCCACACGTACATACATACGTATGTATATCCTAAGGGAGTACGAGCAACTAACAAATGTAGTAGGTAGAAGGATGCCTGAAAGCTGCTTATCAACAGACTAACTGCGAGCTCCATTTAATGCCGTTAATCGAAATTAACACTCAGTAGCCAAGAGAGGAGTACCAGCTGTGACCTGGCAGGATGCCTCCATGCCAGCGCCAGCTACTGGAAATATTTATGAAATGGTTGGAATTTCTTGTTGGCCATAGTGGTATACTCTGTGAACATTTGTTGTCTTTCGTCTGCCAAAGTGACGAACGGCACTGTTACGCACGCCATAGGGTAAAATGCGAAAGGTGTTCGCTGACATTGAACCTTGCCGCCTATCGGTGCGTGGTGTCGTTGGTAGATGGTAGGTGATGTTGCCATGGTGTGCTCGAAACCGAATAATTTGCTTGGGTTGGGGCATTTCGCAATACAAATAATTAAGCTTATGAAAATTTCAATTATTTCAGTGAATCCTCGCAAAGCTCACATTGGCCATTCTGCAAGCTCGATGCTGGGGTGACAGTTTGGTTGGTTTATTTGTATTTATCGCATTTATTAAAAAGGGAATTCCATTTATGAATTGCAATTTATTCGCTGAGGAATGTTGTTGCAACGGCCTGCCGTCACGGAATTGGGATAGCTCTGAAGGGCTTTAGTTTTTTTTGTCACATACGAATCAAAACCAAACACAGAGATTTAAGGTTATGTGACTAATAAATAAACGAGGAATTTAAAATACCAACAACTCGACGAGCGTATGAAAAAACCAAAGTAAGCAATTTCTGTAAGAGCAACCTGCAATTGCTGTGTACTTACCCAAATAGGCTTGTTGTGGTTCGGCCATTTGTATGAGAGCTGAATCCTTTTTGTTGTATAAGATTTTCACACGTTGCACATCTCCATAAACACCTGACGGAGGAAAGAGAGAAGAGTAAGAATTAATATGAAATTACCTAAAGATCTAGAGAATATTAATTTATTAAGATGGATCTATGAATTATCAGGATATAATACTTCTAAAAAATCAAGAAAATTTAATGAAATCCAAACGAAAACAGCGGAAAATCAACACATACCTACTTATATTTTAAGTGATACAATTATTAATTATATTATTATTATAAATTAGTTGTTGCAAAATTGTCAAGTTCAAAAACTATGTTTGTTTGTTTGTACTTACATACATCCTGCAAAATTCGGATCGAAAGGGTTAAAATTGTGCTAGTTGCTACAGCTAAGACTTTAAATCTTATGTATATCGTCACTAAAAAAGGCGCGTAAAAAAATTTTGCGAAAAAAGATGCTTATGAAAAACTTCGGCGAAGAGTCTTTGACGCTGAAGTTTTTTTATGCGTCTTTTTTCGCCAACTTTTGAGTTCGCGCCTTTAATCGTGTTTAGTGACGATATGTACTATCGAAATACGCGGGATTCGGTGCTTTCAAGCGCACTGACAGTGCTTATATTGACATTCTCGGTTATATGCATTATCGGTGCAACCAAACGAACGACTACTTCTATTAAACAATAAATTTTCATTTAAAACAGGAACAAATTAAAATCTCATTTATTTACTGTAAGAGAAATATGAGGCTGTGGGAGAAGATGTGGCCTAACCCACAATTTATTTTTTGTACTTAATTGCTAAAAACAAGTTCAAATATGATACATTTTAAAATAAAAGTCGCATTTCTTTTTTTAAAGGTATTACAATTGAAATTATTTTAAGTAGTTATGTTAGTAAAAAGAAAAAAAATTTGATTAGGCTAATTCTGCCCTCCCGGCCTCATATACATATGTACAACAGAATTCAAGTGCACAGAGAATGATAAGCAGTTATATTCGGAAATTTTATGAGCGGCTAAAACTTATACAAGTTGTTCACTAAAAGATTTTAAAATGAAAAATTAATTTTAATTTATCAGCGGAAAGATGATACATTTTTAGGTGCTTCTAAGTGGGAGATGCTTATAAGCGGTTAATTATAGCTTGATTTTTTGTGTATTCTATACATATTTAAATATTTGAAACTTTTTTATAGTGTTTCTAGCGTTTATAAGCGAAAAATAATGTAAATGCGTACATACATGCGTATCTATGTATGTAAGTATATGTTAAATTAGGACTTGCCCTGCGGAAAAAAATTATCAATTGATAAAAGATAACCTACTTGTAGTTACTTTTTATGCGGGATTTCCATAAAATATATAACTTGTGGTTAGCTACAAAAAGCTAATTTGAAACAAGTGGACAAGTAATGCATAGTTAGCTTTCGTCAAAGAAAATATACAGATAATAAGTGACTTTTAGCTCCTTCCTAATCAACATAAAGTTAGCTTATAGTTAGACACATTTCCTGCAGGGTGTGTATGCATGCATGCGCTTATTGAAATTGGCCAAAAGTTGAGATTGGACCACCATACCGCGGCAAACACATCGCTAATGCGTTCTCCCAGTAGAACGTCTGCCACTATGACACCAACAGCTTGGGTGGCATATTTGCCAAACAATAAATTACGATAAAAAGCTTTTCTTAAAAAAGTTTCTATACGATACGAAGCAAACTGCCATTGGCAACGGTAGCGGCTGCAAAATCAATGGGGAGTCGCCATGAATATAAAATTGTTCTTCCATTTCTCACTCGAACTTATTTCGTTAGAGTAAGCGCGGCTAAAGTGCTATGAGCTCTTTAAGATGTGTGTGTATGTAGACAAAAAGTTCTGTGGTAAAGCGCTAAGCATTTGACCAACACTCAACTCGGCTCTATTTTTATACCTTTTGAAATACTTCGGACGACATTTGTCACTTTCGGACACAAGACAAAAAATCTTTCTTTAAAATTAAGTGTTTTGGCTAAAATTCGTGTTTGAGTACACAAAGGTAAAGAGAGGGGTTTTCACATTCATTCAAATAATAGTTACAAAGGTTGTTAAAGCTCCGATGATATAGTTATTATCGAGTTAAATATCCCACTAGTTACAATGGAATGGGCCCATGAACAATATTAAAAAATTAACAAAACACATTAAACTTGAAACCAGTGTACGAAAATAAACTATATTGTACGTTACTATTTCGTTTCGTTTATTACTTTAACAGTTCGGTACAATACGAAACAAAACGGCTGAGTTCACTTTGGCGATAGTACACTACAGTAGTTTAGTAGTTACAGACGAAACAACAAACGAAATGAATCGTGCAGGGAAAATATTTTTATGTATGTACATATATGCAATAAACAAATACAAAACGAATGGCTGCAATGAATAAAAAAAATAAAAATGTTTTTTAATTGAATTGGATATGAAAATTTACAGAAAAAATTTTTTTTCACGTAATTGAAACGTTTGCATACATATAAAACGTACCCTATGGTACAATTGTCACAAACGAAAAGCAAACGTTTCTCGTTGGAGAAAATGACAGTGAATCTTACAATTTGGATCTGACTATTTACAAAACTGTACAAAACCACAAATGATATGATGATCGATGAGCAAATGGGAATTGTTTTGTACAGTTTATTTTCGTACCCTGCTTGAAACACATCAAAAATACTGAGTCACTGAATATTTAGAATTCTACATCGATTATATTTCAAGAAACAAATTAGTTAGCCAGGTGTACATGAGCCCTGCATACTTTGACACACAACAAATGGAATTCCAAATTGAGTTGAGCGAAAAATGCATTTTGAAGAAAATTTGGCCGGTAGTAATCGTATGCGCTTCTGTAAAAATAAACTAAGTAAAATGTGTACAAAAGCGAATGCAAACTGCATAAACCCACAAAATGCCACAAATTCAAATTGAGAAATTGACTCCAAAGACGAATGCCAAAAAGTATAAATTGTTGTTTAGTGCCCAGCAGCACGAACAAATATGTATGTAGGAATATATTGGCCTCACAAACGACAGCCAAAGCACTTCAACGCACGAACATACACATGCTACAAGGATCTAATAGAAGGCAACTACAACGCGCCTACAGAAACATATTCATACTTGTTGCACATTGATAACACCCGTCATAGCTCAGGTGAAAAAATCCAACCAACAGACAGCCAAAAGTGAGTTTTCCAAATGCAAGAGCCAATTCCAAACAAATTTGGAAAATGGTAAAAAAATTGGCAACAGCCGAATTTGAAAAAGTAACAAAGTGAATTTAGTAGAAAAAGTGGACTGAAAAATAAAAAGCGAATCAGGGGTGGAGTGAGCGTGAGTGCAGCACTTGTGCTGAAGAACAAAAATTGTGCATGCCAAGAAGTAAATCCATTTTACACAGCCGAATGCATAAACAAACCGCACTACGAAAAAGGACAGACCAGGGAACGAATCAGCCGATGCTGAAATGCCGCAGTATTAGACACACATATGTACATATGTACATATACACTCGTGGCCACAAGTAAATCGAAGAAACATTGAAATACAAATATCAGTTGCATCGGCTGGTAGATATGTCGGCAGCATGCAATATGGAATGTGCAACATTCAAAATCAACTGGGGCCGATATAGCTAACTTAAACTTGCCAGTGAACTCACGATTGACGACCGACGACGAGTAAACAGGAAGCATCTACATACATAGCCAAACGAAAGCATGCATGTAGGCTAAGGAGAATTGAGGCTGTACGGAAAAGTGCACTCGCAAACCAAGTAGTATGGCCCGCATCCGGCTGCTTGATGGCTTCGATGTGCACATTGAAGCGGAAACGAAGTCAACAGTGAGAGGAGGGATTGGCAGTAGCTAAAGAAGACATACCACCAGGAATTAGAGTGAAGGGAATGGTGGGCACTGATGTAAAAATTTACTCACTGTTTAGTGCGCTTGACTTGTGCCCCACAAGCAAATAAGAAGTCAAGAATTCGAAAGAAAATATTGCTTTAGTTTGTGAAAGGATGGCGAATAACCTGACTAAGGATATGAACTGCAGAAGGGGATGATATATGTAGATTACTTTGCTAGTTGTATGTATTTGTAGGTATGTCTGTACAAACTACGGCACTGTTGCGCCAAAAGGTGTTTATACATTTGTAAACTAGTAAGTTTTTCACTTGATAGTATTTTATTTCTATTTGTATTCAGCCAAACTGATTTACACTAGCAGTCATTACGGTGAATTGGAGATGGGATTATAATGGTTGGCTTTTGGTAGATGAGCTCCCGCGAGTACTATTAGTCACATATCAAGGATGGGAAGGATTCTTGAAATTATCTACAGGAAAACCTTTGAACGCGTAATAATTTTAGCTGAAATTGCAGGTAAATGTAAATGCGTTTCAGATTAATAGTAAATTTGCTGGAAAGAATTATAACAAATGTCTCTAAATTGATTTACAGTATTTCCAAAATAAAAGGAATTCTATTTTTAGAATGCTTAACTTTTTAGGTGTGCTCGTCCTTAAGTTATATGTTTTTGTTATTTTTTGGCCTTATAACAATTATATTCAACAATTTTATAATGAGCTCGGGGCCATTTTTTAAATGAAATAACTTAAGGACGAGCACACCTAAAAAGTTAAGCATTCTGAAAATAGAATTATTCGCACAAACCAACAATACCAACAACCACATGATCAAGTGAATTGCAGCGGAATAGCTGCGCTTGATTGTGTTGGCATAACAAAAATGAAAATAGTGGAAATAAGCAAACGATAATTTACAAGGCGTACTTAGCACGGTGCATAGGCAACTGGCTGAGTCAGTGGGGATCGTCGGTTCGAATCCTACTGAAAGAAGTCTGATGAGGAAATGTGGTGATTTCCGAAATAGCTATCACTTCTACCATTTTTTCAAACTATTGTTGCTTTTCCACAATAAATTTTCATTTAAAAAATGGCCTCGAGCTCATTATAAAATTGTTGAATATAATTGTTATAAGGCCAAAAAATAAAAAAACAAATAATTTTTTTTACGACATCCGTCCGACTTAAAACAGAATGGCTAACACAAAAAAAGAAACAATATATATTTCGAAGTTGATATCCTACTCCTTTTTTGAAGTCGGTTAAAAAATTCGCAACAGCGCTTAGAAAAAAATTTCAAAAATTAACCAGAGTTTTTTGAGCTACTTAAACTTGCACTTTATTATTCCAAAATTAAATGGGCTACTAAAATACATAGCCGAAATTTTCTCAAAAATTTGAATAAAAAGTTCGAAATATGATGAGTTTTTGTAATGTATGCACGAAATACACAAAAATAAATGTAAAGCTCAACTTTTAAGGAAACAATCTAGGATAAAAGGAACTGCAAGACATAGACAATACTCAAAATTACATTTCCAATCATGTATCACAATTTGGAATCGAGTAATAAATAAAAGAGTTATGAAGAAAACTCGATTTACACAAATAAATACAACAAAATACTTAAAAAAACGTATTTATATTTTCTATAGCACTTAGGAAAACATTAATGTCAAGAGCAAGCAAATCTACATAGAACCACTTGACGTAAACGTAAACTCAAACATCACTTGTTACCCATACGCCATGTACTGGCAAAAGCGTAAACAACAATTTTTGATTGTGGCTGACAAAATGTTATAAGCTGGATTTCAAAACGAAAACCGCCAGGGATACACGGTGCGAAGCATATAAAAATAAAATATTATTAAAGGTAGGAAAGGAAGAACACCAGATATTTGGAGCGGAAAGTGTGGTAAGTAAAAGGAAGGAAGTGTACAGGTCGGCAAGGGAAAAGCTCACCCTGGAAATTCCGCAAAAAATACGAGAGTTTAAAAACCATCGCTGAGATACTATCGTTAACTTGTAGAAAATGTTCTGGCATAGAGTTTCTGGCCAATAACATGGCAACAAATAAATATTTTTTTGTGCCGTTTATTTCTCTTATTTGGTAATTCAATAGCTACAAATTGTAAATCTTATTCAAAATACCTCCATTTGGCTTCCAGCAATGGCGTAGTCGGTTTGGTCACTCATATGTAAATTGCAGTGCATAGGCACTTTCAATGGGTATCGGGTAATTCAAGTCGCCATAGTCTTTAGGAGGACCGGAATTAAAATATAATGGGCCAATCACGATAGAGGGGTATTTTTTGCTTTTCCAAGCGTTTATAAGATTTAAAAGAATATTTGAAAGAAAAAACAGATACTTAAGTTGGCCTATAATCTTACTTTATCCATTGGTATTCGAAATTGCCTTCTTAAAACCAGCTGATGCGGCTCCTTTAAAATTTTTCTTATAATTCTTTGCTGTTCAGATTTTTTTTTATAAAATTGCATTTTGCTTTTAATCTTAAACGATACCTTTTTGCTCATTCCTTAAAACACCCGAAAAAAATAACAAATAATTGACAAACACCACTATGGACAACCTCTACTAGGTGCAGTTAAGGTTGAAAATCATGTTGATTATATAAATTATCCGCACTTCTTTGTTTTTGAATAAGTTCATTCAAAGCGCCACGAAGAAAACTGGGTATTTATTAAACTAGAAAGTTTCTTGGTAAGAAAGTATGTATAAAGTGGTAATAAGCAAAATTCAAATTATGTTTTTTTTATTGCATTATTAAATGCCAACCATAGATTTCTCGCATGCAAATCGCAAGTAAGTATCAGCAATAACAATAGCAAGTAAAAAATAGTTCGCAATCAATATCAAAAGTGATGCCAAGCGGTTGATTGGCTGTCGGGCATAATCGACACAATTGCTCTTGATTAAAAGTTTATTATCGTTCTGAAATGGCAACGTGTGCAAATTAAATGTAATAGGCATATTTGATAAAAGCACACAAAGAATTGCGAGAATGCAAGAAAATATATCTGTGGTTCTAGGCGGTTAGGGTCGATAGACTACGCATAATGGAATGCGACGAAATTACAAAAAATCTATCTGCGTCAATTCCAAATTGGACATTTCCAATCTGACGTAACGTGAAATTTCGCCCCGTAAATAAAAGCTTGTCGCAAAAGCCTTTTTTACGATTTTTAGTTACAGATGCAGATATATATTTTAAAATAATATATACGACAAACTTTTATTAATTGAGATCCTTCATAAAACTAGTTAACAATAAACAATAAAAATAAGTAAAGAATTTCTTGAACTCTCCGAGGCTTTGGAGCAAATCTGTAGCCGTGTTTTTGAGAAATTGCATTCGAAACTTCAATCGCGATTTCTCAAAACCTGCCGAAAGAAACATACGACAATCTTTTATCCAGGCAACAACTTGTATGATAAAATCTTAAAATTTGAAATGAAAAAGCCACAATTTTAAAAAAGTTGTTATGCATTATGTAAAAAGATATAACAATTGATAGCACAGATTTAACGATATAAAAAAAAACATATGCGCTGACGTAACGTTATAAAAATATGAAGTGGGTTTTGACTTTGATTTGCAAAATTGGAAACTGCAAATTGGGCAAGACTATTTTTAAGAAATTTTGTTATAGTAATGTTTGAAATATTGAGGGTTAATTTTCCAAGTTTTTTGCAAATCTATGTCTTACCACTTATGCCAAGTTTGAAATAAATCGGAACAAGACCATTTTTCTGCTTACACACCCAGTAGAAATCGGTTGTATACATTCATGAAGTATGCGGGCTGTATGAGTGAAAAAGTGTAAAGAAATAAAGTCAAATTCTGGCGAACTGTAAGCGAACGTACTTGTTGTTGTTTTAAGTACATTTCTCTATAAATTTTACTACTATACAGCATCACAAAATATTTGTAATATTTTCATTATTATGCATTATTAGCGTACGTTACGGTGGCCATGTTAACGAACGTAAAATAAAGGACATTTTTCCCAATGATTTTAGAATACGAACATAAAACTTGTATGATGACAATTTAGATCAATATTTTCCAGTTAATAATATTATTAAATTGTACAAGTTCCTCTTCTTGAAAGGCGCTGTAACCGGATTTTAACCGATTCCGAAAAATGAAACCAAATCCTTATCAAGGACTTCGCCATCCTTTGCTGCCACAATGCGTTTACAATAATTGAGCGGAGGTTTATTGTTATTTTTCAGTGGATCTGAAAACTTAGCGTGCAACTCGATCCTGGGCACAACTTTCCCTGTGCTTTTGTCAACAATGAATTTTACTCAAAGTATATTAATTTTTCTGGGAAAATGTCTAAATATTAGTTAACTTTTTTTTTGCAATTACATAAATTTCCTCTTATCAGTATTATCAAGGATTCGTGACCCTTAAGTGGGGTGCGAAGCAAACTGACGAAGGTTTACATTCTGTTTTATTATGGACATTTTTATTTTTTAATATTCTATGTTTAAAAATTGACCTCTGCAAAATCCAAAGCTAATTTAAAGGACAGTTTAAGAAATAAAGGACAAATGGCGTCCTTTATTTTGGCAAAAATTATAAAGGACAGGGGGCTAAAATAAAGGACTGTCCTTTAAAATAAAGGACGGATGGCCACCGTTTGTATGATGAAACACTCGTTTCCTAAAAATTAGCCCGCTATATTTTATAAAATCTAATTGAAATTCATAATGCGTATTCATTTTATGACAAGCAGTGGTTTTGCAGAAAAGGGACCTAATGGATTGCGCTGCAGCCGAAATATATAGAAACCAACACGGGGTTTGGTCTGCTTTGGCCCTATATTCATCTTAGACGAATTTACTGTTCATATGGCTAAATGGAGGATTCATTTAAGTATGCATGTAAAGATCGCAACATTGTGTAAGCGCATCTTTGCCTGACGCCCTCATACACCCTAAATGCGATCTTTCACCAACCTCCGATTGACGAAATTGCTCGGGGCGGCCGTTAGTACAGCAGTAAGACTTAAAGAAACCAGTTCATAAATATTAAGGTAAATTGTAAAAGTGGCAAATTGACAAGGATAGATTCGACCACATCCGTAAAAAAAGGTATATCAATAGCTTCATTAAAACGATATTTAAGAGATAACATGACTCATTTAGTCAGTGTACGGGAAAACTTTTCATCCTGTGGGGGGCTTAGTTTCCTTATCAGAACGTTTATTGGCTTACATGGTTTACGGACCAATATTGAAGTTGCAAGATCATAGAATATTACGCACGCTTGGAGATATCTCACTGGTGGAAATAGGACCATCGGTAAAACTCATGACAACGAAAGGGATTAGTATTCCATATGGTATCACAGCGCTACTATTCTTTGCCTAGGTGTGAGGAGGATTCTGCTCTTTATTCGTTTCAATTTAAACTACAAATGTTTACTTTACAGACCGCTTTTACTTTTAAACGCTATTTTTGTATTGGCCAACGTAAAAGATCTTATTAGGCGCGGCGAAGCAAGCGGGTATTGGCTAGTTGAATATAAACCAGAAACCATAAAACAAGTACCTTATCCTTTTCGAAAGGGTGTTTTTTAATTTCTCTAGCCTACTTTATCAAAACATGAGTGTTCAGAAAGAAAATATCACTGTTCTATCGGCGCAAGTGAAATATATTTTTTTACAACAACAAAAATTAATTAAGCGTTATCAACAAAAGGGTTGAAAATCTAAATAAAACTGATATTCGTACGAGTCCTTTACAAACACGTGTTTGCCGTACAAAACATCTCATTATAATCATTTTAACTTTTTTGAAATAAAGGTATTGTTATTACTTTTGTGTTTTTACTTAACACTGATGTCATTGCTACCATTAATT
>NW_023458558.1:72671347-72729046 GCF_013731165.1 Rhagoletis pomonella
TTTTTATATATTTCGCTGAATTTTTACATAATACAGAGTAACTAAATTTCATGGCAAACTAGAGCCGTCCCGCACAAACGCATACTCGAATATTTCAGAAAAAATTATATGTTTTGCGAGAGTACTTTACCATATACATAAACGTAATCCACTAGATCAGAGGTCCTAAAACTTATTTTCCTCGTAGGCCTCTTTCAAAACTTTAGAATGGCAAATGGAGTTGTTATTTACACCTATTACTGTCAGGTGTTTGTGCCACGTGAAGTGACCAGTCAGCAGTCCAACTGCTGTCCCGTCCCGTCTGCTCAGTGAGAGCAAAAAATAAATAGACCTTCTGAGATTGAAGGCAACATGTGCTTTGCCCACCTGCATCCCCTCGATACCTCCCAGTCATTGGTGAGCGAAGTATTTACCCAGTTCTGATTGTTGCTTCGATGGCCGAAGTGGGGAGTGCTATAACTGGTTGCGGATCGAAGAATACCTGTTCTAAGGCAACTGTGGCCAAATGGTCAGATGTCTCATTACCAGGTACTTCCGAATGACCTGGCACCCAGAGTAAAGCAAGCTCGTTATATTTGCAAAAAATAATTTAGTCGAGACTTGCATTGCCGAACTAGTTTGGAAGTTCTCAGATAGAGGGTTTTAAGTGCAGCTCCACTGCATGCACTTTACCACCCGCCCCACCTAGTGTTATACCTACATCCGTTTGTTCATAGTCTGCAGGTGACCTTTAAGGCTTCCCCACGTATGATGGCACAAAGTGACGTCAAGCGCAGCAGTGTGTCAAGACCCCCACTTACAACTCGCGGACCTCCATACTTTTTCACGTCAACGTAGACCCCTGTCGAGATCCCCTGGGAGTCCACCTGATACACTTTGGGAATCACTACACTAGATGCTTTGTATTATAACTTTTTACTTTGGCTTTGATTAGAACTGTAAACTAACAAAATTCGTACTATTTGTTACATACCAAAGAATGCTCCATATTTATATTAAGACATTAGGGATGTTAATTTTTTCGCATTTAACGATCCCGGGCAAGGATCAGGATGGCATTATAACCATCCCGGTATCTTGGGATTAATCCCAGAATTTAGATATTCGTTACTTGTCAATAAGTTAAATTGAAAAAATTGCTTATATATTGTTTGAGAAGCCCTCCTACCATAAATAAATAATAAATACATGGGTTTGAAACGTACTTTTTTATTCAAACCAGCGTTTTTATTTTTTCTTTTTGACGTCAGGATTTATTTTAAAGGACTTGGTTATTTCGGCCGCTGTGGTGTAGTGGTAAGCAGAGCGCGCTTTCACTCCGCAACGCCTGCGTTCAACCCCTGGTCAAAACAACATCGCAAAAAATATAGAAGAAAGGTCTCTTCTTAACAGCGGTCGTCCGTCGGCAGGCAATGGCAAACCTCCGAGTGTATTTCTGCCATGAAAAACAGCTTCCCATAAAAATACAATCGCCGTTCGGAGTCGGCGTAAAACTGTAGGTCCCTCCGCTTTGTGTGACAACATCAAGGCGCACGCCACAAATCAGAGGAGAAGCTCGGCCAAACACTAATATATGTGTAAGCGCCAATCTATTATTATTATTAGTTATTTCAAAGATATAATTATGATTCCAAAAGTTATTTAAAAAATTCAATGCAATTTAGAAAAAAATATGGGTACCAAATGAAAGAGGAAATTTCTTTAGAATTAATAAAAAACTAAAATTTTTCGGATTCAAAAGGATTTGTATGATTTATGTGAGTCCTTAATATATAATTTTTTCAAACACAAATATCGCGAAATTTAAACGATAAATTTTTAAAAGGACATTTCCAATTGTTACCAGTCCTTATGAACCAAAAAATTTAAGCTGTTTAAATTCTACAGAATTTCCTCTTTAATTTGATCCATACACTAAGCCACTGAATTACTGACGTCAGAGTGGAAACCTAAAAACGCAATTTTACTATAATTAGCCCATGGTTTCGCGAATATATTAGGGGTATTCTCTGAGTCTTGCAAAGCCCTTGCAAGGTGCACGGATTGCACGGTTTGCAAAGCTGTCCCATACGAAAACCGGTTTTTTCCGTGCAATCCGTGCAATCTGTGCACCGTGCAAGGGCTTTGCAAGACTCAGAGAATACCCCTATTGTTTTTTGTGTGTAAAATTTCCTATCGCACGGTATTATATGCATAATATAATAATATAATATAATAATAAAGATATTAATTTATTGAATAAAAATAAATAAATATAGCCAATGCTAGTCAAGAAAAGGAGTTTCTATTATCGTCATCAGTGCGAATTACAAATCCCGAAAATCCCGGGATTATTTGCCAAGAAGCCGCAGCATCAGCTTTCAAAGAATTAAAGTACTGCCTACAGTCACCCCTTATTTTAACAAAAATGTGTACTTAATTTGCTAGAAATTTGAGGCAGGCATACCGAATACCTCTGACAACGAATTCGTCTCACAAATTCAAATTCAATGTTCTGTCAAACAAATAAAATCCTTTACATTTACTCAGAGGTAGTATCGACTAAATAAGACCTGATAGGACAAAGCGTTCTTTTTGTCGCTCTTTGCTTGCTGATTTCTAAGGGCATAGTAATTGTACCACATTTCAACACAGCACAACATTGGTCGCAACAACAAAGGTAATAACCATGCTGAACATATTCCTTACAATGGGTGGCGCAGCATCTCATTGAATCTGTAAATATATATATCTATATATGTATTCACATATGTTTTGCATAGATAGTATGTGTATATTTATAAGCGGGCGGCAAGGGAGAGTATGAAGCGTAATCCAAGGATGCTGAGAGGCCTAAATGGAGGGCAATCGGGTTCAAGGGCTTACGATATTTGCATGCTTCACAAGAGTGTGAAAAGAGTTTAAGCATTTGCAGAAATCGTATGTGTGCATACAGAAGTGTTCACGAAAATAGCAGCGCGACGTTTTGACAATTTAATTTTAATTAGTTTTTTATAAAAATGTGGTTGATTCCACAACAAAAGCAATAAAAATTAACATTTCACTCTGTCTACAAAAATTAAAAAAAAAAAATCAACCAATTTTTGCCAAAAATTCCACCTATTTATTCAGAAGGTTTAGAAACATTAGCTACGCAGATTTTAGCCCATTAAATTTGAGTATAAGATTTCTCGTTGATTTTTCAACAGTTTTAATTTTTTTTCAAGTAATAGATTGAATAAGTTTAATCACAAATCGAAAAATTATATTGATGTAATAATGCAAATTTATTCAATTTTATTTGTGATTCGATTCGCTGGACAAATAAAAAATAAAACTTGTTTTGTGGTTCGATTTGTAGAAAAATAATAAATACAATTTGATTGACTAATTAATAATAATAGATTGGCGCTTACACATATTTTAGTGTTTGGCCGAGCTTCTCCTCCGATTTGCTGCGTGCGCCTTGATGTTGTCACACAAAGCGAAGTGACCTACAGTTTTACGCCGACTCCGAACGGCGATTGAATTTTTATGAGAAACGGTTTTTCATGGCAGAAATACATTCGGAGGTTTGCCATTGCCTGCCGAGGGACGACCGCTGTTAAGAAAAACCTTTTTTCTATATTTTTTGCGATGTTGCTTTGACCAGGGCTTGAACCCAGTCGTTGCGGAGTGGAAGCGCGCACTGCTTACCACTACACCACAGCGGCCGACAATTTGATTGACTGGACAAATAAAAAATAGAACTTATTTGTGATTTTTAGTTTGATTCGTGATTTTTCAACTAAAAAATTCTTTTTTATTATGTAGCAAAATCATAATTTGCGATTTTTTCCAATGTTAATAAAATCAAAAAGGATTTTAACGCACACAATCCCCAATACATTATATTGAAATTTTGTGTGTTATAAAATTGCATATCCGAAAAACTTCTCAAAGTTCGGATAAAAAAGTTTAAATTTTTTACGAAACTTTTTTGAGATTTGTTGAATGTTTATATATTGGAAAATTTTAAATATTGGTTTGCATATTTTTTGTTGTAGAATTAACTATGTTGTTTAAAGTAAGTAAAATTTATAAGAGGGAAGTTAAATTCCCAAAATTGTCAATATGTTGCGCTGCTATTTTCGTGCACACTGCTGCATGTGCATATTTACGAGTATTGGTGCTCGAAAGTATATTTACAAGCGGCTTGTTAACAAAAGTGAAATTGTTGTTACGTGCGTGCGTGCCATTATTAGCATAAGAATAGACATTCCGAAAACATGCGCCGGAGTCTATTAACTGGAACAAGACAAGCCGCATTATCTTTGTACCTATGTATGTATTTATGTACATATCGAGCATTCCACGAAAAAGAGTAAATATTCGTTGCCTGACGATTTACTTTTCCGTATGATTTTCTGCAGAGGCGTATATTAAATATAAAATTGGAAAATAAATCGATTTTTAGTTGATGTTACGAAAATATTTCAGAGAAGAAGCTTCTGTACAAACGCAATGAACTAGTCACGGTTTTTATATAAATTTTTAACTTGCCTTTAATTTGAACCGTGAACTTACGATTTGTTCCGTACTAACGATGGAATGCCCCTTGTGTACTATTGCTTTTTCGTATGTATGCATCTGTGTTTCGTGTGTAATACAAGAGCAAATGTAAATATTGATAATGCGAATGCTAAGACAACATTTACGATGCAAGCAACCAGAGGCTCCATACATACATACATACAAATGTGTGTACATATGTATCCATACTAGGATGGTCCAGAAATGCATCCGAAAAAGTAAAGTCGGAATTTTTATGCTCTCACCCCCAACCTACCCCTACTTTTAAGCGACTTGACAAAAATCAAACTAAAATTTGTTATCCAGTGTTATTAGCGACTTCCAAAAATGATAATTGATAACCTTCTCGGAATATTTTTTTTGTTATGTATGTTGCCCCTTAACTTTGGACCATGTTAACCGATTTCAATAACTCTTTGTTTTAAGGAAAGGTGTTTCCTCACAGACGCCACTATTCAATTTCTATGTAAAATTGCTCGATGATTCCGAAAATCGGTGCTTTTTTTCTTTGAATGTTTTCGAGGTAATTGCTATTTATCGTTATTCAGCTTAAAGCAAAAATTGGTCCCTTTTAATCACGTATATGTTACGAACCAATTTAAAAATCTTCATATAAAATACGGCAAATGAAAGCTAATGAAATTCTCCTAAAACCATATATCGTTGACTTAGTTCGCAAACGTGCTAAGTCCACTTTTTATGTAAATTGAGATTTTGATGCAGTAAGATAGCATAACTGAAAATACATCATTAC
Organism: Rhagoletis pomonella; assembly: GCF_013731165.1. Classification (NCBI taxonomy): domain Eukaryota; kingdom Metazoa; phylum Arthropoda; class Insecta; order Diptera; family Tephritidae; genus Rhagoletis; species Rhagoletis pomonella. The sequence goes on from NW_023458558.1 coordinate 72,676,653, forward strand.
CAAAAAAGAATATTACCGTAATGTCGTTTTTACTTGTTGTTATGCATTGGTACGCAAATGTGCCAAGTCCAAAAAAAAACAAAAAAATATATATACACGTCTGTCCGTGTACACTCGTGTAACTCGAGATATCTCAACGAAATTTTGTATGTAGGTTGCCCTTTATCCAAGGTAAGTTGGTATTAAAAATAGGCGAATCGGAATGTAACCACGCCCATTTCCGATATAAAGGTATTTTCTAAAGATGCAAAAACTACGATATTTCAGTAAATATTGGATGCAAATTGTTCAAAATTACATAGTATGTGAAGTAGAATTTTTGTAAAAACTATTATTGTGCAATTTTTGGAAAATGGGCGTGACCCCGCCCACCTATTATGAAATGCTGTACCTCAGTAGCCAAATCACCAATCTCCACCAAACTCGGCACGAGCCTTATTTACGGTCTAGCTAAGAAATCTGTTGAAAATCTAATTCACTTACAATCGATGATCGCGATAACCACTCAGCAGAAAATTAGATTATGATACATTTTTGGATAATGGGCATGGCGCCGCCCACTTATGACCACAAATGTGTAACTCGGTAACCGATTTATCAATTTCTACCAAACTCGGTGCTATTAAGTGCACCTGGTACGGAAAAGCAATTCGCTGAAAATTATTCGAATCGGACCAAAATTACATTCGCTTCCCGTATATCTAACGGTAAATTTAAGAAATACGGAAACTCTGATATTTCAATAACTGAAGACGCTAATTTACTCCAAGTTAATACTTACAACAATTTCTTAACAATAAATAAGACTGCGTGACATCGCCCACTTTATGACTACAAGGTGTAAATATCTCGGTAGCCAATTTAGCGAATTCTACTAAACGTGGTTCAATTATTTCAATGAGTCTAACTTAGGATATTATCGAAAACCTTTGAAATCGGGAAAAACGCTCAGTTCGGTTTCGCCCAAACTTATACCTCTTTACTTACTTCTAATTATTTTCTTTTATAAATGGTACATAAATTTACGAATGAAAATAGTTATTTTTGTAATAGCAATGAAATAAAACTGGATTAGGTTATAATTCATTATAAAACAATAAAATATATTTAAAATAAACAATTAAATATTTTAACAATAAAAAATAATGGAAAAAAGGTTGAAAGAAAATGTGGTAAGTCCACATTAAAAAAATAAAATCTTAAAGAGAAAATGTGGTAAGTCCCAAAAGAGCCTATAAGTCTGCAACAGCTTTATTTTGAAATTGGCCGATTATTGGTGCTAAAACAAGACGAACTATGGAATAAAACTGCATTTACAGGTTAGAAAAATATTGACAACAAAAAAAGTTAGACGGTTTTTTGTTCCTCCTGAAAAATAAAAAAAATGGACTTAGCACGTTTGCGAACTAAGCCAACGATATAAATTACTTTCTGATAGGACTGATAGTTTCTGACAAATTAATTAATCATACCAGTTTTTTATTATTTTTTAATGCACAAATGAAAAAAAATTTAACTCTAACAGAAGGAAAATTAAAATAATAACAGGTTATGTGCCAAATTTTTGCTTTTGCACTAAAGCCTGTTCTAAAGCTGGAATGATTAATTAATTTGTCAGAAACTATAATCCCTAACGGAAAGTGATGTATATAGGGTTCATGGAGAATTTCAATAGCTTTCATTTGCCGTATTTTATTTATTTTTAAATTGGTTCGCAAGATATACGTGATTAAAAGGAACCAATTTTTGCTTTATCCATAGAAAAAAAAATTAACTCGATTTTCTGAATCACGGAGCAATTCTACTTTGGAATTGGATGGTGGCATCCGTAGAACATTTTTGCTGTAAACCAGTGTAATAAGAGGTTCCTCAAAGTTTTTTTTGTTATTGGAAATCTTTTGAAGACAACCAGAGCTTTCCGATCGTACCATGTTGATTTTCAAGAATTCTATACCATTTCAATGAAAAGCTGTTAAAATGCACGGAAAACTTTGAGCGCTTTGAGCGATCTCTAAATATTTTTCGATTTCAAAATAAAAAATAGGGGTCCATTATTTTCGATCTAGAACAATCCTAGCATCTAGAGCAATGAGAGCATTAAAATTCCGACTTTGCTTATTCTGGGCCACCCTAATGTATGTACATATGTACGCGCACAGTACCCCACTCAAGCATTTCAAAAGCTCATCCACATGTGCTGACAGCTGCTTGCTGACTCACGTAATTATTTACTTGGCACACTTATCGCCGGCTAGAGATCTCTACCAACGTTAGTTAGCATTGTTGTCGTCGCCAATTCATTTCCGACACCTCATCCGGCGGCTTAACTATTACCTGTCGCAAATTGCCGCAAAACTCGCATATTTGCACATAAAATTTTAGATTTCTATCTGGAGCGGCAAGCATTTGCACACTAGTAGCGTTTGCCTGCGGCTTTGAGCAATATTCTATTGTCACTTAGCGCCGCTCATCATCATCGCTACCATCAACGTTTACATCGTCGTCTCCATCACTGGTGCTATTAAGCTTTATAGTAGCATGCCGCTCATCTATTGATGTGGAAATTTTTCATTTTCATATTCGCAATTTTTTGCTATATTGCTATTGATATTGGCATTTGTTTGTAATTTTGCACCGTGGGTTGGGATATTCCATACGTTATGTATTGTCCTAAACACTTAATACAAAATCAATGAATTCCCGCCAGCGGCACTCGATTGTAAGTGAATCATTCTACATGCAAAACTTCAAGGAGTTGCTTTCAAGGAAGTTTAGCTTTGTGTAGGACCTAAGGTGTCATTGAGATTACTTATGTTTAATAACGTAGAGTATTCATTTGATAGAAATGCCAATTTAGACTAGTTTTTGCAGCAGTGCGTCAACACTTCGTTTGCGTTTAATAAACATCAGGAAAAAATTATTTAGTTATTTTTAGTTTGCAGCGTGCTGCATCAAATTAATAATAGATTGGCGCTTACGCAATATATTACTGTATGGCCGCACTTCTCCACCGATTTGTGGCGTGCGCCTTGATGTTGCTCACAAAGGCAAGGGACCTACAGTTTTACGCTGACCCCGAACGGGGATTGCATGTTTATGAGAAGCTGTTTTTCATGGCAGAAATACACTCGGACGTTTGCCATTGCCTGCCGAAGGTGACCGCTATTGACAACTCCTGTTTTTGTTATTATTTTTGATGTTGGGTTGAACCGAGCTTGGACCTAGGCCCTGCGACTACGACTGCACCAAATTTAAACTAAATCAATACACATAGTTGTTTTCTATAACACAGTACATTAGCAGGAAGTCAACAAACCAAATGGTAAAAAACGCAGTTCAAAGATAATTTTTTCGCTTTTTTAAAAAAAAAAAAACAGAAATTGGTTAACGTTGTCCAAAATTATGAGTTAACATACATAAAAAAAAATATTCCGACGAATTGATAACCTTTCTTTTTTTGAAGTTGATTTTGGGCTAAAAAATATTTTCTCAAAGAAAATTTACTTTCGCATTGCCATCGAAACTTTTGAATGGTAACTAATTGGATATATTAAAGAATATGACTACTAAAGAAATAATTGTTATACCTTCGGGTGAGCATTTATGTAGCCATAAATATTTGAATTAAAAAAAAGGCGAGAAAATACAGGAAGTTAGCCAGACAGGGTGACGCAAGTCCATCCAGATTAGAAAGTAAGCGAACTACGGGGCGCAATCCATGGAGACGACCCATGGCATCCAAAGGTATCATTAAAAACCTGGCATAATTTCAATAGTCTTGCACTGACTTTATTATTGATGCCAACTTCTATTACGAATAAAACATTCTTTTGAAGTAATCACTAAAGCTTTCTGAAAATTTGTGGTAAATAACTATGTTAAAACAAAAGAAAAATATCAAAAAACAGTTGAGGCCCATTACGTACCAAATGCTGATTTTCAATCGCTTATTTTGTATGAAAAGAGATTTAACATGCAATTAAATTTTGACAATTTAGAATTTTCAACAAAAAAAATTAAAAATATTTGAAATTTTAGACACCAAATAATTAGAAAAAATTAAATCAGCTGCTCCTCTGTTACTACTAAAATATATTTTTTTAATTTGTTTACCTGGTTAAAAATAAGTTTTCTGTATTAGATTTTACTATTGCAAACTGTACTCTTGTACTCTAAACCACGATATCCACTTGTAACAACAACATACGCCGGATCGTGCTCCTAAATATTACAAGCGAAATATGAAAAGAGTTGTTTCGTTCAAGACCAAATTCGCAGTTCGCAGTTAACTCAGAATCGGTAGTTACCTACAGATTTTTGTACTGTAACTGCCGTTTCTGAGGTAACTACTCACTGTGAAATTGGCCCTTAGACTAAGAACACCTATTAACCATTAAGTTAATTTATGTATGTGCATAACCGTAAAAGTATATTTAATCAATTTCTGCATTTCACTTATAAAACATCACCACAGATGCCCCACTGTTTATTTAACCTCCTCCATCCGACCAAGTTGTTGATGACTGCCATTTTCTTGCCGGCGCAATCATTGATTCCATTTAAATAGCAAAAAAAAAACGAAGAAGAAAAACAAGCTGATCCGCTTACGGCCAATAAAATGTGCTGTTCCGCCACTTACGAAGTCACTAAACTAAATCCTAAGCTCCTAGCTCTTTGAGGGGCGAACGGGGGTGCCTTTACCGTCAATGTCACAACATTTACTACTTATTTTTTGTTGAACGTCGCACGCCGCTTAACGTTGAGACACCCAGCTTGCGACCATAAATAGCGGATTGCGTTCTTTGATAGGATTGGCGTCATTCAACGATTGACACTAATATCTATTACCATCTATTGAATCGTTAAAGCAGTGAACAGCGATCAAAGTGAGAGTGCATTGGGAAAGTGCGAGGTGGCACGCTCCGAATTGCGGGTGTTTAGGGATTTTAGAAATTATCGTTTTGTATACGCCAGAAGACACATTGTAATTCAAATCATCTAAAATCATGTGAATACAGTTAAGGTAATTTTCACTTATAAAAGTGGCGAGAGTGAATTTGTCAGGAGCGCTTATTTTCTCTTTATGTTTATGTTTGTAACAAAATTGTATTTCATTAGTATGTAAGTACATATGTACATATAAACGTTATTCATTTTCGTATCTGATTCTTTCAAAGCATGGCTTAAAAAATTAATAACAAAATCAACTGCACTTTGTGCATTTCATTAGTATGTAAGTACATATGTACATATAAACGTTATTCATTTTCGTATCTGATTCTTTCAAAGCATGGCTTAAAAAATGAATTACAAAATCAACTGCACTTTGTGCAGATAAACGAACAAACTCAACTTTCCACATCGAACGTTGTACGCATTTGCTGGATTTCAAGACATAATTGCTTCAACGTCCTAAGACAAATGCTGACATAGCGTTACACGTAGTTGCAACAGATTTATAGTTATGCAAATAAAACAAACTATTCTTTATTACAAACTCGTTTCCGTAGCGCACAAAACTTCTAGCTCTCCATATTTTCAGCTGGGGCGCCCACATTTATTCGAAATGGCAATGCGAGTGATTAAGTAAGGACAGAATGCAGTGTTTTTTTCTCCTTGAGGGGTGTTCCGTCTTTGTAGTTTAGAAATCTAAGCGCGTTTCCGAGAACTCACTCACATCTTTGCCAAAGGGGAGATAGTCTTGTACTGAAATTGAGCTGATCCATTAATTTGACATTAAAGCTGTCATCAGTTTATTTAATATCTTTCCAAGGCTTACGATGCTTTTGTCATATTACGCAAACAAGAAAAGCACTGATGTGCAGAATACATATCAAAGATATATACATACACTAGTGGTTTGCATAAGTGTTGTTTGTGTCCTTTTGGATTGGCTACAGGTTTATGTACAACAAATAGGGAATGTGGCGCGGAACTTGTGCTGGCATGTGCTGAGGGCATAAGCAACAACTGGGCACAGATATTTAAATGTAAATTAAATTCAATTTAACAAACCATTATAAGCAAATATACACAGATGAAACCACATACAAATGTACATAAATATGTATCTACTATATTCGTATGCATACCCTCTCAAGCGCAGAGAGAAATGCCTGTGAGATATATCTAAGTGTAATTGACAATAGCAAAAGCAACAACGAAAATACGCAACTTAGAAATCAACAAAAACAATCTTCAGCATTTTTCCACAAAGGAGCTGCTGGCGGCGACAAAGTCAGTTAGTTGGGCAACCAACCAGAGCATTGCAGCATGAACTACGATTTGTGGCAGAACTTTTGTTTTCGACTGCACAACAAATGTACATACATATTTAAGGCAGCATGCAAAGAATATAAAATACAATAAAACAACAAAATATCCAAAACATTTGCCACAGTACAACAGATAAACTGTAAAACAATTGTGGCAACAAATCCATTATGTGGCAATTATGTCTGTTTGTGTTAAATATGTTGCTTTTATTGCGCCGTGTTGCCTAATGCGAAATCTGCAACTATCTACATTAATAAAAACAAACGAAGGACACACAGCTAGAGGGATCTTCAATGAAATACACCAATCGAAAAGGTATGAATTAAACATACGAAGACTGGGCACCCCATCTTTCTCTGCCCTTCTCCCTATCGTGCGTAGTGTGTGTCCAAAAACTGGATGAGTTTATAAAGTTACACTTCCACAAGTGCTTATTCATTTTTCATTGCCCCTTCTTACCTCCAGCATACTTTTACACATGCATCTATATTCAGCGCCTGTGTCCTTCTACCAATTGGACTAAATATTTATGCAGCAAATTGAAATGTTAATTTCTTTCTATTCATTTCTATTTCTACTTTACATTTTCACACACGACTAAGCATTTGTTGCTGTTGTTTAGGGCTTTTAGAGCACTCGCAAAACTAAATTGAGTCGCAATATACATATGTATGTATGTAAGTCTTCAAATGGACACCAATTCATACATCCTTACTAAATAGGAATAGGGCATGCAGCTGGCCCGCGACTTAATGGTGGAAGCAAAGTTTGCTTACGGGAGCGAACTGTAATGGGCAGCTGCTGCGCTCATGAAGACAAAAGAAATCTATATATGTAAATCCAAGTTTTTTAATGCAAATAATTTAAATGCAAACTGCCGTAAATTGTGCGATCGGAACGTATGTATGTATTTATATCAATTTGTAGGTTTTGGCTAAGGATTTCATATTAAGCCATTCTGATCGCACAAATGCTGGCACCTATGGTGAAAAATATGTGTGTGTTTAGTAAACAAATAAAGATCTCTATATGTATATTTAAATTAAAAATATTCCATGCATTTTTGAGAGCTGAAGAAAAAAGATAACCAAATAGAACAGGTTTGGTTTGTTACCGCCAGCTGATACAAGAAATAGATTGATTAGAGGTCGGCCGCTGACCCTAGTCAAAGCAGAATTGCAAAAAATGTAGAAAAAAGGTTTTTTCTTAACAGCGGTCATCCCTCGGCAGGCATGGCAAACCTCCGAGTGTATTTCTGCCATGAAAAACAGCTTCTCATAAAAATACAATCGCCGTTCGGAGTCGGCGTAAAACTGTAGGTCCCTCCGCCCTGTGTGACAACATCAAGGCGCACGCCACAAATCGGAGGAGAAGCTCGGCCAAACACTAACATATGTGTGAGCGCCAATCTATTATTATTATTATTAGAGGTGCGCAAACTGTTTCTTGATTTTGTGGGTAAAAACCGCAATGGAAATGCAAAGAACTTTCTCGGAAAAGGAGAAAAGTATATTTATAATTTTCGAATGAAGTAACTAGACATACTTAATTTTAGAAATTGAGCTTTTAAATTCTTACGTATGTTTTTGTATTCCATTCTCATATACCATGAGAGTAATATGTGTTCGATGGACCATAATCAATGAACGAGTATGGAGAACAGAAATGCACATACTAGAAAAGTACTGAAAATGATTGTGAAACGCATACGTCCTCGGCTGCTTTTCTGATTTAAATTTTTGTTGAAGACACTTTCATGTAGAAGTTCACAGATGCAGCCCAAGCAAAAAACATATTTGAATCAATAAATAAATAAATAATTAAACAATAAATACTTTTTATAAAACTTCAATGTGTTACGTCTGACGGCATTAGTGATGTCAGACATTCTCTGCTAAATTACCCACGAAAGTCGGGGAAAAATCTCTCAATTACCCACATCTTAAAAATTTATCGAACGAAATTCCCAAAGAATTCAAAAAATATATCAGTAGTAAAGGTCGGTAGATTACGCAATAAATAAAGGCCCAAGAGAATTTAAAAGTATCTGCTCTATTTATAAATTAGCTTCAGTGTTTATTAAAACCCAAGATATTGGAAAAACTTTTTTCTATATTAAAATATATGCATATACATACATATATGTACACTGCCGGCACAAAGTATTGGCACAGCAAATTTCTCACAATATATGCAACAATTTTTATTCTAATATATTTCCGCCAATTTTGTATAAAAATATGGTTCATTCAACAACAAAAAACATAAAAATATAATTCCTAAACTTCGTGCAAAGCTCGCGAAAATTCAGCAAATTTTCATCAAAATTTTCAACTTTTTAACCAGATTTTTTAGAATTTTTTTGAGTATGCAGTTTTGCAGCCCATTAAATTCTAGTAAAAAAAGTGCACGTTCCGAGTGGTGATTTTAAAGTGGAAGCACTTGACTTTTTTTGATTCAAAAGCAGCCGTATTTTATATACATAAGTGTACTATTTAACATTTCATCAGATAATTTGTTCTCGTTTTTTCATTACACACCAGTTACAATTGAAAAGATTCTTTCTTACTCAGCACTTGAATTGGTTAACGTCAGAAAAATATCAAAATTGTCCTTATAATTTTTAATACTTATACATAATTTTACTCCACATCATTTTTTTTTTTGTTAAACGAAAATCCCTTTTTTTTATCTGAAATGTCCCTTTTCCCCTTTCAATATTTTTTTTTTTGCAAAATATCCCTCAAATAGGGAAATTACCCACAATCTCGCATCACTGGACCGAGGCATTCGAACCGAGGCCTCTTGAAAGTTAGCAATTAGTAGCAAGCTTTTTTGCACACTCAGGTACTGCCAGAATATGTAAACATGTTTTCAAATGTGAAGTATGAATAAATAATTTTAAAATGATTGTTTTCAAATAACATTGTTATTTTCGAACGCTTTTTGGATACGAAAAATGTACGAAAACTAAAGTCGGCAAGTCCATTCTCCATTATGTTTATCGATATATGAGGGAACGCATTTAGCTGAGTGATAAGAAATGCGAACTAGCACTCGTTAGATCTGTGGTCTGGACAATATTTAAATAAGCAGTTAGAAGAGGGCGTAAAACTTTAGTTTCTTTCATTTGTGTTACAACATCAAGACGCACACCACGAATTGGAGGAGAAGCATGGCAAACACTTAGAAGAAGTGCAAGCGCCATAATAATAACAATTATTATTAATATGTGAGAGTACGTACAGGTACAGGTAAACAAGTACGTAATCTTTGGGCAATAGCCACTGCCAAAATGTATTCAACAAAGTGTGATTGAATTTGATATTGCTCTCAGAAGAACCATCCTATAAAGTCAAATTGAAAAAAATTTTTATGAATTTTGAATCGATTGTTTATATTTTTTGGCATAATAGTACCTTAAAAGAGAGCATACCTGAGTTGTCAATCACACCTTGTTTAATACACCTTGGCTACTGCACACTCTTTAAGAACTGACTTCACTTGAATCCCACAATTGTATATGTATGATTAGAGGGCTGCATGAATTCATTCAAAAGGGATTATGAATTATTCATATACAAAACGAATGAATGATTTTGGCTTCATATTTTTTTGAAATTAAGTAAATACCTGTTCTGATATATGTGTTGACATCACAATATTAAAACCATGACAAAAATATTTATAAGGTACAACCGCTGAGAGCCAGCTTTAAAAATTTTGACGTTTGCTAGCATTTTGAAAATTTCTTTCGCCGTCATTTGTTGGTTTTTATTTTCACTCAAACCAGAGAAATATACTATAATTTTCCTTATTATGAATTTTCAATTCTTCATTACTTCAGCTAGCAAGTGAAAAATACAAGTTTGATAAGTTAATAGTAGTTTCAAGCATATAAGTATTAACATACATTAACATAATACAATTAGGGTGAGAAATGCCCATTTTAAGTCCATTTATGCAGTCTTGAAAATTGGTGGGGAATGGTTTAATTAGTCGCCGAAGAAGCACATTTTTCCCGGTTTCTAAATTTGCCGTTATATGAAAGTAGGGGACGTGCAATAAGTGTTTCGATAAATCTACTTAAATATTTTAGTTAATTTCATTATGTGAAAAAGTGACTGCAGGCAAATGCAACATATCCTGGGAAATCCTTTTGAGGACTCTCCAGTTGGACGATATTGCTTTGCATTCAGCTTGAACGAAAAAGTCACTCCCTGGCACACTTTTCTGTAGTCCGGTTCTTTCATTTACATAAAGGTTACTTATACAGTTGAAGAGAATTTTTTTAGAAAAAAAATTGCATATCCACTTAAGTTTTTCGATATAACTTTGGTAAATGTTACTCGATCGGTACGTAATAATTACCAAATTGAAGGCGAGACTTACTGTTATTTTAAAATAAAAGAAATGTTGAACACAATTTTGGTCATTTTCCTATATTTGCAATTTTTATATTGTATGCATAAACATAAGTAAACTAATAAGTGTTTCTAGAAGTTGTGCCAGTTCAGTGTTTTTATACTCATTTTCATAAACAAAATTTTTCCACGATGATGGAAAATAATGGCTTTTCTATAAGAGCTTCCGAAATTGTTCCCAAATTTGCAAAAATTCGCAAACTATAGCTAATATTAAAAAAAGATTAGAATATTTGGAACCTGCGACCTAAATTCACTCCAACAATATTAATGCTGTCCTTTACATCTTTTGATTCATTATCTAATAATATGCACCAAAATTTTTTGCTGAACCCAGAATTTTTAACAAGAACTGGTCTTATTCGACAAGTGTGCTGTGGGTCACTTGACGGTCGATGCGCGAGCTCTTACAATAAAAATAAAATACTAATATTTTGCAGGCTTGTTGTTGACTTCATGATACAATATATTTTCACTATTACCAAGGCATTTCAGAAAAATAATATTTTCGATCCGCCCTTATGTATATTCATAACTTACGAAATTACAAACGCTGCGTGTTTCGTATGTGAACTAAAATATACAAATCTACTGTTTTGCTAGAAGTTTTTAATGAATTCATGCAGCCCTTTAATCCATACATACATATGTATGTAAATAACTCCCCTTTAGCTTCATTTGTGGCGCGCCTAATTCTCATAATTTACACATTCGTACACAATAACAACACCAAACAATGTAAGACAAATAAAATCCAATGCTTTATATTATTTTCGTTTCTCATGCAAAGCTAAATCAAACCAAAGTTTGAGGTTCACTTCACTAGCCAACAGAAAGCTAAAGGCATACAGACCGGCTGGCTAGCTAACTGGCAGCGCATGTAAATATGTAAGTCAATTACTAACAAATAAAGTATGTAACGGCAGATTCCAAATCGGACTCGAGCTCGGAATGGGACTCGAACTTGGGCTGAGACAGACTGAAATGATAAAAAGAGGTGAAGTGGATTTTACTGTTGGAATTGTTGATGGATGTGAATTCCTGCTGCGTTATTGTTATTGCTCGCCCTAGTCGCTTTGTTGTTGACCGTTGGTATGCAAATTTAATTTTATTGTTTTACGTATGACTGCGTCAAGAGCGACTCTGCGGGCGGAGAGGTTTATCGAGCGGTCAAGGAAATTTAATAAACTCCGGTGAATTTCATGTTGGCTTGATTTCAGTTCACCTGTTTTTCGTTTTGGCCTTTTGTGGCCCAGATTGTTGTGGCCACATACTCGTACACTCAACAAATAAAGTGTAGTCCAGCTAGCAAGTTATTTACAGTTCACTTTTTTGCCAGAGTATTGCCAAGTTCTTATTTGATTTTCACTTGCAAACTTTCAGGCGATAATTGAAAAGTAAGTAATTAAAGACAAATAAAAGAAGTATTTTAGGCATTGAATGTTGATACAGTAATTGATGTATAGGAAAAGAAGTAATTAAGTAAAATGACTGCCCACTCGCTCAATTAATTAAAGCACTTTAAAGTCGCTTGGTTTGCGACTTGACATATTATTCCGACTGTGTGTGCTGTTGCATGTCCTTTTTCTACTACAATTTTTTCCGTGTTGTTAGGTTTTATTATATTGCAGCAACCTTCCATTAGCAGGTCCCACTTCCACTTCATTTTATACTTAAAATAATAAAACTAATCTTGCCAATCCCTTCGTTTTCCGCTTTTCTTGCAATTATTTTCAAAAGTGTTGTGCCAGGAGAGTGAGGAATGGTGTGTGAAGGGGCAACATTGTAATAGCACTCACACAATTAAGCGCATTAACGCTTTTGTTATTCTTTCGCACTTTTGTTACGCTCACTTGTCGAAGCAAAAGGCAAAACTTTTCCTATAAACACGAAAATTCGTTACACATTTTCACCTGGTGGCTTGTTAAAGACCGCTGGCCTCTGGCCACAACAGCACGAATATTCTCATCTCTGTTTCTGCTTCTTTAGCATCTATTTGTTCATCAGTGGACCTAAGGGCAGTAGAGTAGGACTTTACAGAATTTGCTAAGCTTCGTTACGGTTAGTTGCAGCCTCAACTTCCTGCGCCGTTGCCATACTCGCTGCTATTCATTTGGATTCGGTCGCTTCGACCAAACGAGCTCAGTTTTTCCCCCACTCTGCTACTCTGCATCCAAATCAACTGAATGGCCGCTTGGGTAAGTCCATTTTGTTGGATTTTTTCTAACGCTCACTTATTTTCTCGTTTGCAGCTTTTTATCGTCGTGTATCAACTTGTTTCTGTGGTTGCTTTTCCTGTTGGCGTTCACGCTGCTGCTGTTGGCTAAATAAAATTCGTTAGACGAATTTAAATTGTTTTCAAATAAACAACTCGAACTTCTTGCCGCAGGCCGCACGCGCCTCGTTCTGACTCGTTTCGCTGACGCCAGCTTGGCTGAATGGCAGGAATGGCAGGATGGCGTGCATGCTGACTGTTAGCGCTTTTCTACACCCTTGCTTGCATCGTTTTTTCGACATATTTTTTATGGCTCGTCTGGTTTTCTTCGATATTATTCAGAGCAATGAATTGTATGTAAGTACATAAGTACGCTCGTCCACTATTGTGCTGGTGAAGTATTCCCCATTAAGCACAAGTTCATCTTGTTCGTTGTCTTTTCGAGCACTCACTACATCCATGTATCTACGTTCGGCAGCTTCACATTGATCACCGTATGCTAAAGCTGCTTGCCACTATTCCCAATCGGCTTGCGTGTATTCTCAGGATGTTTATTTATTTACTAGTACAGTATTTTCAGATATATTTACCTCAACATCTCTAACAATCAATTCGATTTTGCATTTATTTCACAGCCATCCTGTTTGAACTGTTTCGCCGCTGAGCTGGCCGTTCATGTCCAATGGGAGTTCATCACTTGCTACTACATACGAACATCCGTTTTCCATTCACTTCCTCACAATGCTGTTTTTATCTGGTAGTTTGATGCTCATCTGTGCTGCCACTAAAATTTGTAGTTTTCATGCAGTTTTACTATCAATTCAAACTTTGTGTGCCAAATGCTGTAGTGAATACAATTTATGGATTTTTTTTGGATGCATGTGACTTTCGTGTGCTCAAGTGGTTATTTATATTAATTTTACAGCACCGTTTGTTTAAAGAGTCAACCAACCTTGTTTACTGTTAGATCGTCCCGAATTCATTGCAATGCACTAACTTTAGCAAAATAATAGTCTTTGTGGATAGTAAAAGTATAAAACTTGGACAGTTAAATCTAAGTATATACCCAGCAAACATAGTCTCTAACGTTAGAGAAATTTGGATTTCTACATTAGATAGCTAGGGCAGTTCTCTAATCGTTATCGAGCCGATGACGTAGTTAGAGAACTACATTCGACTTCGATTCGAGAACAATTTGAGAAACATCGCAAATTCAAATAAATGTAAATAAGCAATATTCCAAATGAATGAATCGTAAATTATTTTTAAGTTAAAATAATTCATTATTATCTTATCTTAATACATTTCAAACAAATTTTATAAATAAAGCGTTTTATTTAATAAAATAAAACAGCAGTTTGAAATTCACATTCGAATCCCATTAGATATCAACATTAGAATTCGATTGGAGAATTAATATTTTCTCGAGTCGAGAACTATGTCCTATTTTTGTTGAGATCGCTATGAATCTCGATAGTTTTTCGAGCTGTTCACTAACGTTTGAGATTGGAGAATGTGACTAGTTCTCCAATCATTCTCTAATCGATAACTAACCTCAATGTTTGCTGGGTAGGTAGAGGTTGTGGTAGTGGAATGACCGCATCCCTCACGTAAAGAACTTGCGTTGAAACACAAAGATTTTAAAATTTTAATATAGCAAATATCTCGAAAAAGTATCAAAAAAAAAATTAACTCGATTTTCGGAATCACCGAGCAATTCTACAGAGAAATTGGATAGTGGAATCAATTGCACATTTTTGCTGTAAACCAGTGTAATTGGCCAGGAAAGATTAATTTAGCCCGCGCAATTGATTCAATTGTACAAATTTTTAACATCCATTTTTTCTGGTACTAGGGAGTGCCTTAAATTTTATAAACGAGAAGATATATCAAATTAAAAGTTATTAGATGTTCATATATTATTTTTCAATAAGACTACAAGTTGTCGAGATATTAAGATATAAATATTTTAGTTAATTCCATTATGTCATGAATTTTATTTAAACAAAAATGACGATTTTTGGCGATTTTTTTCAGAAATTGCGCTTTTTTTTAAACAATCTGGACACTCTGCTTACAACCAAAAAAGGTGTCAAGAATCAGTCGTGACTCTAAGAAAAAGGGATGAAATTGGCATGTTTATACTCGTATATCTCGACAAAAAAAACACACATGGTAACCATAGCAACAACGTGGTGGTGTTTGAATCAAATGCTGCCATAGAATTTTTTTCCTGAGCACTTGGCGAATTTTTCCCCATATGTATGTATGTATGTAGTTCTTGTTCGTTTGCATATATTTTTATCCTCTATTAATGAGTATTCTTATGATACTCATCAACTATGTAAGTTCAGATGGCTTTGAATTTTTCTATTTGTTTTGCATTTAAAAGCATTCCATCCTATAAACCAGTTCTGGATTAATTTGCTTTGAAACATAGAAATGTAAACTCGACCTCTGAAAACTCGTATGACAAGCGCGAAACATGATTTAAAAAATATTTTTAAAAACATTGCAAATAAACAAGCCTTAAATAAAAAAAAAAATATTCTTCAAAACATGATGCACACAAATTGAAAAACAAAATAATGAAACAAAGCAAAAATGAGAGATTTACCTAAAAACATTTAAAAGTTATAAAAAGGCAGTCAGTCAAAATAAGGTAGTAGTAAAAAATAGTAAACAAAACGCACAGAAACATAAAAAATATGCATTAAATAGATGACATTCATTATCCGATTTTTAGATTTGGTTACTACTTATGTATAATAAAAATTAATAATATTTGTGCAGACATACCAAAGAGGGTAAATAGAGCATCAGGCGTGACCATCTACAGAAAAAAGAGAAAATAGAGTTTCAGTTAGCGAGAGTTTTTGTAAATCATAAAAAAACTAAAAATAGAGTTTCTAAATGTTTTGTCAGGTTTCTTGAAATTTACTAGTTAAAAAAATATATGTACATACATATATGCGATTGTTCAAATACAGCACAAAAGACAATAAGGCGTTAATACATATACATACATATATGTTAACTAATAAATTTTTTACTAACGGAATTCTGAAAATGGGGATTTAGGGTAAATAATTTTTTTCTACGGTAAATATATAAGCAAAACCTTGGCTAATCTAATTAATTTAAAATTTTTTTCAAGGAATAGTTTTTTGAGCTATTTAAATAAGTAAATAAAAAAGGGTGTGTTAAAACTTAGGGCCAGAAGTTTGCGAAAAATACGCTTATGCTGAAGGTCTTGGCGTTGACAAGTAGCAGACAGGCAACTACAATTTAATCTTGACTTTCTTATTCAAACCTCTAAAACTGGATATTATTAAAAGTAAATGAAAAATCCAGACCTTAGCTGGAAAGATGACTTTCGTTTGGATTTCAAAAGTCTTGGGAAATAAGTTTGAGAATATCTTCTGCGAAGACAGCGGAGGCATAAAAATTATTGAATAACCAAAATTTTTACTTTTGCGAATAATGGCAAAGCATACCGAAATTTTGTTCACGCTTCGTTTAATCTGTGAAAAAAGCCACAAAACTTATGACAAAAGCAATTTTTTGGACTCCCGCGGGTGCTCAAAACTGCCCATTTTGTGTATCTTTTGTCAGTTCTCGGGCTGTTGAGAGCCACTTTGGGAGTGTAATTTGTGTTTCCCACTAGCTCTAGAAAAATAGTACGCGCGAGTTTGGGAAAATTGCGGGGAGAAGAGGAAGAATGAAAGCAAACTGCTTTTATCTAATAGATAAATTCATACATATTTAGATGTCTTTCTTTGATTGATGTATGAAAAAGTAGTTTGACGTTGAGTTTCGGGTACGAAAATATGTTTTTTTTTGCGTGCCGTGATTTTAGGTAGTTTCTAGTCTTTTGTGAGGGCATTTCGAACTTTCGCTCCTTAAGTCTAGTTCGTGGTGTGCTCTAAGTTTATTCCGACTATACATATTTAGGTATATGCGTAAATATAGCATAATAATTCTTAACCTTGCTGTGAGAGAAATTGAAATGACATCTACATATTAATTTTTTAATATTTTTATCTCATATCCTTTCTTTTGTCTTTAGTACTTTTTCGTTTGTATTTCTGTATAAATCGCGGATGAGATGAATAACTTAGATTCAGTAATAGAAAACAGATATGTACATAGTATGTACATACTATATATACTAGTATGTACATATAAAATCACGAAAAAACATTAAAAAAGAAATTGTTTGCTTGTTTCCTAGCGGAAAAGTTGGAAATGGAAAGTCAATAGCGAAATATTGGTTAGCAAATGATAATATGTGATATTTGTTAAGTAATACAAAAAATTAACAAAAATGGAAAATTTAGAAAGTAGTTCGAAATTTCATGAGAAATGCAGCGTGAAAACTTTACTAATTTTTTGAGAACAATGAACGAACAAAACTATTAATTGTAACAATCCAAAATAAACAAACAGAAATTATGGGAAACTAATAAAAAATAAAAAAAACGAGTTAGTATGCGACCACCCCTAAGGTACCACCTTTCCTTTAAAATAAGAATTATAGAAATCGGCTAAAGTGGTCCAAAGTTATGCGGTAACATACATAAAAAAAGAAAAAAATAAATAAATAATCCGACGAATTGATAACCTTCAACTTTTTTTGAAGTCCGTTAATAAAATGATATATGCACATATGTATGTATGTATGTATGTATGTATGTGCATGGCTAGCGCTGTCATCATTAAGGCAGCCGGTAAGCAATACGTTGTAATTTATGACAGGAAAAATTCACTAATTGAAAGGCTGCTTTAAAAAAGATTTAAAAAAACTCTGAGCATTATATAAGAGGATTTAATGACGAATTTGGGCATTTAAAAATATTAGTTTCATTACACTAATACTAAGTCTTTCCGGCAAGTTCTGCAAATCGTACAATTTCAAATCGGTGCGATTTGCAAAGTATTTTTGTATATTTGTAATCAAGGTATAAAATGTTTCAAATTGAAACGGCTAGAAACACATCATTTACGTTGTATCCATCGATTAAGTGCTAAATTCTTCCCTGATATAAATCCGTCCAATAGATTTTGTAAATCCCACCGATTTGAAATAGTACGATTTGCAGAACATACCTGATTAAGTTAATTTCCGGGTATGGTACAAAATGGTTCATCGACATGCTCCTATGATTATGAATATTTGAGAAATATTAATGATAACGAACCCTTTAAATAATTTCTGAGTGCTCAGAATTTAGGAGTTCAATATACGTCTTTCTTTTGTTACAAATATGATTTTGAAATCAGTCAACCACACTGACTCATTTCGGACTCTTTTGGTGTCATAAATTCTGAGCTTAACAAAAGAAACAAAGTTCAGGTAGAATTAAAAGTTAACTAATTGTCAGAATTATAAAGAATATTTGTTTTTAAGACTCAGAAAAGCATCATATTCCAGACTCTATTATGACTCCTAACTTGGACTCTTATAAACGTGCCATTCTAAGAGGCGAAATATGCTCTTTTTAGACTCCTTTTGAGCTCATAAAGAGGGTTAGAACTCAGAATTCTCATATTTTTTCTGACTTTAAAAGGAGTTCGAATGTTTATGGGGATGTTATAAAATATACATACATACATATGTATATATGATAAGTATTCATTTCAGAAAAAAGAAAACAAAAAATACAGTGAAGTAAAAGCTGGATATACTTGAAAATTAAATATAAGTAATTAAATAACATAAACATATTTTAATATATGCAAAATTAATGTCAGCATGAATCCTTTACGAACAGCGCTCATTCGCTATCCAATAACTCAAAGCGTGTCGGACAAAAATACGTTAATACTGCCCAGCGCCTGTATTGGGGTTTGCGGCAGAAGAGCGATAAAGCAGAAAACGATTTGAAGAAATCAGAGCGCGAAAGGCGCATTTGCACTGCTTATTTCATATTGTAAAACCGGATAAATCATGTGTACATAAATCTATGCGATAATATGAAAAATTATTGATGTTGACACAACGTACGCAACTTACCTCTTCGTTTAAATTGGACACAAGCAGCACGTTGGAGAAGCCGCGCAGAGCAGGCGCTGCTGTTTGTAGAGCACCACTGTTGGCCAGCGCAAAGGCGCCTAAATTCGGTATGGCGCTGTTATAGCCACCGGCGAGTGGCGTGCCTATGCCTAGTGCGAATGGCGGCAACACTCCTGGAGCACCGAGTCCATTCACTGCAAAGTAGTAATTTTGATTTTTAACTTTTTTAGGAAAACAAATTGAAATCGGAATTCCTGGCGAGGGGTGGGAAGGGACGAAATATTGGGGATGTGAGAAGGGGTACGAGAATGTGTTATGATCAAATAAATGTGTTTATTTTTTACCAAAAGCTTGCACTTCGCGGCAATCCGATTAAAATTTTATTCAAGCAATTCTAATCTTATGTTTTTTATAGGAGGTATAAAGGAGTTCAAAAGCCTATCGATAAACTATAACTTCCAAATTCAATAGATTTAATAGGCGCAATCTACAGGTCGGATTAAAATTGACCAGCAGATAAAATTTGGAATGCTGTCATCAAGGAAACTTCAATGTCTCGCGTCTCGAAGTTCCGAGTTCTGCTGTTCATCCATGTTACCACTGTCTATTTCACCTAGCTCTGGGAGTAGTGGGCTGGTTTGGTTTTTGGGGTAATGTAATAGTTCATAACTGAGTTATAACTGTTGCATTATTCTGAGATAAAGAGAGACTTAAAGCTTAAACAGGCGGCATTGTTTATCCGGATTAACTCGGTCTTAATCCGGATCAACTGCAGTTGATTCCCGAGTTTAACCGGATCAAAGCTGCCGTCTGTTTATGCTTTTAGACTCTTAGAAGGCAAATAGAGTAACAGAATTAACGGTTTTACCCAAAAAATCGAATAAGATATATACATATGATCGTCAAATTTTAGATGCTCTAGTCGTTTAAAATTACCAAACATAATCCAAAGTTAAAAAATTAAGAAATAGATAGTTATAGATTTACATACGTACATATATGTAATTCAAATAGCTTTTAAATCCGAATTGGAGGAAAAAACGAAAAAATCAAAGGAGCGCAATTTCTATGAAAAATTTTCAAACTTTTTGAGTAATTGCTGCTCTAAAGTAAGAGAAAGCAAACAAACATAATAAATGAAAAGGGAAAAAGTAAAAGTGTTACCTATTTTATCACCTGTTAAGGATGGGCGCTGTCGGGCCGCGATCAGAAGTAAATCATTTGCATTTACCAAACCACCGGCGGTGGGCATTATGTCCGCGCCCGGCTCGCCCGGTGGCAATGATGGATTTGTAAAATCGCGCGATTTGTCATTGTTGTACTTGACATTCAAAGCAGTCAATTTGCTGTTGTCGATGCGTAGAGTGCAACAGCCGTTGTAGATGTTCTGGCCGTCCAAAATGGTCTTGGCATGCTGGGCCGAATGAGCGTCCGGATACTGAATGAGTGCCTGCAATTGAAATGTTGGAGAGCGTGTTACATACATACACACATATATACGCATTGGCTAAGTGAATGAAGGGGTGGAGAAATGAATTCAAGAGCACAGCGTAAATGATTGAATAATGTACGCGTACAACAAGAATCTATATAAAATTGTGATGACAGCATTGATACATTTCCGCTTGATTTGATGAGCAAGCGAGCATGTACATACATGTTATACATATCCATACACGTATATGTATGGTGCTTTGCGTGTTTATATCTACTCTTATCAATTATGCGCGCTGTCGCACTGTGGTTGCTGTTTGTCATTCGACATAAAATGAACCGTGTTTATTTAATCATGCATACGTAATCGTACATATGTATGTGTACATGTTCATATGTATGGTACATATTTGCGCATATATTTTCATCTATTTATTTTACCTGGAATGAATTATTTTTTGTAAATGTGACAATTTTTAGCACTTTGCCAAAACGTTGGAAAATTTGATGTAAAATATCCAACGACACCGGATAGAGCAACGATTCGACAATGACGCGGAGTACAGTGTTGGGTCCGCCTGCAGTCGAATTAATATTGACTGCATTCGAGTTGTTCTGTAGTACTGCGATAGTGCCGTCAGCATTGGTAGTGGTGGCGGTGTTGCATAGCGGGAGCGGCGAGCCGGAGGCTGGCGACTGGATACGATAGTCGTTGGATACGACAGCAGTCTATAAAAGAACAGAAAAATAAAAAAATTATTTAATTTCAGAATTTAAAATTCATTCATGGATACGCGTAAATGCCTCGTAATTGCGTAAACTTCGTAAATAAACCGATTTTCTACAGAAAATTAAGTAAGTTTACGAGGTTTATATGGTTACGAGGCCTTTACGCGTTTAAGTGAATTGCTCTATTATACTTATTTTACAATTTAAAAACATTCAAATTTAATTATATAAATTTGAATTACTAGCAGAGCACCTATAAAAACAATATACCTTTGGCTGCGATTAACGCCACATTTATGTATGTAGCGTTGCTAATTTAGATGCAATCGAAGACACAAACAATTGATCCTTACATCAGCTGAGTTGAAAGAAATCATCCAGCTATCCCCAATTGAAGAAGTCTTATTTGTTAGGAATGTTTTTAACAATACGAATGCATTTACATAAATCATACAGTACGCTTTTATTTTTTATCAAAATCACCAAAAAAATTTTGCCAAATTCAATACGAAATTGCCCGGTTTTTTTTTCATGTGCAGATCTTTACATATTATCCTTAAACAATATAAAACCTATTTTAATAACTTACATGGACTCGCTTTAAATTGACCGCAATTAAGCAATTTGCTTAAAACTTTGAACCAATATTTATACACGAGTTGTGGTACTTTGTGATGAATCTGCTCACATATTTTTTTCCCCGTACCGAGCATTTGAAAAATGAATTTAAAGCATCGCCCCTATGAAGCTGCACAGTGTGCGCTGGAAGAACTTTTGTGCCAGTAAAACTACCGGCTTATTTATAATGGGCAACGCACATAATTTCTCTTAACTTTAAATTGAAATGAAATATCCTCCATTTGAAGACTTTATGGGCCACTTTCTAATATGGAATCAGAATAAGCCTGCATTGAGCTATGTCAAGGGGTGATCTACTCTACTTACAGGGCTCTTACACGATCAGCCTTATCATGAGTTTCATTTTCCCGAATCGGTTTACTTTTTACTTTTGGTTTCCATGTGTTCATTATGGGAGGATATTATATTTTCGGGTGAATTTTGTTTTTTTCGGCCGAAACTTAGGATAAGGCAGGATATGTATCTGCATGTGTAAATACGACTTTGTTGTATTTACTCGTATGTACCATATATTAATGTACATGTAAAACATGTAACACCGAATCGAAAAAGTTACCAAACTGAAAAAACTACCAAATTTTATAAATAAGTAACACAAGGTTGTTTAAAATTATCAAACCTGCGACGCTGATTTAAGAAAAAAGATGGTTGAGCTGATTTATAAGTGATATGTAGCGAATAATTTCATCAGCGTATAGCACTAAAAACTTAAGTGATGGGGCTATTTTATTTCACTACGACTAATTTAGTGGTAGTAAAGAAATTAACAATACACCTTAGAGTGCAAAATTTTAACTATCACTGCATATAAGCTGTCAGAATATTTTCACCATGACAGCGTTGCAACGAGTTGTAAAACTTAAAAAAAAAATCTAATTTTTTTGATATTTCTTACAACCAAGACACCACTTGCAACAACATCCTCAAGTTGAACCAAGGATCCGCAACGGTTAGCAATGTTCCAGTGGGCTAAAAAAAGTCTTTCACTATTCGAATGTTAATATTAGTGTAAAAATTGTATATGTCACTATCCCTATTGTAAAGTGATGCTGATATTTTGAAATTCACCACCAACATCAATAGAAGTAGTAGACAATTTGACTATCACAATCACTAGCTATTAGGGTACATTGAAATTTTAGTACCCCCACCTCCACCTCTGTCCACGACCAAATGAAATGTATGGCAAATGTGATTTTTAGAAAAAAAATTCAGATTTCATATTCTTTGTATAACACTGTAGGGGCGCTAGGATGACACAAAAAACGTCGAGACACGTAAACTTAATTTTGGAGCGTAGATTACGGATCTGTATGCCATCTTTCTAGAATAGGTAACCTTTCCACGATATCTTCATTTGAAGTTTGCATTGCGAGTGAAAAAAATGCAAAATTTACCATGGAAAATGTCACTCATACGCCATGTACGAGTATGTAAATATATGCGACTACGGCCGTGTGCGACATGGCGTATGAGCAACATTATTTCCTGCCCCTATTTCATACGAAAAATTGTTGCACATTTTCATTTGACCATCACAGCTTGTTTATTTATCAACCGATTTTCATCGTTAGTATCTTGACTTTTTTGCAAAAGAACAAATTTTTCCAAAAAATTTTACTTTGAATTTTTGCATGCTAAAATTTGAATTTTTTTTCAAACAATTGCACATATCTTGGGAAAATGAGCTGACCCAGAAAAACGGTATACATATCCGTAATCTACGGCGTTTTCTTGTGTCATTTCAAAACTTGCAATTTTTCTACGGTGAAATGGGTCACCCCGATTATGGGGAGTTATTATTAGTTTTGTTTAATTTTAGGGCCAGTATGTAGCTCTCGAGAAAACGGTAAATAAAAAATTGACATTATTTCTTGTGTGTGTCCTAGGAATTTTGACATCTGATACTTCACGGCCATTACAGCCTATTGCCTCACTCTTTCCTCAAGAAATAATGGAACGGGCATATATTCCTGTTGCAAACATGGGTTGCCTTGTGCTCTTTTTTAACAAAAAACTTAAGAAACCTGTAGTAGAAATCGTAGCAAATTTCTTAAGAACTGCGTACTACCGTATGGAAATTTGACTCAAGAAAATTTCCAAACCATTTCTTATACGTCATTTTATATCGAGTTTTTGCTTTTCTTGAGAGCTGGCCTGGGTTTGTATGGAAAATTCAAATCCAAAACCTAAGACGAATAGTAATGTAAAAAAGATAAAACTAAATACCATTTATAAATAAAGCTCCAATTTCTTTCATAATTAGTGGATTAACAAGCTGGTGTAACGCCGTAATGTCTTAAAGGCGTAATATGTTAAACTGCTTTTAAAAAATTCTCTGGATAAAATTGAGTTATTATTTAATTTCAGTCAGTATGAAAAGATTCTTGTGTAGTTAAAGTTCCACTGACAACAATTTATGACTTTCATACATTAAGACCAAGTGTGTGTGTAAAAATATTAAGTAAGATAAAAATATTCTAAACATTTATTTTTAATTTGTTGAACCAATGTTGGTTCGCAAGGGAATAATTGCTTTCATAAGAATCCCTTCACTATATCTATGGAATTTGTAAAATTTTTGGCATGAATATATTTGGTTTATAAAACGAGATTCCTACAGAGCTATTTACTATTATCATGCAAAAAAGGATACTCATAAATCTCAATCAGAATCAATAAATTCATATTTTTCGCACACAATTTTAGTACAGACATCGTTACTAAACAAAAAAATAGAGAAAAGAAAAATACACGAAATTGGGTAGCCAAATATAAAAGCCGCAAATAATATGTACAAACCTTCTTCGTCCGTATATCATCATACATCAAGTAAATACATATTTCAAAACGAAGATGCCAGCCACCTCTGTATACACATGCGTACTTACATATACTCGTATAAGCCACATTTATGTACGTATATATATATATGTACATATGTAGGTATTTGTAAATTTATTTCGTAATGGTATGTGCTTTTCACGAAAAGGAAATAAGATGATATCGGAAAACAATTTAATGACATTCGGAAGTGAATTTATTCCACGTCGTGCTGAATTTTGATTTAAAAATCACAGCACACGCGCGGATATATACATACAAATAAACTATTCGAGGACAAATGTAAGTTCTAAATATTAATCTATAGATGTTATTCCCCAAGTGTGTCATTGCCGACAGGTAACAGACGGACAATGTAAAATGGCACGCAGAAAAAGTACAGATGTTAAGGAATGTGAAATGGTACTGTACAATTGTACCTTGCAGAAAAAAATTATCAATTGATAAAAAATAACCTACTTGTAGTTGGATTTCTATAAAATATATAACTTGCAGTTAGCTACAAAAAGCTAACTTGAAACAAGTGGACAAGTAATGCAGGAGTAAAGCTCGAGATTGTTTTCTTTAAACGCGTTTCTATTTAAATATCCTGCACTTCGCAAATACTTTTTCGAAATGAGGACAAATAAAAGGAAGATTGAAATTTCATATTATCATTTTGAAGTTATGTCTGGCGGAGTTCGAATATGGGACCACCTACAGCAGAATATGGAAACAAATATGAAATGTAATATAATAAATAAAGTAAATAAAAAAAAAAAATAAAAAAAAATAAATAAATAAAAATATTTTGTTTTTTCTATTGATATTTTATGTCCAAAACTAGTTAGTTACAAGTAAGTTACATCAAATGCAGAAGTGACCACCCTTGACTACATCTAATGCAGAGGTAAACCACCCTTGACTATTTCGCGGCCATCGCCATAGAAACATAGTTAGTTTTCTTCAAATAAAATATACAGATATACTTTTAGCTCCTTCGTAATCAACTTAAAGTTAGCTTATAGTTAGATACATTTCCAGCAGGGTAAGTATAGATTTATGAATACGTACACACATGTACATATTTATATATGTATGTGTATTAGACCAAGTCAAATAAACAAAAAAATCCCGCAATGCAACCGGCATATTTCTCAAATTTTAGTATTTAGTATAGTTATGATCCTCCATGAATCTCCCCTCTCTACGACAATTGTAAGAGGTCCCGCGTCAAGCATTTAGTTTTCCCATAGGTATTACACGTAACAAAATGAGTTCTTTCCTTTTGAGGTACATACAATTTTCTGGGATCAATGAAAACGCTCGAAACTGTAAGAATACAGTAATGAAATGTCATTTAAGTGTTATGCATGCTCAGATTCCTTACATCTGAGGTGTAAAAAAAGGTGAAAATTAATATAATTAATTCAATTTAAATATAAATTACGAATTCAAAAATCAAGTTTTATTTGAGAAAAAACGTAAGTAACTAAATAAGTTAATTGTAAAAACAAATAGTTTTAAAGCAAGCTTTCTTAATATGAACGAAATCGGATGTTGTTGTTGTTGTTGTAGCGGCACTACTAAGCCCCGCCTGTTTCGGGTCAACTTTTAATCATTATCGTCAAGCTCAACTAACGGTAGGCCCAGGAAACGAGCTGTTTCGATGGGGTCGGACCAAAGGGAGAGAGGTGTTAGTTGAGTCGAATTGAGCTGGCATGTGAAGAGGTGGTTGGTGTCGTGGGGGGAGTCTCCACATGCCGGGCACTCATTTGGGATGTTTGGGTCGAGTCTGGACAGGTAGCTGTTTAGGCGGCTACAGTATCCAGACCGTAACTGAGCCAGGGTAACGCGGGTCTCTCTAGGTAACTGAAGCTCCGTCTCTTCCACAGGTGGTGATTGGGCTCCGATAACGACATTCCTAGGCCGGGAGTCGAGGTAGGTGGAGACAGACTCCCTATGAATGTCGTTAATCGCTCGTCTGTACGTCATTGGGTCCAGTGGTTGGTCTGTGTAGGTCTGGACTGCGTCCTTGTACATGAATAGGTGCCCCCTGACGTGCCTGGGCGGAGGCTCCTTCTCCAGCAGTGGTCTGTTGGGGTGTTCACTTCTGTGACACCCCACAAGAAACTGCTTACAGAGCATCTTGTTGTGTTCCCTTACGGGGAGCCCTTGGGCCTCACTGTGTAGGTGATGCTCAGGCGTCATCAGAAGGCACCCAGTCGCTGTCCGGAGTGCGGCGTTCTGACAAGTCTGTAGCTTCGTCCACTGCGTCCAACTAGTCCCCGGCGTCCAAACTGGCGCAGCATAATTTAGAACCGGCCGGCCAATTGCCTTGTATGTTGCCAGCAACGTTTCTTTGTCTTTGCCCCAAGTGCTGCCGGCGAGCGACTTGAGGACCTTCTTGCGGGTCTGTACTTTGTTGACAACTGCGGTTGTGTGCGCGGAGAAAGAGAGCAGGCTATCAAAGGTAACCCCTAAAATTTTCGGGTTGTTCACCGTCGGTATTGGTGTGCCGTCGACGTGAATGCCTAATTCAAGCCTGACCTCCTTCGTCCAGGTGGTGAAGAGGGTCGCCGTTGATTTCGTTGGGGAGAGGGTTAGGCTCCTTGCAGTGAAGAAACGAGAAAGGCTGGAGAGATAGCCGTTTACTTTTGAGCAGAGGTCATCAATTCCATTCCCAGACGCCAAAATCGAACAGTCATCAGCGTACGAGATCAGGGAAACTCCTTCAGGTGGCTGGGGGAGTTTCGAGATATAGAAGTTAACAAGTAAGGGGGAGAGAACACCACCTTGTGGAACCCCTTGTTTTATTCTTCTTGGTTTCGAGGTTTGATCTCTGAAGATTACTGATGATTGCCGACCACTCATATAATTCGCCGACCATCGCTTCAGTCCCTGTGGGAGAGAGGAGGCCTCAATGTCTTCTAGCAGCGTGGAATGGCAGACGGTGTCAAACGCCTTTGACAAGTCCAGCGCTACTAGGACAGTTCTCTCACAGGGGCGGTTTCGATTTAGGCCGCGGGTTATCTGGGTGTTTATGGCGTTAAGTGCTGTTGTTGTGCTGTGCACTTTACGGAAGCCATGCTGATGTTTCGCTGGGGTTAGGTGGCAGGTGAAGCATGGGAGCAGCAGGGCCTCAAGTGTCTTCGCGACCGGGGAAAGGAGCGTTATCGGGCGATAAGAGTCTCCTCTGTTGGCGGCTTCCCCGGTTTCAGCAGTGGGACCACTCTCCCACACATCAGGAATGATGAGAGTGGTCATAGACAAATTGAGGACCTCCGTGAGGTATGCTACCCCCACAGGCCCCAAATGTTTCAACATCAGCATACAGATTCCGTCGGGTCCAATGGCTTTGGAGGCTTTCGCCTTCCCGATGGTCCCCTTCACTTCACCGCTGGTGAAAACAAGTGGTGCATCGTTTTTGGGCAGTTTGTGCAGCCTCCTGGTCACTCGACGTTTGGCCTTGTCTACCGAAGGATGTAGTGTGAATTGCCGACTGAAATAGTTCGCGCATTTCTTCGGGTCCGATGAGGCGTGACCTTCGAATGAAATTTCCACTCTGTCATCACGCTTCGTCGGGTTGGACAAGGACCTCACGGTTGACCAGAGCTTACTCACACCAGAGGTGAAGTTACAGGCCTTCAAGTACTCTTCCCACTTTGCCCGCTTGTGTTGATTTACCAGTTGCCGAATCTCCAAATTAAGTTCCCTCAAGCGAGGGTCCCCGGGGTCGACCTGGCGTAGGTGGTCACGCTCATTTGCTAGTACAGCTGCTTCAGCCGGGAAATTTGGGCGGACTTCCGCGATGCGTCCGGACGGTATGAAGCGAGCTGCTGCGGCTGTGACTACTTTGCGGAACTGGCGTTCGCCAGCATGTACGTCTGTGGGTGTGGGGAGGGCGGCGAAGCTGCTCTCGGTAACTTCCGCGAAGCCGTTCCAATCAGCTTTGTTGAAGTTGGTGTAGGTTCGGTGATCCGCGGGAGCAAAGTCGGTGGGCTTATTGATCGAGATGATTATGGGCAGATGGTCTGATACTAACGTTAGCATAGGTCGCCATGATATGCTATTTATCAGACCAGCGCTAGCAATTGTTAGGTCTGGCGAGCTGCTGCAGCTGCCCACAAAATCGGATCATAAATACTGGTTTACCAAATATATCGACTCGTGCGCCACCTGTCGGCATAGTTCTTAGTGTAGTTATTTCTTTTCATGTAGTTAATATACGTTCTAAATATGAACCGAATCGGACTATAAATACGGGTTTTTACAATATCCCGACTCCTGCGACACCTACCTATCGTTTAAGCTCACCTTTCGTATTGCACTGTCATCAGGTTTTGAGCCAACAGTGAAGTTTCAAGTCTCTAAGTCATCGGGAAGTTGGTCAAAAATTGATTGCAAGATTTGCCTCTAACAAACATGCATACAGTGGCGGTCGAAAGATTTTTCAAGCTAATATTTTTTTTTGATATTTTTTTATAAAAACATGGTTCATGCTTTAACAAACACGATATAAATCACACTTTCAAACCTTATATATTTCACAAATTTTTATCTAAATTTCCACCTTTCTAACCAAAATTGGGTATGCAGTTAACAAGCTTATAAAATTCTAGTAAAATAAGTGCAAGTTTTGAGTGGCTGAAAAATCGCATTGATTTTTAATTTTTTTCCGACAGCTTTTTTGGGGTTTTTTCATATAAATAGCGAAATTTAGGAAAACTGGCGTTGAATCTTTTTATTTTTTTTTGCAAACGATCTATAAGAAATTCATGTTCATATCTGATTTAATAAATAAATAAATGATAAATAAATAATTGCATACTCAAAAAATTTCTAAAAATTTTGGTTAAAAATCTCGAAATTTA
The DNA here is from genome assembly GCF_013731165.1 of Rhagoletis pomonella. NCBI lineage: Eukaryota > Metazoa > Arthropoda > Insecta > Diptera > Tephritidae > Rhagoletis > Rhagoletis pomonella. The sequence continues at coordinate 72,706,083 of NW_023458558.1, forward strand.
GACACAAATTTTTGAAATTTTTCTAGGTTCTGTATAAAGTTTGAAAGTGTCATTTATATAGTTTTTGTTGAAGCATGACCCATATTTTTATAAAAAAGATCAAAACTTTACCTTGAAAAATATTGTAAATATTAAAAACGAAACACCATTCATCCATTTTTGACCGCCACTGTACATACAGAGCAAGTTAGGTAAAAGCTTGTAAAAAATTTGGTTTTATTTTCGAAGAAATAAAAATTAATATTACAATAAAAACTAAAATTAAAGACTTTGTACAGTAAAAAGAAATATTTTCCCAACCCGACGACTTGAACCCCAGACCGCAGGAATAGTGCGCTAGTGCTCTGCTCTGTCGGGCATTGCCACTGGGGGCTGCCAGATTATCCCGCAAATTGGAGTGATGCTACAAGCTTTTCTACTGGTAGGTGGTAATGTATAGCCAGACAATTGACATCTCGTAGGACATCGCTATGTTAAAAATATGAGTCGCTAACATTGGAAAAATATAAAACGCTGAAACGCTAACTGGTAGTATTCTAGTTGACAACTCGTAGCTTTTCCTGCTGGGTAGGTACTATGTACAATGCGTGTGCATGAAGGTACTTGTCGGCCGCAAAATTCGCTACTACAGACGAGGCACTAGCTGGCAGTGCACAAAAAAAAAAAAAATGAAATCGAGAGCAAATGGAAAAAGGAACCAGACCAGGGCTAAGTTAACGCGGAGAAAGGGCGTGCGACGTACGAACTAAAGGACACTTCACCGAAGACGACAACAACAGCAATGACAATGATGATGCTGTTACTACCAATAATATAGCAAATATAATAAAAATTGATTAGAATTGCAAGAGTACCACATATGTATGAACACAGGTATACACGCGCCAACAAGTTAACACACTGCAGTGTATTTACAATGTATATTATACATATATATCGTCGTTCTGCATAAAGCCCTGTATGCAGCTCTCAAGAAAAGCAAAAACTCCATATAAAATGACGTACAAGAAATGGATAAGAAATTTTCTTGAGTCAAATTTCCTTAAGGCAGTACGCAGTTCTTAAGGAATTTGCTAAGCTTTCTACTACGGTTTTCTAAAGTTTTTTGTGAAAAAAGAGCACAAGGCAACCCAGGTTTGCAACAGAAATATATGCCCGTTCCATTATTTCTTTAGGAAAGAGTGAGGCAACAGGCTGTGAAGTATCAAAAATGTCAAAATTCCTTCGACATACACACACAATGGTAATTTTATCTTGACCGTTTTCTTGAGAGCTGCATACAGGGCATAACCGCGTAACTGACATTTGTTGCCAAAAATCAGATTTGCTCACACAAGCTCTTGTCTCAATTCTTATCCATTCGTCCTGAAATATGTTAGCCAGAAATGCGATTGCTTTATAAAAAAGGGGACCATTTGAAATTAAATGTTTTTACTCTCTAGAAAATAATTTATGCAAGCTCACATACGCGGTTTTGCATTATTTTGATACGCAATTTTGCATTTTGTTGATACGCGGTTTGGTACTTTCAACGACGATATGTATACGTATGTGCCCTGCAGTGAAAAGCGCAACCGCTCAGTAAAAATACCAGTCCTACCAGTTCGACAACTGAAAACACCTTATAAAACGAAGTTAATTGCTTTCCTCACTACCGCTTCTGGCTCTGAGATCGCAGGTATGTAGATTTAAATATAAATTACAAGTTTTTGAATTTATTCTTTAATGGAATAAACTTAAATACCACAAAAATTATTTCTAACCAGATAACCTGATAACCAGCCAAGAGTGAACAACCACACTATTTCTAAAACCGTAAAATTTAAAATTACCAATGACAGCATAAATAAAAAAAAACGATATATAAAAAATATTTCCGCTGCCCGATAATTCGAACCACGTATCTGTCTTATAGTACGCCAGGGCTTTTCTCTGTCGTCCACTGCAATATTGCATACTTATTCCTTCTATGGGAAATGAATTGGTCGACTATACTAGTATTTCTACTGGTAGGTGTTGATACGTAGTCGGACAATTAATATTTCGTAGGAAATCGTCATGTTAAAAATACAAGTCGTTAGTATGGAAAAAAGATGCAAGACGAACTGGTCGAACTGAAAAGAGTATTCTAGTTCACAACTAGTAGCTCTTCCTGTAGGGTACATATGTACATACATATGTATGTATGTTCATGTATGCATAAATGTATTTGCGGGTGTGTGCATGAGACCTCCAGACACTTGACAGGCAATCGAAGTCAAAACCAAATGGAATTCATGGCGGAGGGCAAGCCAAAACGACAGACATGATACAAAAAATTCACACGCAGGCTTACGCATACACACACGCAATATTCTATAGGAAATTGATATGTTAGCTTACTTGGCAGCTAGCGCCAGTGTGCCAACTTACCGCTAAACCATTCAATTTCTTCTTATACATCCTTCCTTTTTCCGATCTTACTTAAATAAAATCTGCCATTCAAAAGTTTACGATTTGTTTTTGTTACTGTAGTTGTTGCTTTAACGCTAAAAAAATTAAAAAAAAAATGTGGATGAATGAGTGCTGGATTCTTCGAGTGTGCAGTGTGCTGTAGACCTCTTTAAATGATTATGATTATTAGATGATTGAGCGCGGTTTTGCCATAGTGTAATTGGAAAGAGGAAACGATGTCGGCAACAACTGAGGAGGTGTATTACGGATGGAAAACTAGGATATTAAATAGGATAAATATTGAAGAGGGCGAAAAGATTTAAAAAGGAAAAATATATTTCTACGTTATTTGATATTTAAGGGGAAGCTCAACAAACGGAAACGCAAACGGTTTTAGCAAATTTAAGTACAACTTTTAATTGGTGAATATAAGTAAATATTTTGTACATGGATATTTATATGCGTTTATCTGCAGGATCGATACGCTTATCTACCTTCAGTTGCTATCAGTTGCGATAAATGTACGTCGTTTTATTTGATACAAATTTTGAAAATTATACGTTGCTGTAGCTACACGATTCCCAATTTTTGCAATATTTTTATTGTAAATATGTAAAGCTTACGTTTTTCTTTCACATCCATAATATCTAAGGAGCGATAACGCAAAGCTCATCACTCGTTCTGAAATATGGTGTAATATTATAAGGCCATACAAAATAACGCCATATGGCTTTGTGTCACTTCAAATTGAGACATAAAGTCAAATTTTTGCGTATGGTCTTATTTCTCACAGTGAAAATGAAATAAAGCCACTATGACGTTATTGCACCTTTGATAATTGTTTGTGTAATGTTTACCTAGTGCACAGCTAATAGTAATAATAGATTGGCGCCGAGCTTTTCCTCCGATTTGTGGCGTGCGCCTTGATGTTGTCACACAAGGGGGAGGGACCTACAGTTTTACGCCGACTTCGAATGGCGATTGTATGAAAGAAAATTCGCAATTGCAGAATTGAACCGCTCAGATACTGGTGTGTGCCGACGACATCGACATCATCTGTATCAAAAAACGCAAGGCCAGGTTAGATATGGAACCAAAGCAAATGGGTTTAGTGGTAAACGAGGACAATATGAATTGCTTATCTTCTGCCATCAAGCAATCAGTAAGCGAAGTGGCATCTCGGCACTCATGTCAGTTTAGAGTTGTAATTTCCCCAAAAAAAAAAGTTATTTGGGAACGGGCATTAACACTGTTAATAATTTCAGCCCCGAAATCTTACGGAGAAATATTCCCGCCAACCGTGCTGGTATACTTCGCTGAGGCGTGGACAATGGCAACATGCGACGGACATTGGAGTATTCGACAGAAAGATTCTATGAAAAGGTAGAGGTCACGGGTATTTGCCCGCTACAGATGGCGAATAACGCAAACGGTGAAAGGGTGAGCTACTTATATGAGCTTTACAATTACATAGTCCAGAAATTTAGAATAACGGGCTCGGCTGGCTGGTCATATCGTACGAAAGGGCACAAACGTTCTAGCCCTAAACGTATTCAACGCGGCACCCGAAAAGATTTGGCTTCAGTTGCATTCCCTTTCGAGTTGGAACTTGTCCGAAATGGAAAGATTTAGTGCGGAAAATAGTACTGGATATATTATAAATATGTACATGGAGACGACTTCTGACTATTTCGGAAGCCGCACGAAAACGTAACTCTCATTTGTAGAAGAAAAACGACTGACATTCTTTATTGGACTCCGCCGAAATAGAAATACTGAAAATCCCAGAAGGCCCTAAATTGTTTAACGGGCATCAAGACAAGAGATACCCAGAGGCTTTGAGTATGGCTGACTTCCAAAACGTCTATTGTTTTGCATACGTACAAAGTATAGTGTCCCATAACGCCGAACTACAAAATTTTGACAATGTATACTTTTCCAAAACGCATTCGAAAAGTTATCGAAACGCATCGCTGGAGCAATCAGCGCATCAGAAACAAAGTTGATGCTACGTTTATTTTTGGTTACCATTGGTGTTTTAAAAATGGAAAATTCAGAAAAAATGTTCATTGCTAAATTGAAAATTTAAAATATGCAATGTATAAGGTTGCAATGTGTCGCAACTCTGCATTTACAAACAGTTTGAATACCGGCGGACAACAGTTTCGAAATTCAAGTGCAGTTGTCGGTTTAGTAGGTGACCCTACACAAAACTTATGTATATTTTTATTTTTGGTAGATTGGTAATAGTATATAGTTTGAAATTGGTTTGGCCATGAAATCAACTACCAATCAAATAATAGTTTCATGTACTTATCAAATACACAAACATAAATTGGGAATTTGTTTGCAAGTTTGACTTTTTTGATGTCAAACACCTTTCTTTAATTATTTCATGAGTGATACCCGAGACCAGAATATGACCATTATCGAGCTGACGTGACATGACATTTGTATAACAAAAACCACTGCCATCGAAACAAATTGATGCAAAAAGGTAAGCGCCGTAGTTGCAGGACTATCTCTCGATATTCTTATTTCTCTAGAGATGTGAACTTCCGAGAATTGCGAGCGTCTACAAATTTTCAAAGTGTCACAGCACTTATTAAACTAAAGTACTTGGGGCCGTTTCCTCATGTAACCTTTAATTTTTAAGCTACATTTATATTAAAGGTTGCATTAAAATTTATGATTGTTTCTAAAGTAAAGCATTTTATTATCGGTTTTAAATTGGTTTGCAACCAAGAAACATACACACGTCAAAAACCGATAATAGAAATGTTTTATTTTAGACATAACTATGTATATATTCTAATGCAGTGAACTAATCTTTAAAGTGAACTAAAAAATCCAGATCTACTTTAAAATTAAAGGTTACTTGAGAAAACGACCCTTAAATATTCAAACTGCGGTACACGTGTATTGAATGTAGCAGCTGCGGACGTTTGAGATTAGCAACTGTACCAACTACCTTTATGCACTTGTATATTTGTATTTCACTTGGTTTTTATTTGTTTTATTTTCTTGTTGTTTTTTCTGAAGAGTTCGCATTTCCTAAGAGGGTCTCACCCAGGGTTGCCACTGATGAAAAAAAAAATACTTACCATCCACTTGAAAAAATCTTTCAAATCTGGAAAGTATCTACCAATAACTTTATTTAGTTACCTATTTTAAAATTGTTTATTAAGGAACTTTGTATTTGACTAATGATATGGTATTTGAGATCATATTAAAGTCATGTTCTCGGTTTTCTTCAACCAAAAGCGAAAGTGATGAAACTAAAAGCAACAACGAAACTTCATAATTTAAAAAAAATTCAACTAGAGTTGTTGTAGACAAATACAGTGACTGATAAAACCGCTATGTATTTTTTTTTAATATTCACAATGTTTTCCACTTTCAACGCTTTCATCAAACCTGTAAAAATCAAGGATTCAAGCTATTTCTAACATTAAGACAAATTCAAAAACATTTCGTCAAAATTTCGAACATTTTGCTCTGAATTTTTAGAACAATTTTGGGCATGCTGTTTTATAGCGAACAATCATAGCGTGTAATTACATACCTGTCTATTTTTTCTTTTTATTGAAATAATCATTTAAAATGTTGAAGCAATCAAAAGCTCCTCAGGATTCCAGTAAAACGAGCTTTGAACGGAGCACGAAATGTTCCCCTTTTATCGTAAGCGTTCGAAAATTAATGCAATAAAGTAGACTACAATTTTGGAAAGACATTTATAATATAAAGATAACTACGAAAAATGAAGTGGGAACTAAAATTGTATTTGTTCATTGTGTATTTTTCATACAAAATACTTAAACAAAAATCTACCCAAATGAGAAAAAATTTACCTTTTTACCAACACAATTTTGTTCTACCAATTTTGGTAATAATTTACCAAAGTGGCAACCCTGGTCTCACCCCAAATGGTTGACATTGTTAAAGGAAATAAAAATCATAATAAAGTCATAACCGGTGTCAATTTGTAGCGAATGGAAGCTGAGAAGAGACGAGGGAGTAGTAAAAAAATTACAAACAAACAGAATAACAAAAACTTAAGGTAAACGTGTTCATAAAACAAAAATGGTTTCGAATCCAACAACAACGATGACAGCAAAAATGAGCACAGATAAAAGCTTTTAACAAAAGTTTGCGCAAAATTTACAAAGTTTTTCATTTTTATTACAAACAGTGCAACTGAGTCGGAAAACTGAGAAGTGCGAAGAAGCAGGTCGGAGGTGGATTCGCGTGGTCCCTAGTCCATTCAGCCACAATTTCGAAACCACAATGGCAACCACAAAACAGCATAAAATATGAAAGTGTAAGGGTGGCAAAAAATAAACTGAGGGGAAATAAAATTGAAGGATAATCCACGGCACTTTTCCGGAAATACAAAAAAGCAGCATCACAGAAAGCAAAGTGGAGCGTTTGAAAATTGATGGCGCTGAAAAACGTAGTTGCTGTTATTTATGCAAAAAGCGTTAAATGAGCAGCAACAGTAGCAGCAAAAAAGCGGTTGAATGAAGTCAGCAACAAAAAGCAGGCGGCGAAAAACAAATTTGGCTTTCTTCATAAACTCAACCATAAGCCGAAGCGCACATTTTTTTGTTTTAAACTTTAATCCGCACACAAAAAAGAGCAGCATGACAGACAGCGGAAAGAACCGACTAAGTTTTCGTTTTATTTACTACTTTCCTCCTACGCCCGCATTGACTACACTTTCCTGGCTTGTAAGCGGTTTTTGTCACCCGAAACAGAAACAGTGAGAATAAAAAACAAAACCTGAGTAAAGTTAAGAACTATTGAAAAACTGTATAAAGCGCATAAAAGAAGCAGTTGCTTGCATTTTAAGCTTCATAAATATTATTGTTTTCTTCCTACGACATTGAGAAATATGTATGTCCTTATTTGCAAGCGGGTGTGCGTGCAACTGCAGAGTTTACCGCTGTTTATATGCTCTCACGTCTTCGCGACGAGTTGCCGGTGACACTCATGCATGCTTAAAGGTGCTTATGGATTTTTTTTCCGACCGAGGAAACTTGCAACCGCAACAAGTTAACTTGACAAGCACCCAGGAGTGTGGGAGAATGTGAAACTTGTCTTGGCTATTGCTGTTGCACGTAAAAAGTTTATAGACCGAAGGAGACTCATTTGTTTGACAGAAAGCGTAAGCGTAAACCTTAAAATTTTCTAGAGTTTGGACCGAATTCAATGAAGCTGAAACGGATTCTACGAATTAAAAAAACTGTTACCCGGAATACGAGCTATCGACAACTGCTATTTGCGGACATCTCAGAAAATAGCTGTCCCATTATGGAACAAATGCATTGGAACCATAAGTGTCCTCCGTTACATTATAAATAATGCATGCATATGTAGATAATTTAATGACTCATGTGTTGAATGAAATCTACAACTCACAAAACGAAAAACACGGAAAATACTTTAACGTTTTCAGATTGTTAATTCTCCACAAATTCAGAAAATTTAATCCAGCCCTTAAATCTGCAAATCAAGTTTGGTTCCTTACTTTGGTCAAAGAGTGGTGCTTTTATAGTTGCAACCGCTGGAAAAAGTTAAAACAGTCCGATTTGTAAAAGTGTGTAATCTGCGCTAAGAAAGGCACACCGATGGTGAAGCTAATTAACGTAATCGAACTATTCGTTGAGCACTTAACGACTGCGGACGTACATATGATTCGAAAATGCAACAATTTGGCCCTGCACGCTTTAAGCTTTAACAATTTGCGGTTTTAAAAGCTCATATTCAATCAACAACGAACTTCATTTATCCTCAACTGGCTCCAGAAATATTTGATCCAGGAAAAGATTCTTAGAGGAGATTCCGATTTCAAACAGAAATTTTTTATTGGAGAGGTATTTAGCACATTCAAACATATGTACAAACATAAAAAATTACCAAAAGTCAACAGGATTTTTTAGCAACTTCAAATCAACTAAACTTTCATAGGCAAATATTTATATTATGTTGTATTATTTAGATCGGTTCTAAGCCAAGTTTATTTTGCCCTTAATTACTTTCTCTTTTATTTATTTATTTTTTGCTTAAACTTTTAAAAAGCTTCCCGGTCAGCGCCGAACTTATTATTATTTTTATTTATTAAAACCCATTTCCTGGTATACATTTTAGCTGCTGGTTTTGATTAGCTAAACATATTATTTTTACAAGCTTTTACCTACTTTCAACTGTCAAATCTTGCAATCAATTTTAAGCCAACTTCCCGATGCGCTAGAGACTTGAAACTTAAAACTTAGCCTAGAACCCGATAAAGTAATCCGTTAGGTGGCGCAGGGATCGAGATATTTGAAAAGCGCGTATTTAGGGTCCGATTTGGTTCATTAACGTGTATTCTCAGGTGGAAAGAAATAACGCCACAAAAAATGTAGCCGTAAATTTAACTTTTATTTTTTTTTACAACTAATAAAAGCATGTCACAAAAAATTATTGTTTGGTTTCTATTAACTAACAGGTAACTCACACATCAGACCCTTTCAAGGGATGAAGAGTAAAAATAATTTTTATATAGGCACATTCGGAAAATACGTCAAAACGATTTAAATATTTTTGCAACTACTAGTCCTTACAACATATACCTGTAAAATGCTTCAAAAAATTGTTTACTAGAAGTGTGTAAAACCCCTGATTTACTACTTTTAATGAGAATCCTTCTTGTAGTCAGAATATTTCGAGCGAGGTATCAAATTAACTTTTAACTTAACTTAAGTTAACTTAGGCAAAGATTTGGTAGTTGTTCCTGTTAAATTGAAGCCTTCTGAATTAAATGGCGTCCGCAGATTGGCTCTACTTTTCGAGATAGCAGTACTTGAAACTTTGCTTAAATATTAACAATTTTATAAATAACTTCTTCAGTTTTGATGTATTTTACTGAAATTTTGCACATGCCCGTTCCTTAATAATACCTATATTATTCCATAAAATCATCAAAATCGATTCACTATAACATGTAGGTCGCATACAACTGGTTGTTGAGAGAAGGTTTGCACTATGAATCCTCCATTTAAGCAGGTAAGAAATTTAGTACTATTTTAATTCATCATAAACACTGTTAACTTTGTCTTTATAATGAAGTTGGAGGCCAAACCACATACATATGTGAATAATCAATTGCATGTAAGCTATACGTTAAAGTAAGCATATTTCGATGATTTTCAGAATTAATTAAAAGAAATATTAAGGAAATAGTCATGTGCAAAATTTTAGTAAAAAAACTTCAAAACTGAGGGAGTTATTTACAAAATAGTTAAAATTTAATCTCGAAAACCGGAGCCAATCTGGTAAAATGCGGGATGCCATTGAATTTAGAACGTCTCAATTAAGTGAGTTCAGCCTTCAAAGTTTTTTCTCAAATTTACAACTTGCACAGCGTAATTTGAAACCAACTTATTCTAACGTTTTCTATCTCAGCGACCTACATAAATGTTTATTACTCGTTTAACTTTTGAAGCACTTGATGATTTGTCCATATACATACTGCTTGTTATAGAAGCGTTCACAGGTTGATTTTCTTAAAATACTCACTACGTTTTTCAAGCTAATTTTTGTTTACTAATTTTAATAAACGTGTTATGTAAATTAAAGATTTTAAACGTTGTACAGTTTTATAGGTCATGAAGTTATAATAATATAAATTGCAAGTTTCAAGAGGTTGAAAATTCGCGTTAATCATTTTAAAAGTTGGTTGAATCTTCCTAGATTTTGTAAAAATTTTGAAATTTTTTGGGAAATTTAAAAATAGATTTAGCGTTAAAAACATTGTGATTATTTAAAGAAAATTAATATGTGAACGCTTGTGTGAGTTACTCTGTAAGTGCACTAAAAAAATTCATTTTATTTTATGTCAGGCAAAAAAAAATTACCGTTGGTAGGCAAAAACTTTTGCATGTGGAGACGGACCGTTATACCCTATGAATTCAATACATATGTACATACGTATTTCAACATAAGTGAGTGGGGTTGACCACGCCCGTTTTAAAAAAAAATTACTAAAATGTAAATTTTTTGCTTTAAGTTCACTCTATGCATAAATTTTTAGTAATTTGATTGCAGTAGTTCCTAGCCTGGACAAAGAGTAGCAAGTGTTCAGTTTCAAAGAAAACTAGTTTTGACCGTTGCTTCATACAAACGCTAACTGGAGCAAAAAAAAAATGGCTAGAGCAAATTTAAGGAAGCTTAAAAAGAAAAAAATGAATGAATGAAACAAACCTTATCTTAAATATTACCTTTGAAATTAATCAGAAAAATTTAACTTAAACGTGTTGCTTGAAAGCCCGCTTTCCAATCGATCACCAACTTCGAAAACTTCAGTTAGACGAGATTAAACCATGTCTATCAAGTTATTAAATACTACCGGTGCTTGAGACTACAAATCTAAGAATGGCTTTGAATCCTTAGAAATATACGTTTGTCGTGTTGAAAAGTGTAAAATTTAGTGACTAAAGCTCTTTCAGACTGACTTTTATAAATTAATTTTTTTACTTTTAGTAAATTTGTATACACATTTTTCTGTCCGTAAACGTCGTCTCTTTAGTAGAATATCGATGGCTGAGTGGAAGATCGACCTATCTCGGCAGCCAGTTCGAAAACATTCTATCTCAAAAAACTTTTCAAGAACGCCCTATTTCAGAATTCGTTTCAAAAACGCCTTATCTCAGCTGCCGATTCAAAAACGCCCTATATCAGCATATTTTCAATACATTTTGAAGTGAGATAGGGCGTTTTTGAACCGAATTTTGAGATAGGGTGTTTTCAATAAAATTCTGAAATAGGGCGTCCTTGAAAAGTTTTTTGAGATAGAGCGTTTTCGAACTGGCAGCCGAGATAGGTCGATCTTCCACTCAGCCATCGATATACTAGATTTTAGTCTTCAAAAGCACCCTTCTTCATAAATAAAAGTATTCACATTTTTTTATTTTAGCATCTTTACGATTGTTGCGGAAATATGTAAGAATACAGTCAGATGATTTCCTCTGAATGTTACAGAAACCCCAAATATTTACAAATATTTACTCTATTTCTAGGAGTTATCGCTCCATATAAAAATAACTTAACACGTCGATCAACGTAACAATTTTCAAACTTGATCTAAAATATTGTGGAAAAACAAGAGAGAGGAAATGAATTAAGGCTTAGTATGTGAATTACTTTCTTTTGTTTTAGGGGAATCAAGCAATGAAACAATTATTTTAATCTCATTTCTTGTAATCTAAGTCAAGTATTAAGCCAAATGGCGCACTCTTACAAAATATATGGCGTAGTATGCAGTTTTTTCACGTATACCCTTGCACCCGATTACATCAGTTCATATGTTAGCATAATTAAATTGCTAATCCTAGAAAACGAACATGTCGACATGAAATTAATGCCTGCGAGATATCCTTTCGACCCAACTGTCAACGGCTTCAAAAAGCCAAGAAATACATTTAGCAACTACAATTCTTTCCAAGAAACAGTCGGACAACAATAAATGAACAAACCATTTCAAAGCTACAGAAGAAACAAATGCCAAGCGATTAACCCACAAAAAGGATTACTATTATTAGCAACGGATTAACTGGAGGCAACGAAACGCAAAATGAACTGGCAAACGTCAATAGTTAAAGTAAAAGTAGTTGCAACAATAACAATTATAGCGGTACTAAAGTGAGGCATAAATACGGGAAGGATGTACAAACAAACAAACGTACATACCAAAGTATGTAGAATCTACATTGTAGATACACCACCAAAAACAACAACCACATTTCTCAACTTCGCCAAGTTCTTGGCGAATAAGAATCACAGCAGAAGTTAGGTTACTTCTGTGGTCTCGCATTCACTACGAAACCTTTTTATACCTTTCATGAACATGAAATAGTACTAACCGGCTACGGTTCGCCATTTCTCTGCTCGCTATGTTTGAGTTCTGCTTGCTTAACGAAAGATTTTGTATGTTAAAGCAACAAGAAAGTTAGCTGGCAGCAATGGACGTTGGCGAGTTTGAATGCACCTCATTGATTTCATTCGTCTTACTGCTCGCTAATTATTGGCGAATCGATGGCGGCAATTATAACTGTGGTCCGATGTACCGAAAGACGAGACAGACACATTAAAAAGTATACCAAAATGATCCGAACGACGAGCTGAATGGATTTAGCCATGACGTCTTTCTCTCTGTTTGAAAGTACGCTAACCATCTAGTCCTTTAGTTTTCGAGAAATCCGAATGAAATATGATATGTGGGTGTCTTTTTATATGTATTAACCATTTCTCGAAACCGAAAAATGACCACTGTAGCTCTCATACAACTGATTTTTCAGATATGAGATTTTTCGGCACCTATGAAATTTTGCACTATTTTCGCTTATCATAAACAGAGGGCCTTTAGTGAAAATGAGTAGGATCGGGCACTATAACTTGTAGCTCCCATTGAACTGATTATACCGAAGTAAGGCTAAAGTTATGTAGGCAGCTAAAACCACGAAATTTCGTGAGCGGTTTTCATATCAATTATACCAGTCTTGCAGAGAAAATCATTATTATAGAGATATACGACTTTTTGTGATATATGTAATTCCTCCACTTAAGTAGCGAAGGTCAAAAAGTTGTGTACCCTGTTTTTTTATCATATTTGTTTAAAAAGTTCGCAAAACCAAGTTAGTATAATGTAGAGATTCTAAACAACTATCTATATATTAATACGCTAACATGAATTTTGTCTCCGTTCGTTTGGCGATTCTACCGAACCGATTTCCAAACCAAGAACACCATTGGAAAGGCATTTTTCCGTAGATGAGCAGAGTTTTTATGGTTTCACAATTGGTTGAAAATTACGCCCAAAACCGTCGATTAAACATTTTCGAATTGTGTATAGATGTTGCTGCAACATGTTCAATTTGACATGTTTCGCCTGTAGTTTCACTACACATTTGAAATTAAGCTTTGAAATAAAGATAAATATGAAGATGAAGAAATAAATGATAACGATGAAGTTAGAAAAAGGAAGGCAAAAGTGAAGATAAAGACGAAAATGGAGACAATGACAGATACATAAGAATTAGGGTAACTGAAGGGGTAAGAACATTTCTGAATTTATGAAGTGAAACTTCTTTAGCGGCAGTTGGTTGGTTGGTTGTAAATTGTCAAATTCAAGGGGAATAATGCAAATGGAAATGGTTTTCAGCGGTTTAGCGGTTTGAGAATAAAAACAAAAACAAAGATACCTAGAGGTACAGGCAAAAACGAAGATCAAAGTAAATTTAAACACTTTAAGGTAAAGGTGAAGAGGAATATGCAAAAATAAAGATAAATATGAAGAAAAGGATGAGGATGAAGATCGATATTGTTATCGATATAAAAGTCGATATTTTTATCGATATAATAATCGATATTGTTATCGATACTGTTATTGATTAAATAACCACTATTGTAATCGATATAATAATCAATATAATAATCGATATTGTTATCGGTACAATAATGGATATCGATTAAATAATTAATTTTGTTATCGATTTAGTCATTTATATTGTTAACGATATGTATAATAATCGATACTGATGATTGTTATATTTATCGATGAATTAATCGATTTTACAACCATTGTATTTTTCTATATGTTTATGGATATTGTTATCGGTATTTTTAACCACACAGTTATCAACAGGGTTATCGATACACTAATCGGAACATGGAATGTGATCACATTATATGACATCACATCACATTTTATCACATGATATGAAGAGACATCACATGATATTACATCACATAATATGATATCACATCACACGATATTACGTGAAATGATATTATATGATATGACATCACATTATATGGCATGATATCACATGACTCGACATCACATGATATGACATCGTATGACACGACATGGCATTACAAGACGTGGCATCACATGATATGACATCATATGGTATGACATCATATGACTTGACATCAGAGGATATGACAACACATGACATGACATCCATTCACATCACATAAAATCACGTCACATCTTATCACGTCATCGCACCTTATCTCATCTACGTGAGTAGAAAAAGAAAACGATAAAAGCAAAGATGTGAAAGATAAAAACAAAGATGAAGACCAAGGTAAAGTTACCGATTTCAAAACCAAAAACACCGTTGGAAAGGTAATTTTCTGTAGTTGAGGAGAGTTTTTATAGTTTCGAAATTGGTTGAAAATCGTCGTTTAAAAATTTCCATATTTGAGTATGGTTGTTTTTGCAACCTGCTCAATTTAAGCTGTTTCGCACTTTGTTTTACTTCGTTTATGAAACTAAACTTTGAAATAAAGATAAATATGAAGATGAAGAAACAAGTGATAACGATGAAGACACAAAAAAGGCAAAAGTGAAGATAAAGACGAAAATTGAGATAAAGGCGAAAATGGAGACAATGAGAAATACATAAGAAGTAGGTTAAAATTGTTGAAATTTTCCGATAGGAATCGAAATAAAATCAGCCATAAAGGTTACTGAAATTTATCGAATCGTCGAAGTTTATAATTACCGAAATTTATCTATGCTTATTAAGTTATCGCAACGTATCGAATTATTCAAACTGATCGATGTTTATTGAGTTGTCGAAATTTATAGACACAGAAACTTAGTTGTCCAAATTTACAGCTGGTTATCGAGCTATATAAAACGTGTGGGATTAACGAAATTTGTCAAGTTAAAGAAATGTATCAAGTTATCGATATTTATTGAACTATCATTATTTATAGACTTAACGAAATTTATCGAGGTATCGTAATGCATGGAGTTCTTTCAACTTACAGAGTTATCGATAATTATTGATATACTGAAATTGGTTGGTTCAACGAAGCGAAGGTTATGGAATTTTCAAAATATATCGATTTATCGAAATTTCAAGGTTATATAAGCTTATCGATTTATCACTGCTTATCGAATTTAATCGTCTTAACAGAGTGTAACGAGTTATCAAAATGTTTAGATAGTTTTAGAAAAATGTGGAGATGTCAAAATTAAAAATTTATAAAGTTATCCAAAGTTTTTACATTTTTCAGTTATCTAAATTTATCGAGCCATAGAATTTCACAGTTATCGAAATTGGTCGAGTTAACGAATTTTGTTGAGTTATCGAATTTTAGTGTTCTTGAAATTCATCGAACTATCGAAATGTATCAAATCATTGAAATTTATCGATAAACTTGAATGTATCGGGTCAATTCCAAGTCCTGCCGAAGTCCTCCAAAGACCTTCTCAGATAAAAAAAAAATTTAGTTACGTTTTAGCAGGAGATTTTCCGGTTTGTTAATTTGTACCGTATAAGTTTTGCTACATACGTGTTAAGTTAGAAAACCTCTCCAAGGCTTCTAAAACTAGAAAAACTGTCGAATTTCGACAGTAACTGGCACTCTAGTGCAATTAAAAATGCAATAATGGATTAAAATTTACGTTATTTATGTTCATGAAAGGTATGTATGAAGCCTTCGGGATAGCCGAAGGCAGCACGGCCTTACTTGTTGCATTTATTTGTGCACTCACATATGTACTACACAAAAATATATACATATGTATATAGACATACATACATATGTAAACTTTTCGTTCACACTGCCAATGTTGTTGCTTCGGTTGTACTGTTTGATTTGCGCTAATAATATTATCTCTGCCGGAGCATACGTAAGCAGCGTGTTTATTTAATTTTCTACTTTATTTCAATCTAACAAGGCGAGAAAAAGATTTCTACAAAGCTCTCACGCATGCACGCACGTTCAGACCAATACAATACATGTGCATGTACATATGTGTATGTGAACGAGATAAATACCCTGTGGGTAAAATCTCTAGTTCTGAACAGGTGCACTACTAGCACATTTATACCCAGTACACCAATGTCCTAGGAAGTGTCAATCGCCCTCCGCTGCATCCCACATATCTATGTAAAGTTCTAACCCAGTTCTAAATTCGTCACCTTAGATATAGACAGTGTTGCCAACTTTTGATTTTCAAAAAGCACCAAAAACTTGGAAAAAAGCGTTTTACCACACTTAAAGCACCAAATTGATAAATTGATGCTTTTTTCATAACAGTTTGTATGTATTTAACAAAAAAGATTAACAATATTTACAAGAATGCATACATAAATCAATAAACAAAACTTTTTCGCCCATAACGATTGAAAAGCCACATGCTATGCTATAATGACTCATGCTTACGACGTAATACCGAAGTACTGCACATTAAAACTGATATATCTCAAGAAATAAAAATCGAATCCGAACAAACGAAATTCATGCCCTAAGTAGAAATGAGCAAAAAAAAAAATGTTTGTTTTCATTATATAACCTCAAATATCGCCAAAAACCGTGATTTTGGCACTTTGTGGTTAGGATATCTCAAAATTCTAGTGCTAGAGCAATTGTGCGGCCAGATTTGGATTCAGCACCAAGAAATGATGTGTTTTACTCAGGTGGTACAAAAATAAAAATTTTTACAAATAATTAGAACAGAAAAAACTAAATACTTAACTTACTCGCATATCTACTAGCATTTTCAACGCGAATAGAATTGAAGAAAGTGAATTTGCAAGTTCAGCTTTTTATCAATCATGGTTGTATTTAAGTGCATTTAAATTTGTAGATTTTTGTAAATTCAGTGCTGTCACAGCTTTAAATATTTAAAAATTATTTCAGGTTTTAACTATATCGGAGCAATTTTAGTTCAGAAAAAAAAGCACTAAAAAAAGGCACTAAGCACTAAATATTTTTCTTTGGCGTTTTAATTTTCAAAAAGCACTAAATCTAGTACTTAAAGCACCAAGTTGGCAGCTATGGATATAGATTTCTAATGGAAAAAGTGAAATAAAATAGATATTTTTTTAAAACACCAAATTCTGCTGATTTTGGACTGGAGGGTATCTAGTTACTCTCGGACTGGTTCGTTTTTGGCGATAAAGATCTAGTACGGAACTAGACATTTGATTGACTAGACTAGTCCGCGGTTTATCTGCAGGGTATCTGAGCGCGTGCATGTGTGTGTGCAAACAAATGGCAACGTGTATCCTGTCCATTTACAGGATTATAAGGCATTTTACTAATTTATGTGAGCACCACCACCAAACGTGTGTATCCTTGCGGGAAGACGGGAGCGCACCACACGTCGTCATGCTCGCGTACCTTCACGCTTGCCTGTGAAGTTCCTTATTTGGCAAGAAAGCTTTCTTAATATATAACTTGAAAGCATAACCGGATCAACTATCTAGTTGAAAGCAGCGTAGAAAGCACAAATTCAATATGTGAAAAATAAAAGGCAAACCCAAAAACAAATAAACATTTGAAAACAAAAACAAAACCACGATACAAGTTAAAGGATTTCCGCTGATGTATTAGCACGCTACTTCATAGTGAAATTAGTCCAAAACGCAAAATTTATACATATTTAAACGCAGAAGTTTTTCACAAATTTTCCTTTTCTATGGACTGTGACCAATGGAATAAAAAATTACTTTCCATTGTCGGACAAAATCAAATTAAATTTTTGTTTATCTGAAAAAAATTACCTTTTCCTAGTCATATGCAGTTCATAATTGATGGCTTTGGGCCCAGGAAAGGCTTTTTTCTTCATTAAAAGGGTTTTTCGCAGGTCTGCGAGCATGTGAACTCAATTGGTTAAGCTGTAGCTATGTGGTGCGTGTGGCTATTTGTATCGGCTGCGTATCTTCTAGGTTTCTTCTAAATTTCCGCTAAGTTTGGAATCTGTCCTCTAAACACACACGTTCCAAAATCCGATCTTCGCGCTCAGTGCATTTTCTGGCTCCTCGCACCTTTTTTCTTTTTGAAGATCCCTTGAGTTCAAATATTTAAAAAAAAACGGCATACTCAACTTTGATTATAACAAATTTTCTGAGCACTTTGCATGCTAGACAAATTTTCGTCACTCAAAGTTAAGATTGTCCCCTTATCTTCTGCGCTTAAACACCAGGTTTACTACACTGGTGCGTTTTTTTGTGGGGCTTACCATTTCTTAGGCCATCGGAAAGTAATGTAACGAAATGTGAACAATTAATTTTCCAATAATTAACCATATTTTACTTGCAATTTTGAATAATTTTAAATATTTTCTAGTCTTAGCAATTTTATTTTACGAACTGCAAAAATTATAAATTAGCAACCATAGCATTGAAGGCACAGAAAAAATCTACTTGACGCAAATTTCTGCACCACAGGCTACAACTAAATACAGACAAATTCTGCGTTATTGGGTTTTCATTTACATGGCGCTCTGGTAAGATAAGTCGTGTCAGCTGGCAAGGTTTTACGTTCCAGCGGGTTTACGTTCGTGACTAATTTTACTATGAAGCACACTGTTCCATACACGCACACCCGCCCACACGTTCTGATGGCAACTAGTTTCTTCAGATGTTAGGCGAAACTGTCAGATGGGCAGGGTATGCATCGGTTTTGCCTTGCCGCAAGCGGCACTCGCCCCTTTCCACACCAGCGTTAATCTTTTATTGTTTCTTCATGTTTTTGTTTGACTTCTTTCTTTCGTTTGTTTTGTTTTTCTACACATTTTTCTTTCACTTTTGGCGCATTATTTGGCACTCAACGAAAACCAACAAGACGCTCGTGTTGCTGCCTTTCTTGTCGATTTTCTTTGGCTACTGATTACTATTGAAGCTAAGAATGATGCAGCAACCAGTGAGAGACCAGAGAAGATGCAGAGGTGTGCTCGCGACACCGCAGGACTAAGATTTCTGGCTTTCGGCATGTGCTTCTCTGTTGTCGCGTTAGATCTGTTGAGTCTCGCGTGAACTTATGTGGCGTGCAAGCACCACTCGCATTTTTTCGTCATGCTGCGTACATATGATTATAATTACCCTGCAGGAAATGAAGCTAACTTGAAAGCAGAGTTGTGAAAAAAGCATTAATTTTTTAATGCTTTAATGGTATTTAAAGCAATAATGTTAATGTAAAAAATTAATGCATTAATTTATGAAATTTAGTGCAAATGAATATTTCAATGCATTAATTCTGCAAAATGTAATGCTAGTGAAATTTTTTTTTTCATTAAATTATCCAAGCTAATGCTAATGAAAAAATTTTAATGCACTAAAATGTTTAATTTTTTTGCTCGTTTGCATTATTAAAAACCATTAAATTTTTTTCTAGTAAAATATAAATAACCTCTTTTGGAAGTACTTGGAATTAATACTACTAGTTTTTTCAGCTTCATTATATTATGCTTATTTGTAGAAAAATTCTTCTAAACATTGTTAGATGTTTTATGAAAATGAAAGCTAATGTGCATGCAACGCAGAGTGCTTTTATAGATTTTTATGTTGATTGTTGATGCATACCGATTACATATATTAAATATGAGCCAAAAACGGACAGATAGCCAGTTTAGCAGCGCATGTACACGACTGAGGACCTACTCTGATTTGAATCAATAAATAAACCGTTTTTTAGTTCCATTTGACAATGTGATTTTACCTATTTAACGACAAATGTCATTGAACTTGACATAGTGAAAACCAGCCTTAACGTCCGTCACTATCATTTTTGGCCTTGAAATTCTACCCTCAACGTCAGCAAAGAATTTTTACTTCAAAATGTAATTAGTTAATGGGTTTTTAATGCTTGTTATAATGTTAATGCAATAAATTATTGCAATAGCATTCATTTAAACATTTTAATGTTAATACAAAAAAAAGTCATTAGCATTATTTCTTCGGAATTAATGCATTGAAATTTTCATTTACATTAAATATCAAAAATTAATACATTAATCTTTTTCATACCAGGCAGGCCTGAATATCCCTGCATTAAATGTCAACTAACTTTTAATTAACTACTTTTGAATAAAAACATATGCACATGTGCATATGCATGTACCTATCAAATGATAAAAATAACCAAATCTGGTGTTAAGATTTTTTGCGAGACTTCGATAAATAACTCACTTTTAATTACATATGACAAAACTAACTATAAGTGAGTTGTAAAGTCATGCAGGGAGTTCGTTCTCTTTCAATAAGTTTATATTTAAATATCCTCATACAAAATTACTTTGACTACACCTTTTTTGCAATTCATAGATGCTTTTCCGAATTTAGATCATATAAAGTGTTAATCGAAATTTTATTTTATCATTTTGATGGGACCACGTACAGCACAATACGTAAACAAATATGTAGTCTTCAGTAAAAAAAAATTAATAAACATGTAAAAAGTTCAAAGTAATTTTTTGGTCAGTTGCCACCCTTTTCAGAGGAAGCCAGTTCTCACCTTTTTCTGGCCATCGCCCTTAAAAAGTAGTTAGTTCCGGATGAAGAAAATATCGAATTAAAAAGTTACATCCTGCAGATTTTTGGGAACCAAAAAGTAAGCTACAAACAAGCGGCATTTACTGCAGGGTATGTATATATTTGTGCATGTAAGTGTAAATATATACATATGTACGTGCTTGGGCTTCTGTGGCATGGTTTATGCGCTGCAGGTGTGTTAGCCAAACTAAACTTATGCATGCACATAAGGGTGAAGTAATTTGTTCGGGGCGAAATTTTCGAAGAAAGTGTAAAAAAATTACGTTTGAACCTACTAATTGTTAAAGCATATATTGTAACTTTTTTGGTCGAAATTTAATTTTCATTGTACCAAATAATGACATAAAAACACAATTTTTTATTTCCTAGGTTTTGTGAAGTCTTTCTTAAATATGAAGAAACCATAAAATTATGTAAATGAAAAATTAATTTCATTCAGAAAAAATTATAATACACAGATTTTTCTTTTAAAAATTGGGAGGGTCAAACTTAGTTTTTGGTATACAGTTTGTTCGCCATTTTTGCTTAGAATCGAACGTAGAATTCGAATATGCCATACATTTTTTCGAAATAAAATTACTCCGCTCTAATGCACATACATGCATGAATAAATCCATGTGTACATATGTACATATGTATGTATATATACATATACACTAGGGAGATTGATTGGGTTTTTCCAAACTGGTTTCAGCCGGTTTGCCCAACATTTTTGGGAGGTTTTTTGAATCGTGATTTTTCGTATATGGAATAAACCTGAGTATTGTTATTAAATAAACCGGGGGTTTCATTTAGAAAATTTATATAAGGCCCGTTTTCTCAAGTAGGTTTTAAAATTCATCTGCCCTTTAAACACATTATTTTCTGAAGAAATGTGTTTAAAGGACAGCTAAAACCTACATGAGAAAACCGCACTAAATTTATTATACATGCGTTTATTTAAAATTTACCAAATGACTTTTTTCTTAATTTCGATTTTCTTTTTGTCTTAATGCCATATTCACTTAGTATTGTTAAATGAATACTTTTTAAACAAGTTTATTAAAACACTGTAGCCAAAAGGTTGCTATAAAAAAGTTTATTTATATTCTACCACATGTGATTCCAGTGAAGATTTGATTCATGAAATTACTTCCTTAAAAAAGTATAAGAAACCCGGAGATACTTCAGTAGGTAATTGATTGAAATATAAATTTTAGATAAGATAAAGTTGAGGTTTTTAATAACTAAGGAAAAAAATAAGTTGATCCGAGAACTTTTTAGGATATATATTAGATCTAATGTTTGAGTTACTATTTGAGTAACTTGAACGTATTCCATTTGAATGTCTTTTAAATAACAGCCGTAAGTAATTTTAATAATTTAATTCAGTTCTTGGCTTCCATAGCTGACTAACTGTAAGCATTATACAAAATTAAAAGCAAATATCCGGGCTAACCGCTTTTTCTAACTTTAAAAATTAGTAACGGACTTTTTAAAATTGGCTTTTAACTCGAAAGTTGGTTTTGGAATAAATCGAAACCAGGTTTTGGAAAAAAGCCAATCAATCGAACACCCTAATATAAACATACACATCCGATGAAGCTTCTTCAACTTTTCATACTTAAAATCGATTGGTGTGATGTGTGCAAATGGATTTCAATTACCTTTGCTACGTGCATTGAACATTCAATAACGAATACAAAGGGTGCTAAGAAAACACCATCTAACAAGCAGTTTTAGCTGCAAAATAATAGATGGAGTAAAATTATCAATAAAATAGGAACAAAAAGAATATAGGAAAACATAAACAAACAAAAGACGCAAAGTAAACAGCACCGCAAGGATTAACACAGCAACAAAACACACATTTATAGTAAATATTAGGAGTATAAAAAAAAACTTTATAGAAGCACAGCATGCCTAAGTGAGAAAAGTCTGAATTAGGCGAAGAGCATATTTATTTTATATTTAATTCTTAATGGTTTTTTGCTTAGCTTTTCCATGTAAAAAGTGGTACAAACTAGAGCTCGGGCAATTCGGTTAATCGATTAACCGAATTATTCGAATCTGACTGAAGTCGACTACTGTTAATCGGTTAGCAATATTCGAGTAGTCGAAAGCTGTCGGCTATTCGGATAACCGTTCACTTTAGATTATTCGGTTAACCGTTCATTTTCGGTTAATCGAATATTTTAAGTTCGATTTTTTTTT
>NW_023458558.1:72729056-72791271 GCF_013731165.1 Rhagoletis pomonella
ACCGTTCATTTTCGGTTAATCGAATATTTTAAGTTCGATTTTTTTTTGCATTTACAGATGCATATACATATATGAAAAGTCTTGTTACATTCGTAGTACATATATAAGATGGCATGTGCAAAATTAAGGCAAACTTTTTTTGCAAGAATGTGCGCTAATTATTGAAATGTTATTGCGAAATATTTTAGAGACAATGGCTAAAGCAATACCTACCTCTCATTTTCGCGATTTTTGTTATGGATTTTTGTTAAATGGTAGTTCAGTGAGGATGTGGAGGAGGTGTAGCACAAAACTGCACCACATATGGAACATGTTACTTCCTTTTCGTCCTCTGTTTTTTCGAAAAAATCCCAAACCCAGCTCCTTTTGCGTCCGCTCATTTTTTGAATCTGAATATACATACATATGTGTGCATGTATATATTTAAATAAATTTTTTTTCATTTGTCAAAGAAATTTCAATGAAAGTTCGGTTGCTGAAATTCGATTTGCTACAAT
Source organism: Rhagoletis pomonella (assembly GCF_013731165.1). Taxonomy (NCBI): domain Eukaryota; kingdom Metazoa; phylum Arthropoda; class Insecta; order Diptera; family Tephritidae; genus Rhagoletis; species Rhagoletis pomonella. Next base: position 72,729,554 of record NW_023458558.1, read on the forward strand.
GCTCGAGTAGTCGAAGCAAAGCAACTATCCGAATAATCGAAGGCGGACGACTATTCGAATACAATTAACCGAATAATAAGCATGCGAACGGTTACGAATCGAATAATCGGTTAACCGATTAGTCGAATAGTCTGATAATTTTACGAGCCCTAGTACAAACGATCCAAAAATTACTACTTGAACAGTAAAAATGTGGCTCGATGTACATTTGCTTTTGGATTGGGCGCTTCTATTTATCTAAAAAATCATTCAGGCATATTCCGCAAATCGTACGATTTACAAAATCTGTTCGGAGGATTTATAACAAAGAGCGAAAAATTGGCACTAATTCGATGGATATAACGTAAATGATGGGTTTCTAGCAGTTTCCCGTTGCAAAATTTAATCCTTGATTACAAATTTATAAAAAATATTTTGCAAATTAAACCGATTTGAAATCGTACGATTGCAGAACATGTCCGATTATTCTTCTTCTACTTGATTGGGGTAGTCACAACGGTGTCATATGTGTCGTATTGTTCTTTGTCGTAAACTTTAAACGGATAAAAATATACTAACGATATCGTTGTGAATACCCCATATACAGTGTAATTTAAGTTTGCATTTATATTGACAGGAATATTGCTTTAAGTTTTGAAAGGAGTATCTGCTCAACTGCTTATTCCTCTTTCGAATACTCTTAACGCCTGAAACATTGTTATTAAATACACACTGCGTTCAACCTTAATCGGATATTTTTAACTAGGTCATTTGCTTCCAGTCTTATACATTTTAAAAATGAATGCTGAATAGCTACGCATTAAATTTGAATTTCCTGTAGTAGAACACATTTCGAGAACGACCCCCCAAACCATCCAAATTAATAATAATAAATGGCGCTTACAAAAATATGTATGTTAATGTTTGTCCCAGCTTCTTCGATTTGTGGCGTGACCTTTGATGTTGTCACACAAAGGGGAGGCACCTACGCCCGCTCCGAACGACGACTGAAAATCGGGGGTCGTCCGCTATTATAAAAAAAAGCTTTTTTGTTTTTTATTTTTTTGATGTTGAGTTGAACCAGGCTTGAACCAAGGTCCTGCGGAATGGTAGCGCGCTCTGCTAACCTTAGTGCTTGGCCGAGCTTCTCCTCCGATTTGTGGCATGCGCCTTGATGTTGTCACACAAAAGCGAGGGACCTACAGTTTTACGCCTACTCCTAACGGCGATTGTATTGTATTTTTAAGAGCAGCTGTTTTTCATATACTCGGAGGTTTGCTATCGGCTGCCGAGGGGCGACCTCGGCCTTTAAAATTACTCTAACATAAAAATAAATATCAAAAATGAGTTCCGCGGCCCTAAATTACATATGGTTGTCTCAAGCAGACTCTTGGCGCGCTAGAATGGATTCTGGCCCTGTGGCCGAGATATCCCCAAAAATTATTAAAAAGAAGGATAGATATGAGTAGTCCACTTGAAAAAGCGTTATGTGATTTTATAATAGAAAACCATAAATTTGAAAAAACGACTACGACAACAAGTAATATTTAAAATGAATCTTTTTTATTTTTTATTACCTGAAAATTTTGAAAAAATAAGAGCCTTATAAAATTATAACATAACCTAACATGACGCAAGATAACATTAACAGTCTATACGACCTAAAACATTTTTCTAAGTTCATCAGAATATAGATAAATAAGTATGATAGCGACTTTTGGAAGAAGAGTTAACATTTGGTGCTATTTTTTCAGAATATAAAAAGATTTTGCACTGTGTTGTTAGTGGACATGAAACTACTTTAAATACAGGTACGTAATCCACCAAAAACTAAAAATCGAAAAAATTTTACATAGCGCACTTTGCAAGTGGACTACTCATATCTACTATATATTTGTGGAAGTACGTATGTATGTATGTGTATGTGCCAGGTTGCAGTCTAAACGGACGGACAGAATCGAACAAAATTTTGACAGAGTATCGCCATGACACCTGGGCCTATAATAGGGTAAAAAATTGGGATCCGATAAGGGGGCGTGGCACCTCCCATAGGCATGAAATTTTTAATCAGCCATAACTTCCAGACCATAAGTCAAATGAACTTGAAACTTGGTATGCAGACATGTCAATGGTAGATGCTTATAGGCAGGTATATATAAACGAGTTTGTAAAAGGGGGCGTGGTACATCCCATAGGCCTGAAATTTTTTATCTGCTATAACTTCGGAACCATAAGCCACATCAACTTGAAATTTGGTATGCCAACATATCTATGGTAGGTGGTCATAGTAAGGTATATATAAATGGCTTTGTAAAAGGGGCGTGGCACATCCCATATTCGTGGAAATTTTATCAGCTATAACTTCAAAACCATAAGTCACATGAAATTGAAATTTGGTGCGCAGGCATATCTATGGTAGGTGCTTATAGTAAGGTATATATAAATGGCTTTGTAAATGGGGCGTGGCCCATCCCATAGGCGTCGAAATTTCATCAGCTATAACTTCAAAACCATAAGTCACATAAAATTGAATTTGGTGTGCAGGCATATCTATGGTAGGTGCTTATAGTATTATAGCTATATGTATATACATGAGTTTATAAAAAGGGCGTGGCACATCCCATATTCATGGAAATTTTATCAGCTATAAATTCAAAACCATAAGTCACATGAAATTGAAATTTGATACGCAGACGTATCTATGGCAGGTGCTTATGGTAAGGTATATATAAATGAGTTGGCAAAAGGGGGCGTGGCTCATCCCATAGGCGTGGAAATTTTTATCAGCTATAACTTCAAAACTATAAGGCAAATGAAATTGAAATTTTGTATGCAGACATATATACGGTATCGGGATCTTTTGCTATCCACACCCTCTGAGGCACAGTTTGTACGTTTCCCAATGTATCTATATATCAGGTTTGCCGTTATCAATACAGTAGACGTTAACTTCCTTTTGGTTTTTTAAAAACTTATGGATTTCAGAATTATCACCATTGGACATGAAGATGTATATAACGGCCCAACGGAAAAACGACAATTGTGCGAACACAATACACGAAGCAGTATCAAACCCGAAAACCAACTATTTTAAGGAACCTACAACTGAGCACACGGAACTACATAGTAATGCGAGTAAAGGTATGACGATATATACATATATACATGAGTTTGTAAAAAGGGGCGTGGCACACCCCACAGGCGTGAACCTTTTTATCAGCTATAACTTCGGAAATATAAGTCCCAAGAACTTGAAATTTGGTATGCGGGCATACCTATGGTAGGCGCTTATAGTAAGGTATACATAAATGAATTAATAAAAAGGGGCGCGGCACATCCCATAGGCGTGGAGGATTTTACCAACTATAACTTCGGAACCATAAGTCACATCAACTTAAAATTTGGAGTGCAGACATATCTACAGCAGGGGCCTATAGTAAGGTATATATAAATGAATTTATAAAAGGGGGCATGGCACATCCCATAGTCGTGGAAATTTTTATCAGATATAACTTCGGAACCATATGTCACATGAAATTGAAATTTAGTATGCAGACGTATCTACGGTAGGTGCTTATAGTAAGGTATATATAAATGAGTTTTTAGAAAGGGGTGTGGAATATTCCACAGGCGTGAAATATGATGGAATTTGGTATGAATACGTATCCATGGTAGGTGCTTATAGTGAAGTTTTGTTACGCAGCGAAATGTAAAAGGTACAATTTTGGTTGTAAGAAAACGTGTGGTTTCTGTATGGTTAAATTTGTATACATGAGTTTGTAAAAGGGAAAGTGGAGCATAAGCGTGGAATTTTTAATCAGCCATAAATTGGGAACCATAATTCACATGAACTTGAAATTTGGTATGCAGACATACATATACATATATGGGAGTTGTTTAGAATAAAGTATATATAAATGAGTTTTTAAAAGGGGGCTACATATGTATTCATCAATTATGTATATCACTCGGATATTTAAAACTGTGTCTTATAGTCTTTAGACCATTTCGGAACGGAAGGATTAAATCGTTTTTTTTTTTGATCGCGCTGCTGTTTAACGAAAAATGTTCATTCATAATGTATAAATCTCCTTCCGAAATAAGCATTCTACCGGAAAAGTGTCGCTATTCTAAAACAGCTAAGCGAAAAGGCAGATAAACGGAATGTATAGTTTGTCTGCTTTAATTTATGCTGAATTAAATACTTGTACTACGATTTTATATTTTGATTTGTTTACCCCGAACAAGGTCGGGTGCTTTGCTAGTTCTATATAAAAATATGTTTCTTGGAAAGTTATTCCGTAGTCATATCGGACTAGTTACATTTTTAGCATGGTATTTACTAGGATTCACCCACTCGCACATGATGCCTTTAAGAATTTGCTTACAGTGGTATACCCAGATTTGCGTACTTCCATATTTCTGGGGGTGCTTCTGTTCAGACAATCTGTCTCTCTCACATGTTGTGAGCATTTCAAGGTATTTGCTTCGTATTCTATAGTATACCCTGGGGGATTAACCCTCATACAACAAGATTTTGCAATCATCGTATGAAGCTCATAGCACCAGGGCAACAATAGGTAAGAAAGCAAACAAGCAAATTAGCTAAGCAACGCAATACAAGCAAGAAATTTTACCTATAATAAGCTCCAAAGCTGTCAGCCACTCTTGTGGAGCAGAAGCTTGTTTGGTCTGACGCAAAGAATGCAACAGCAAATACATGTATACATACATACATACATACAAGAATATGGACATTCATACGAGGAAGGTAAAAAAAGAAACTAATATGTCACGTGGAAGCACAAGTGAACATACAAGAAACAATTTGTATTTATGGTTGATCGAGAAATATATTCGGTGAAACACTGAGTGAATTGCGAAGACAGTTGGCACTTTGGTGATTGCGAACAGATGGATTTCTAAGGATATCTGCAGCCAAATGCGAACGCTCAAGGTTTGCTTTGAGTTCCACTTCCGAGTACAAGTTGCCGAAAAAATTAAGACGAATGGAGCAACGGTTGAGATTGAAGGATATCAGGAGAGGGTGATGACTAGACAACTTCGGGGATGTGGCGGGTAGAAAGTGACATGCCCTAATGGTAAAAGGTGAAACCGGCTAAAGGGACAGGAGGCAAATATACCAAATAAAATATTTGTGCATATGTATGTATCTATGTATGAGTGCGTGTGTATGTTTGCGTTTGTAGTTATAAATACGCCCAGCGGGAAAATGAGTAAATCGTGACCTTTTTCTGTGATAAAAGATTCGACTTTTGCGACTGAACATAAATATGCGTTCATTTTCTCTGTTATAGTATAAGCTGGGTACAGTGCATCAATTACTCAACAAATATCTAATATCTATCTCACCAGGTTCTGTAACCGAACGGATACATACCAACATAGTTATTCGACTGTCTATAGATGTTCTCGAGCACGAATCATACAACGTCGAATTGTATTTTTTGTTTTGTACATTGTATATTACAAAACATTAAATTTTCCCACTGGGTGTGAATGGATACTTATGTTTGAGCATAGTTGTTTAATTTTTTTTGTATATACACATACATACATGGATATGTACATTTACAAGCACGTATGCATACCCTGCAAAAATGCTTGGACCATGCAGTCGATTTGTGGCATATTTGAATACTTACAAAGTGTTCCTCTGTCATGCTGTAGCGGACCAACTCGTGTCTCTGCGCAAGCTTATTGTTACCCGATCACTGCTCGTGTTTTAACGAAATGTGATTTTAAGTTGATTCAAGTTAAACATTTGAAAACAAAATTACGGAACGGCTGTAGCTGAGTGTGCAAAACTTCTCGCTGTTATTTGCTAACTTCTAGAAAGTCCTGGCTCGAATCTCGTCAGAGGTATAATGTTAAAATGCTAATAAAAATGTTTGTTTTATGTGTCCGAACAATGAAAACGCATCTGTGAAGTGCATAACAAAAGCGTTTACAAACGAAAAAATATATCAACAAAGACATTGTTAATATGTTGGCGTAGTTTTGTGCTACTCTGATGTAATGCAGAGCTGGAATATGGTCCTGCCCTAGGACATCGCAATGTTAATTAGACCACATTTTTTAGGCATTTTGGTTAATTTTGTAGTACTCCTTGATCCTTAGTGAGTACTCTGTACATGCATGCATGGAGTAGCCGCGAGTTTTGCAGGGTATAAGTATACTTATACATATGTTTTTTTAGGTATACAAGTGTACCGCGTAGGAGATTTAGCGCTGTTGCAAGTGTTTTGTGGGATCAAATGTGATGTGTGATTGTTTTTGTGGGTAATTTTGATAAATTAATTTTTGAGCTGCCACAACAGCAACCGGAAGAAGTAGATAAAAGGGTTGAAAGGTTGCGATGTAATATTTAGCATAAAAATACACTGCTTACGGTTTTGTATGTGCGTATGTGTGACTGTGCAAAAACAAGCATACGAAGTGAATTCAAAAAATAATGAAATCTAGGAAAAAAGTTCAAAGGCAACAAGTTCATACATACAGTGCCTCTCAGAAGAAAATGTTCAACATGATTTTTAACTTGGACAGTTCAATTCACAAACAATATTAAAACAATTTGTTGAGGATTTTCAAAAGTACATAATGTGAAAAAAAATTAAAATTTGATTGTTACTCAGAATAGGTTCTGCGACATCCTACTATTAACCATCTTTAAAAAACGGAGGAAGGTAAAAATTTATCGGAATACTTTTTTACGTTACCGTATAGATAACATTGGACCACGGGAACCGTTTTCGAAAGGTTTGCGGTACTACTAAATTTTTATATGATTGGGTTTTTATTTTAAAAATTACTTGTTTAACTAATCAACAGCAGAATCATCCGACTTTATTGTCTTGATTGGCTGAAATTCTACCCAAAAATTATTTAAACAGACTTAAAATAGCGTAAGTTGACAGTAATGGGATTTGAAAATAATGAAAAAAAAACTAGATTTTTGCACTCAACCTTTTCTACTGATCGATTAAATTTTAATTTTTTCATTAATTTTTAATAACGTCTAAAAATAACCAATCATAGTGCCAATGAGATTGCTTTTGGAGTTGTTTATTTGTGAGTTGAACTGGATTCAATACCACTTGCGGATAAACTAGTAGATGAGCCCTCTTTGGCGAAGTTAAAAATCATGGTGAACCTACTCTGCTGACTGTCACTGTACGAACGTAAGTGCAGGTATATTAAAACTGCGCAGGCAAATAATAATCTTTTTGGGTCATTGATGAGTGGAAAGAGACAAAAGCGGATTACACATTTAATTCCACTCGCAAATACACTTCGTGTCAGCTTGGCTAATTATTTCATAAATAAATAATGTTCGCGTAGTGAAAATGTAATGGCTTTAACAAAAAATGACTTAATTCTTCATGAACAGCAATCATATGTACATAAAAAAATACATAAATATATGTATGCATTAATCTATGTGTTAGTAATTATACAAAGTAAAGTATTCAAAAAAATAAAATAAGTAATTAATAATCACGATATATCGAATACAAAAATGTTGTTCACTTATTTTAGCAAGTCTACAAGAGCAAATTAATTTAATCATTCTTTCTTTGTTGTAGCTACCTATACAATATAAAATTATGTCACATATGATTGTATGTACAACATTGAAACGGCTAAATCTCTTGTTCAACTGAAGGCATCAAAAACCTTTCCAGTCGTCGCCTGTGTCCACGAAATGCATTTAAGGCAAAAACCACTCCACGAGAGGCGCATTCCAGAGTTAACAACTTTAAAATTTAAAGTAATTTTATTCTAGCAATGGACTGCGTAAACTCCAAACCAACCCACGATCTATAGAACGCCGCTAGAACAAAATATTATGATAACAAAGAGAAGCACTTGATCCACCGAAGGCAGACCGAATCACAACCGATATGTTTATTTTCTAGATATTTGTATATAAAAATAGATACTAAGTAAGTATATATGTATGTACATAATGAAAACCGTTACCAAAAACAAAATGTAGCACTGTTTTTTGGACTTTTAGGAACCACCAAGAAAGTTAGATCTTTTAACTCCGTGTGTTTTTTTGACAGATAGGGCTGTGCATTATGCGCGCAGAGATAAAAGCGAACCTTTGACGGGAAAACTATTAGACCTGAGGGAGTATTGCAAGCAGGAAGTTCCAGAATCCATTCCTTCCACTTCACCTATACAGCCAGTGAAAATTTTGTCCAGAGGTTCATTCAGTTCTGCCACATTTTTGGTTTTTTTTTGGTGGTTTCAGTTTTACTAAATAACACGCACCGTCAACACCTGTTAACTTTATATTTTTTTGTGGAACGGTGTTCAGTTTTGCATAGAATTATGATCATTTTTCAAAGCTGTTCCTATAATTTAAGGCGGTACGAGTTTCCATACACTGCGTTATGCAGTTATCGTTTAAAAATGTTCGTATTTAAAAATAATATTTTCATACCAAAATATAGCAAGCCTAAAATTTAGAATGCCCACATCTGGGTATACATACATTGAAGAGAAAAAATAGTAAAATCAAATAAAAACGTATTTGAACCAAACGAAAACGTGTTCAAAAGTAATGTTTGTAATGGGAATATTCAATTCAAATACGTCCCTATTAAAATGAAGCATTTTGCACTTCACGGATGGCGTTTCGCACTGTGCGGATGCTTTTCATAATTAAAAATGTGTATGTACAAATGAACTCATGGGCGTAGCCAGGTAGGGGCAGGGGGTGCTCGAGCCCCCCCCCCCCTAACTTTCAAATTTTCCTTATATATATATAAAATAGTACCCTGAAATGCCAGCTTAATAGGGTCGAGTCCCCCCCGCCCCCCTCTAAATTTCATTCTGGCTACGCCGATGAATGCACTAACTGCGTACTGTGGTGTTGATTCAAACTCAAGATTTGAAAGCAAATTTACATGTCTGGCTGTAACTGAGTGCGTAAAGATGCTTGTCACAATTGTTAATTTCAAATTCCATTGCAGGCAGCATGCAAATTAAGTTTATTTTTTGGCTTATTCATTTTCAGATGCATTCGGTTACAAGTAGCCGGTTATTTATGCACAAGAGACACGAAGTGACTTGAAGGTACCACCCCAACATTCCAGATACATTAAGTAGGTAGCCACATAATTTTGAAGAAAACGTTACACCTGTTTATCGGAACAACCGATTGGTAGACGCACCTCACAGCCACTACGGCCGTTACGATTGCGTATACCAAGCACAAATTAGCAAACAAAGTCGACTTCCCTCTTATTACCTGATACTTAAGTGTTGAAATATTGTAACTCTAATGTGAATATATCCAATTTAGCATTGGCATCGTAGAGTTTGACATTTTCAATGTTAAACGCACTCAGAACATTATGTAATACCGAGTGCTATTTGTGATGTTTGCATATACTTGAAACATTTAATTCAAAACATGCGGTCAGCCGACGGAAAACTTTGACCCAGCAATATATTTTTTATCTGTGGTAATAAGAAAAAATCATTGGGTGCTAAACCAAGACTGTTGAGCGAATGACCCACCAATTCGATGACATGCATGCTCAAATACGGTTTTTTTTTTAGCTAATGTGTGAGAACTTCCATTGTCCGGCAATCATATACTGGTGTAATATTCAGAATTGACCGTTACTGAAACGGTGTCCAGTTATTCGGCAAAGTCCCGGCGACCATTTGCTTTGAGGTGCGTGAACAACGTTTCCTGGATTAGGCTCGTCTTGAAAGACCATACAGTCCATCGTGGTTCAGTTTCGTGTTCATATTCACACGTCTTGAACATTTCTTTTTACCAATCGACACGATCTTTTTTCAGCGATTGGCAAAGTATGCTGTGTCCAACGCAAACCGATCTGCTTGTTTTTATTCTTCGAGGAAAATCAAATTGAATTAAGTGAATAGTAAAAAAAAATATTTTGAATACAAATATGAACCAAATCCTACCATATGAGTTTTCCAACTATCGCAACTCCTGCGCCACCTATCGACGAAATTTTGCGGGGAGTTAGTCCTTTTCATCTAAGAAATATAATATATATTATATTCCAAATGTAAGCTAAATCATACTATATACGGGGTTCTCAAATAGATCGCCGGATTAATTCGCCTTCCATATGGTATGCCATCGGGTTCTAAACTAGGTTTAAAAATTGAAGTATCTAGCTGATCGGGAAGTTGGTTAAAAATCGATTGCAAGATTTGGCCCAAACAAACATGCTTACATACATACATAAAGTGCAAATTAAATAAAAGCTTTTAAAAATTGAAATCACCTTTAGCTTATATGGGATAGGATCGGTGAATATACACACCTAAAATAATAAATTGCGTTTATTCGTTAGATGAAGGCAAATGCGACAGGCAAAATTCTCGAAAATCAACCGTAATTTGGGCTACAAAACTGCATATCGACCATTTTTCTTAATATTCTGAATAAAAAGATTGAAATTATGGTGGAAATTTTTATAACTTTTGTACAAATTTTGAACTGCACTTTTATAAAACAAATACTAAATATTATGTACGTATGTCAAATTCATTTAATCTCAACATTTCCAAGGTATATTTATGTAGCCAGAGGCATGCACTATATCTACATATATCGCGAGTGTTTAAGATATGTTGTCGGTAATCAGTGAAATGTAACAGATTGTAGTTTTCTTACCTTGTCACGGCAACTAAATCTTCATTTATTGTAAATGTGTGGGGGTTGCGGAGGATTGGGGTGGAGTAACAAAACAAGACATAGCTGTCTACTTGACTTATGTAGGATGCCCAATTGACGCACTCAGTGACAGGCTGGAGCAACAGACAGAAAACGTCTGCATGACTGACTTACTGGCATATTCCGAACGCTGACAAACGCACATTTGCACCCTTTTACTAGCTTAAACAGTCTCCTTTGACCTTTTCATGAAAAACGTTGGCAGGTGACAGACAACAAAGCAGTCTCCAAACAACAAAATTAATCACTTACTTTCGCACGAAATTATATGTAGGCGCACAAAGGCACATACACTTAGGATTACATGTGTGCGTGAAGGTGTATGCAGCAATACGTGAGGGTTTAAGTTGTAAATGAGGGCAGTACTACCAGGGTTAAAGTCGAAATAACGGCCACAAATGCCGTTTTAAATGTGGATAAACGATTCTTTATATCTATACACATTCATATGTAGTACACAGATGTGTGCACTGGCATTTACATACCCAACAAACACTAGAACAAACATTTTCAAACGATTAAGGAAATTTTTATCTCAATTTGATTTTCAGCATTGTTTATCATTTGAAACTAAAATTTTTCTCAAATATTGTTTATCAACTTCAGAACGGTTTGAGAAATAATTGTTTAGCATTACGTTCCGTTCATCTGTGTCAACTAAGCAAAAATGTGGAAGTCTATCAATCGCAAAATGGGTCCTCGACCACGCGGTCGCTGTTATGAGTGAATTGAACATTTCATTTATTAACTTGAGTGAACATTTTTTGATAATATTATTTTGTGTTTAATCATTTTGTGACTGATCTGCAGAAATAAGCTACTGGGTGGGCATTAAAGCTTAAAAGCGAAAGAAAAAAATAGTCTGCTGTATCGATAGTGACCAACAGTTTGATTTAATAAAAATGTTTATTGGGTATGCTTTCAATGTCTTTGCCAGCAGTGAACTGGGTTCGTTTGCTGTCCGTGATTTAAAGCATACTTTGGGTATAATTTGTTACAAATTGTGATTAATTAAAAAGTGTCGGGTTAACCACCTTCTGTGGTAGTTTGTGGATGCGCACCCAATAGCAGTGCGCAGGGATGCGGGTCTTTAAATGACTTTAACCAGACAAACTGTATACCAGATATATGTTACACGTCTATCCATATTTTCTATAAATGAGAATATTTAAAATTAATGACTGCAATGAGCGTCCATTTTGTGCGTGTGAATTTCCATTCGAATTATCTACGTAATTGTTATTGTATGTACAAATGTATATTTATGTACAGATATTTTTTCCAACTAATTACAGCTGCTGGTAGGTATGTACATATGCATTCATACGTACATACATATGTATGTTTATCAGAAACTACGTCGCAAAATATTAAAGCCTGCGTATGTCTAGAAATGTATCTTTCTGGTAACTATATGGATATTTACAATCCGGTGCATACTGTCTACCATGGTGCATAGATAGCATGATTGGCTAATTTTGTTGTTGTTTGAATACATGAAACAACAACAATCATGCTATTTATGCTATCTATGCACCATGTTAGACCATATGCACCGGATCGTGAATACCCCGTATGTATTTTTATGCATATAAATATTCCAATAGGCTTTAAGCCTTATGCCTAGGAATGCACAACCCCTGTACGACTTGATATTGATATACAGATGTACTCATATCTGCTCTTTTATATAGAACATAACGATTTCGAACAAAGACCAGAAGGTTTTGGGGGCTTTCGAGAGAGAGCTATCCTATGCAAGATATATATCCCTGATCGCGTGGTCGAGTGGTACCGAAGACGATGGAAAGACAAACTGTACAAGCGTTTTAACGGCATGGACCGAAAAAGCATAAAACTGCAACGATTGCGCTGGTTCGGGCATGTTGTACGCATGGACGACAAAGCTCCAGTGAAAAGATCCTTCGGTTCGGCAACTAGGCGGACAACGAAAGCCGGGCGCCAACGAATACGGTGGAAGAACCAAGGGCAGAGGAATTTGTTCTCAGTCAGGATGAACAACTGGTGCAACTTCGCAAATGAGAAATTCAATCGTTTTATTAAAACAATCTCCATTTCACATTTGGGGAGTATGTACACGAACTTACAACGTAACTACATATTACTACAAAAGTCTAACAAAAAGCTTTGTTCGCGCAATTTAAGTTCATGATAAAAAAGTCACAAATAGCTATATTTGAAACTCACATTGTTGTGACTCTGATCTGTCTTCAATTCGCGATGATTGGAGAACTGCACGTAAACCATGCGTCCGCGCATATGAGGAGGGGTGACAGTGTAACACGAGACCATCGATGTCGCGGATACTTCATCGGCCATTTCGAGAAAAGCTTGATTTTTGCCCTTAAGGACGAGCACATTTGTAACTCGACCAAACGGTACACCTAATGAGATGACATCTGATTCGCTGGATTCATTTGGAATGTTACGCAAGTGGATGACTTTTGACGGTTTGCCTACAAAAAAGAAAATGTAAAATGGTGTTATTATTTGAAATTCAAATAAATAAGTTATGAAATAATTGAGAGATATAAAATAAAACAGGCAAGTACATATCGATGGTATTCTCAAATAACGACATAACTCAATAGTTCTTGCATTTAAAATATATAGAGGATTGGGTTACAAAATAACTATATTTCTCTGTGGAAAATCGACATATATCTAATTGTTACCAATCCTATAGAGGACGCAATTGTCAGAAAATCTAAAGTCTCAATTACTCTAGACTTAATTTACGTAACGCAACCTAATATAATGACCAACACAAAATATTTTTGTTCAGAAATATTTTGATGTAGCTTAAATATAGGCAGTAAAGTGACAATCAGCTGAAAAGGAAAATACAAAAACAATAAATTTTCCCTTCTGGCTAAATTAACGTGTTTAGTAATCATTGAAGATTTCTTCCGTAAGTTAAGTTAAGTCTAGACTAACCGACTTATAGTCTGCAACCCATGAAGTTCAACTATTTTTGACTTAATTTATCGTAAGAAATTGTTAGATTACTCTACATGTTAACTTAATCCATAAGCGTACATATCTTCCTTTAGTATTTTCCTTTTCAGCTGATTTACAGTTCCTGCTTATAAAATGCAAGCGAAAATGCATGTCTCAGTTGTGATCACTGTTTATCGTGAACATTGGCATAAGTCAAAAACTGTCGATCGGTTAGTGATGTTTTTATAGGAAATAAAGAAATAAAATTTCGTTTAACTACTTAGTAATAGTTACTTATTGTTTAAATAAAATAACTTTTCCAGACTGAACCTTACTAAATCTTTGAAAGCTTAAAAATGTTCACTATAGAATCACTGCACATATGTAATACGAAAATTTTAATTGGCTCTACTGAAAATTTTTATAATTTGAGTTATGTCGTTATTACGGAGTTTGCAGAAGGCATTTAAATACATAGAACAATCCAAAAATATATTTTAAATTGCCTTTGTTAATAGTAATGAAAGAGTAAATTGAAAGAAATGGCAAAGACATAAATTAATCTTTATGCAATGAACGATAAATATTATTTGAACATAGGATAATTATTGATGTTTTAAAACAGCTGTAAAATCGTTTCTGATGCAAGCGAGACAACTTTTTGGCTTCTCCGACATACCTAAGAGAATACCAACTTGCCATTTCGGCATTTTTATATGCAGTTACATATATAGTATACTTAAAAATATTTTTTTACCTGAAGCTAATTAACGCTTTATTTAGATAAGGGTAATTAAGCTTTACATAGTAGTATTTGCAACACCACACAATACTCATTTAATGTGAGCAATAAACCCTTTCATACCTTCGTCCCATACCGAAAAATGACATTCATGCTTTTGCCAGATCTCTGGTGGCATATAAAAATACCGAACGCTCCATCCACGCGCTACACTCACTCAAAGAATTTACATATGTATGTATGTGCATACTTTCGTGCAGTAGGTGACTGAGCAACGGTTGTGGCGATGTGCCGCAAATGCAGTGGTAAATGCCACACATTTTACGACTAAATTCCCTACGCAACACAATGAGGAGCTTGGCAAGTAGTTCCGAGTTTACAGCACTTTTAAGCTCCTGCACTTAAGGAAGGCGCATGAGTGGCAAGCTAGCTAGCTAGCTAGATTGGGTGTCACGTTGTGCAGTAGACAGATGGTAGCTCATGGCACAAGAAATACTTTATGCTTATAAAAATTTAAGCTACTTCAGACGTCAGAAAGGAAATCCTTGAAATGTTGCACATCACAAATGTTATGCGGCAAACAGCTGCAAAAATAGATGCCCAAAAATGAAGGGTAGCAGAGTGAAAGAGAAGAAGTACGTAGACGCGTAAGTGTATAGGTGCCGTAAGTGACGACAAGAGGAAGAATATCACAGAACACGAGCACATCCCTGCAGAAAATCTGACTAGCCTAGAACTAGCGTAGAACTAGACCTTTTGCCGACAGTACCAGTTCTAGCTCAATACCCAAGCAATGCTTTCAACTGTCCAGTTTTGCACGGCGATGTCATTGGCGGTGGCAATTGTCGCCCAGTGCATTACTTTGTAACCGGTTTTTAACTGGTTCCATTTTTTTTTGTATAACAAAACGTTTTTGCGATTCGATTTTTGGATTTTTTTTCGTTTTTTCTTTTCTTTTAAAGATTCCGTTTTTGTGACACATTTTATTAAAAAAAAAAATATTGTAAGCTGCACGCAACAATTTAAATTCATTAAATTTGAAAACTCACAACTGCCTCCACCGCGATTTGAACTCGCGACCAACGATGGTTGAGTCGGAGGTCTTCTCGCTGAGCTACTTTCGTATTGTACGAGCAGTGAGCATTTGCACATTTACACCGCAAGTTTCAACTGTCCCGCTCTGCATTCCTTTTGCACCAGTTCAGAGATATGTAGTTCGGAACTAGCGCTTTGTCAGACTGTCTCTAAATTTTACTGCAGGGATCCTACACATTTTGCTTGTGTGCGAGTACGCTTATGTGTGTGTACGAGGATGTAACACTCACTGGGGTAAAGACTTTAATCCGCTGCTATTTGTACCACGCTGCAAGAATTTATTTATGCAAAAATACTAACAATGCCGACAACAGCACAACAGCACAACAAGACTAACAAACAGCTATAACAATGCGAACTAAAAGCACAAAAACGACATTAACAAGACATTGCAGCATTCTCATGCAACGAGACCACTGTACTGGCGTGAACTTTCGCAGCGGGCAATGGTGGCACGGTGTGAATGGCCAGTCACTCGACAGCCAGTCAACTAGTCAAGTGGTCCGTTAGTCAGTCAGACATACAGTCACTCAATGAGCTGACCAGTTCCGGAGAAGTAGGGCGTATAAGCGAACGAACAGGTGTATTGTCGCTGGATTAAGTTGAAAGGTTACACTCTATTTACGAGAAACTGGGTATAAACCGATAGGTTGTATATATGTAAATATGAATAAGTATTCGTAGACAAAACGCCAATAGTGCACACACGTATTAATTTACCTCTCCACAGGCATTTTCATTGTATAGGGTGTTGCCAGGAACTAGGCATAGCAACTAGAATTTCCAGGGAAAAAAGATACATTAATAATGAATACAAGTAAATTTTTTTTCAATTATATTATTTAACCTACAATTGTATGTATAGACAGTTTTCAATCTTTGAAGGATTGTGAGTCCGAGTGGACAATTTATTGTCTCTGTTTTGGATTCAAAAGATGGCAAACTCGATTAGAAATGGCCAACTTCATATCAGAAAAAATTTCAATTAGCACGAAATTGTTCCGGAAGTAGAATCACAATACCAAGAGTGTGACTGAAATTCTCAACCTCGATTTCTCGACCGACTCGGATTTGCGGGGGGAAATTTCAACAACTTGCACTAACTCCAAATGCGCTTTTTTATGACATTTCCGGAAAATATCAACGAGTGGCAATACATTTGTTAAATATAGGTAATGAGATTAAATAACTACTTCGTATTTATTTTTTCGCAACCCATGGACACCTAAGCAAGTGTTTGCTGCTGTTGCCAGAAAATGTGAATGTGAACGTGTTAATACTACAAGCCTAAATAAAAGCTGTTGTTGCGGCTTATTTTCCCAGCCACAGACACAAAGACAACAGAAATGTCGACTCATACACATTCATACCGGTATGTGTTGTGCAAGCGATCAAATGCAGGCAAAGTTAATGTAATGGGCGCTAAAGTGGCAAAGGAAACAAACAATAGTGTGAAAAATAACAGTAACAAAATTAAAAAAAAATTACACAAAAAATATAGAAAAACGTAAGTCCTCCGGAAAGCCTGCGGCAGGCCTCACACCAACCCAGTCAGGTGCCGAAAGGACAATGGTTTTAATCGTTGGGAATATGTGGTCACGTCTGCAGCTGTCGCCAGAAGTTTCTGATTTGCGCTAGCGTTTTAAATTTTTAATTTTTTTACATTTTAAATTATATATTTTACTTTTCACTCTGAAGTATAAACAGGGCATAAGCTAATCTGATACCTTAAGACCATTTACGCATCGGTATTATACGGCTTAAAAGTTTCACTAAGAGTTTGATGAAGTTCTTGGACTAACGGATTTTCACATGAAATATGTATGTTTCCCAGGCAAATATGATGACGGAGATAAGTTTGTGACGCATACATGTTCAATTAAATTATTGCTCTGTCTATTGGATTAATAGTGTTTAAGCGACTTATGCATTTCCCGCATAAACCAAGTGCAGCGGACAAACACACGCACTTGAGTCTAAAAGTAATCCGTTCGTTCTTAATTGGGTATGCATTTTTTATGCAATTCTCAAATCTCTCTTCGCGAAATTTAGTGAAGTGATAAGTCGCTGACAATTTCAGCCATGGTCTATGCTAACCCCAGCTTGGCTGTCACACGATGCTTTAAGCATCTCTCCCACTCCACTCCCGGAGTAGTTTTTGGCATGGTAGTAAGCTACAGCTTACAAACCACAGTGGACCTCTGCATGAATGCATCCCTGAATAAATCCCAGCTCATTGCAAAGCTGCCTACGGCAGCTAAAGCATGACTCCTCCAATGAAGTCCCCCAATTGATACATGGAAAAAGGGTCACATCTTGCGCTACCGCTTCATAAGCCTGCCCGCATATCTCACTGTCGCTCTCTCCCGCATAGCAGGCATATGTAGTGCGTAATTGCCTTGATGTGCACCTATAAACCATATGGGCTCATTGAGTTCGAAATATAAACACTCGCGCCAAAGATTATCCGTATCTCCTCTACTCCTCTTACTCGATCACAACTCTAAACCTGGTATCCCGCTCTCTCTCAGCTAAACAAATAGTTTATACATGGCGTATGCGTAACATTCTTTCGTCATACATATTTCATAAAAAGAAGTTATTACGCATTCTCATTTGACCATTTACAACTTTGTTTATTAACTAAAACTAGAAAAACGGTAAAAAGGACCGCAATTTACGACCGAAAATTAAGTTTACGTGTTTCAGCGTTTTTTGTTTTGTAATTTCAAAAATAGAAACTGCCCTTACAGTGTTATAAGTAGAGCTGATGATTTCACCCGGGTAATGAGCTACCCGGGTTCCCGGGTAGCGGGTGAAGCCGTACCAGGGTATTGTACTATCCGGGTAGACCGGGTACCCGGGAAATATGGTAATTATCCGTGTACCCGGGTACCCGACAAAATGTGGAGAAGTAAAAATTAAGCGCATTTACGATTATATACCGCAAACGAGCGTGCATAGGAAAAATCTATAGACTCTTCCATACCATATGGGGAAATATTATAATATATGTATATTCGTATCTAAAGGTAGTAGCTATAATTTTACGATTGTAGAAATATTAAGTTGTAGGGAGCTAAAAAAATAATAATAATAATTTCGTTTTGATAAAGTACTAGCAGACCCGGCGAACTTAGGCCCGCCCAAAATTTTTATTTTTTGATTGAAACTTTTTGGTCCAACATTTTCACCAACAAATCACGTTTACGATTTTCATTGGCACATTTATCTGCTAAGATTATGGTTTGGTGGTCATTTGCCGCTTTAGATAACCTATGGAAAGTATTACAACCGTGAAGAAGTTCTTGAAACTCTCCAACGGTTTTCCTCTTCACTCTCTGGCGGTTACAATGACCCGGTTCTATAGTGAATGTCCTAGAAGCTTTACAGTATAGTTGGTGGCAATTTCAAAATGGGTGCGTATCATTGTTCTACAGAAATGTAATATACATATATTTATTTCAGACGAAATACCTTAAAAGCTTGAACGCATTGGGCCAATCGTAACACAGGAGAGTTCGATATACTCAAAAGTTTTTTCGCTTGGCTGTTTTTAGTAATAACTCGCCTCCAGCGCCAATCGGCAGCACGTTTTTGCAATAGTATCACTCTTACCATTACCAACGCATATTTAAAATATCGGATCATAAATAAGATTTTTAGTAATAACTCAACTACAGCGCCAACTGGCGGATTAAATTGTAGAACTAAACCATCCAGAGACCTACCTACACACACAAAAAATAATGGTTGCATTTAGGAGGATTTCACTCACAAACACAACTAGAGAAGAATTATAAATACGTTCAAAGATAGCTAAAAATCGGCACGTTTGCAGACCCCGCGTCCCCTTTTCAAATAGCCCCAATTTTCTCCATGAGTATGGGCTTGATTTCATACGAAGTTCCAGTACTATACCAAGAATACTTTCAGAGATATGCAGTATAAAAATTCGGTTTGTATGGGAGGTGCCACGCCCCCTTTTCCAATAGCTTCCATTTTTCTACAAGAGTATGCGATTGATTTAGTATATCTCCATACCAACTTTTCCATAGCTCTACCATGAACACTTCCAGAGATAATTTCGAATTAATTCCGAAGAAATAATGCTAATGATTTTTTTTTGTATTAACACAAAAATGTTTAAATGAATGCTATTGCAATAATATATTGCATTAAAATTACAACAAGCATTAAAAACCCATTAACTAATTTTATTTTGAAAGTAAAAACTCTTTGCTGACGTTGAGGGTAGAATTTTAAGGTCAAAAAGGATAGCGACGGACGTTAAGGGTGGTTTTCACTATGTCAAGTTCAATGGCATTTGTCGTCAAATACGTAAAATCACATTATCAAATGGAACTAAAAAACGGTTTATTGATTGATTTAGATCAGAGTAGGTCTTCAGTCGTGTGCATGCACTGCTAAACTGGCTATCTGTCCGTTTTTGGCATCAACAATCGACATTCAAATCTATAAAAGCACTCTGCGTTGCACGCACATTGGCTTTCATTTTCATAAAACATCTAACAATGTTTAGAAGAATTCTTCTACAAATACACATAATATAATGAAGCTCAAAAAAACTATTAGTAATTATTCCAAGTCCTTCCAAAAGAGGCTATTTACATATATTTTACTAGAAAAAAAAATTTAATGGTTTTTAATAATGCAAACGAGCTTGGATAATTTAATGAAAAAAAAAATTTCATTAGCATTACATTTTTCAGAATTAATGCATTGAAATATTCATTTGCATTAAATTTCATAAATTAATTAATAAATTTCTGGGGAACGTCCTGCTAGAGAGCAGGGCGAGCACGAAAGTTTTGAAAACTTAACGTTAAGAATGACAGGGTCGTCTGCGTGTTCGGAGGAAAAGGAGTGAGAACCACATATGTTAATTCTAAGCCAGAGGAGAGCTGGAATTGTCAACTTCCAGATCGTTTATCATTATGGGACAATTTTTCATTTTCTGTGAAAGAAAAGTTCGTGTCTTGAGTCTTTCGCTAACTTTATTTGCATAATTATCTTTCAGTTTTTCTTTATTAACTTTAATATTCAAACATTTCAAAGTCATGGAACGCTATGAGATAGTTCAGAGAAGATTTGTTCCTTTTTCGTTCTCTGTAAGAAAGTTCCTGTGACTTTAGCTCCCAAATTTTTCTTCGAGTGAAAGTTCATTAGAATTTTTTGAAAGTATTGTTCGCATTTTGTTCTTTCTGGGAACGTCCCACAGGGTTCCCAATTCCCAATGAGAACGTTCTCGTCAGTTTTGTCCTCATTCTCGTTTTGGTTTTGACGCGTTCTTGGTAACAAAACTACGAGAACGACATTTAGTTTCGATCATACATTTTGTTCTCGGTCCCTGTTTTAAAAAATTAATATTTACTATTCTTTAAAATATACGCACATACATTCATATGTACACATGCATGTATGTATTTATATCCACTTATACATAGGTGTACATTCAAGACATAAAAAATGTATTAATAAAAATTCTCACTGATAGAATATTTATCCTCACCTAAAAGATCATACAAGAAGCTTTATGTCGCGTTACCCGGGTGTTTTACGTTTAACCGGCATCAACATATGTATATTACCCGCGTACCCGGGTATCATCAGCCCTAGTTATAAGAATACTACCGTTTACCAAATTTCACTCAAATATCTCTAGCACTGAGGGACTAGCCAGCATGGCTTAATCAACTAAGCTTGACTAAATTCTAAACCTATCGACAGATTCATTTTTGTAAGTAACCAATTCGGTTTCTACAGCAGAAACAACGTTAAATATTGGCTTATTTTTGGGATCAATTTTGAGCCTTTAAAGTGCTCTAGCAACTTATGATTTACAGATATAACTTTCATAGGTCCTCTGGAGCAACTTAAATATTGTCGTTTACAAACCTTATATAAATTCAACAAATATTGAGGATTTTAAGGCAAAAAATTTATGAAAAATTTAGTAATTTCTTTTTTATTACCAAAATGCTCGAAAACCGCTCGAATGATTTTGTTTTTGTTTGCTTTAATCAAAAATTGAAGGTTTGGGAAGTATTGGTTGATATCTTCTAGATATGTTTATTTGGTTCAAATATATGGGCGTAAATGATTTTCCATATAAAAGCACTACGTCATCATTTTGCAAACACGTGCATGCGTTGGAAGTGAGAGAAAGAGGCAAAAAGAATGTGTGTGTAGGTATTTCGGCTTTTGAGTAACAGATGTCGCAGTATGTAAATAAATACATACGTAAATATGTTAATTGCAGTTAATGTGGATCTGTTTTTCTTCTAATAATCTATAGCCGTCATCGATTCGCCACTTCGCTGCTTGCTATGTTTGAGTTCCGGTCGCTTAACGAAAAATTTTGCATGTGAAAGCAACAACAAAGTTAGCTAGCACGGATAGACGATAGCAAGTTTGGTTGTACCTCATTGAGTTCGTTCATTTCGCCACTCGCTAACTGTTGGCGAATCGATGACGGCTTATGTATGTATGTAACAAAGTATGTACATATGAATTCATAATACGCGAACATATTTTCGTCTTATCAGATCTGTACCGTTCGTTCGACTTTACAAAATGAGGTATCAAATTAAAGGGCTCGGCCTATGTATGTGCAATAACTGCTTATTTTTACAAAAAGGGTTGCCACCTGATAAAAAAATTTAACTCAAATTATTTTTAAGTTAAATCAATTATTACAGTATGAGTATCCATCGAAATGGTTTTGGAAAGGCTTTATTTCTTAATTGTATGTAGAAGGGTTGCCACCTGTTTCAAAAAGCAAGTTCGGGTTAAATAAAGGCAGAAAATTTAAATTTATATCCTGATATGGATGTCAGACGGAAGAGGTTGTGGTTTGAAAATATTTTGCAGAAAATATTTTTGTTACAAAGTTAGCTTCAATATAAGCAATAGGTTAAATAAATTACTTCAGTGTGAATATAAATCAAAATTGCTTTGAAGAAACTTTATTTCTTAACTGCATGTAGGAGGGTTCCACTGATTTAATAATTAAATTCAGTTTCAATTCCAATACCGTTTCAACTTGAATGTGATCTTAATAATATAACGTATTATACGTTTAATTTTACCGGGTGTGGCTCCGCCCCAGCCTCCAGGTCAAGACGAAGGCGCTGGACTGATTGTTTTTTTTTTGCTTCTTAACTGGGCTTATATCTAATCTAAAGAAAATCGTAAAAGCAATGTTTTTGCCTTATTTTGACAACTGAAGAATATTGGCGAAAAAGACAAAAAACACATTTTGAGAAGCTGGATAAAAATGCTTTTTATAAAACAACATGAAGTCTGCTAATTTATCCGATTCCTTTTAATAGGTGCAGCAAGTCTAGCAAAAATAATGCGGATTGCCGTAAGTAACTTCGAGAGAATTTGAAATATATTTCCAGAAATCAAATAGCGAATATGGGTCAAATAGCTATTGTCTCAACTACAGAAAATGCGAAATTTTAAGAAATTCTAGACACAGGACTGTATAAGCGAATAAAACTAATAGAAAAGTTACCAATGTTTTTATATGCGGGGAAATTTAGCTTTTGTGCAAAGGTAGAGCGTTTGTAGATTTCACACTATCATTCGAGAGGGGAGTTAGTCGGTCTGAGGTGCAATGACATTTTATGAAAGAAATTAGTTAAAATTATGAATACAAAAATATAACAATAATTACGAATTTGAGGTTAGCTAACAC
This sequence comes from Rhagoletis pomonella, assembly GCF_013731165.1. NCBI lineage: Eukaryota > Metazoa > Arthropoda > Insecta > Diptera > Tephritidae > Rhagoletis > Rhagoletis pomonella. The sequence goes on from NW_023458558.1 coordinate 72,752,810, forward strand.
CCGATTTACATGATTCAAGTACTTTAAAGCAATTCTTGTTCGTTCTCTGTTGTGTTTTTTATTTGCTTTTTCGCACTTTAACTCTGTTGAATTCAAGTTTTTGGTTCTTTAAATGGGAAACAACGAAAATGTCGAAATCGAGGCAAGGTACTTGTTAGAACTTTACGGTACATACGCATGTATGCTCTTCCCTTTTCTTCTAACCCCCTCTCTACCAGTTGCAAGCAGAATTAAATTCAGTACTTCAACAGTGTAAGTAAATTGTTGATTTTTCTTAGTGGCTTTTCTAATTGCAATGTAAATTGTTTAAGTGAATACAGAATATGATTTTGTCAATTTCTTCCGTTTGAACACCTTTCTTAAGAATTTTCTATTTTTCAAAATGAAAGCGGAGCTCCTCCCATGCCTAAAGATGGTCAAAAGATGATTGTACCTAAAATTATGTGATTGTACCGAATGTACCTCTAATTCAGCACATGTCGGAAAAAGGTACCATTGTACCTACTTTTCATCCCTGCCAGGGTCTATCTCTTCTTCTTGTGCTGCTTATAAACATCGGACCAAAGATATAATACTATTTTTTTCATGAACAGGAAAGATATATAATAAATATTTCTAAACTTTGCTGTTTACAGGAATGCCGTTGTAGCTCGCTCAGGAAGGAAATAAAAAGTTGTTAAATACTTTTTTCGCAGGTAAGAAACTCTTGCTAAAAACGAGCAACGAAAATAATTAGAATTTTTAAATATTATATATTGAGTTTGTGAATAAATTAATTATGCGAATTAAAAAAAAACAAGCACAAATTTTTGGGGACGCGAACCTGCGTCCTTCGGATCGCTTGGGTAGCAGGTACTCATTCGAAAACTGCAATGCCATCGTCGGTGCTGCCTACATCGAAGCTCCTATATTGCTTATCCAGTTGGATAATCTTATTGACGCATATGACAGAGAATTTAATAGGCTTTACTAATACAGAAATAAATTTGAGATTGGCCTACTACGTCCAGCGAAAATTGCAAGTGAAAACCCAAAATTTTACTCTATCTCAAAAACTGTCACAATTTCTTGTACTCCGATTCAGTATTCGGATTTAGCGAAGAATTATTTATAAAAATTCATTCAAAGGTGTCGAGACTGGCCAACAATATCTAAAAAATTGTAATTAAGTGAGCGCACTTTTTTCAGATCCCAAATCCCTAAATTTGGCTATATCTCAAAAATTGATCTACTATCTTACATTTTAATTTCATATTTGGATTCAGCGGAAAATTTTACATAGGAATGCATATAAAAATGTCGCTAGTAGGAAATTTTTGTCAATTTTGTAAACTTGTGTTATTGCCGACAAAAGTGCAAGGCGGAACTGAGTGCGTTCTATTGTGAAAAACTTGTGTCATTTTGCCACGCCCAATACAAGCTATACATATATCGTTGCAAAGCTTAGAAAATAAGCTACGAAATAAAAAATGCAACAAATTTTTTGGAAAAAAAAAATTTAGAAAACAGTTATAGGGTCCCAAAAAAAAAAATGGAAGAAGTTCTAATTTTTGATTCTCTATCATAAGTGTGATATGAGAAAATAATTTTAAGAAAGCTTGTGACTCTAAAAAAGGGCTGAAATTTGGAGGTTTATATAAACTCGTATAACTCGACAAAAAATCGCGGTAGAAAAAACTTCTTTTACACACTGGTTACAAATAACCATAGCAAAAACGTGGTGGAGTTCGAACAAAATGCAGCCATACAATTTTTTTCCTGGTACACTTGGCGACTTTTGTCCCATATAAGGGATCACTTTGGTTGAATCTAAATGAGTTTGAATATTTGGAGTGTACATTTTTCAAGCATCTGGCTTACTATGCATATAGCATATGAACTTTGTTTATTGGGTCGTTATCGCTTCACCGTGGTGATTTCTCTTTTGTGAAGGTGAGCTTACATCTATAATTGACTCAAAAATAATTTCAGTTGATTATCTGAGCCAAATTTTACTTAACCAAAATTTTTCTAAATATAAAACTAAATTTATTTGTAGCCAGAAGAGGACGAATGTATCTTTTATTTGTGAGCAAAAATACAACAGCAGTTAAGAACTTAACTGAGAAGGTTGTCTGCGCCATTTTATTACGCTTCCACATAAATCGCACGTTTAATAATATACAGAAGTATTTCAAAATTTAAATTTTGTGGGCAAACCCAATCAAAGTTTGATCAATTTATACAGTTGGTATACAAAACGACAGTTGAAAAGACCCATACCTTCGCCATCTTTGGGAAGTTTAGCCATCTGTTAAGCTGAACATGTTTTACTTATCAAGCTTGTTAATTGTATGAGGAAACCTCTAAAAACGTAAATTTTGAGTTACATCACTATATTATTAAACGTGCGAAATGTTGTTTGAATGTACATACGTAAGTTAGTTGCGCTAGATACATATGTGATTGAAAAAAGTAAAAAATGCATATGTACGTGTAAGTACATACTTGTATGCATAAATGAAATAAAGTGAAGGCATTTGTATGCATGCGGCATGGCATCACTTTACATCGACTTTATCTGCGTGACCCACTTTCTGCAACGAACTAAAATCACCTTAAGCGCTCTCGTCTACTATATTCGCTCTACAGTTATTTTTTTCTACAATTTTTAATTGAAAATAATGATTTTCATGCGATTTACACTCGTTTAACACCCTCAGGAAATGTAATTTATTAAACTGTATTTACAGAAGAGAGAAGGCGTTGGTTTGAAAAGTAATTTTTTTATAATACATACAAGCTTTTGCGGCTAATACAGCGTTCATATATAAGTCTCATTTCCAATTAACTATCATCGCTCAAAACTGCATACAAATTGCTATGTATGTATGTAAGTACCAATTACACGGGTAGCAATATTAAAGTTATCGCTGCCACTTGACCTATCTACTTTATGTGCCCGTCTTTTAATTGCATTTATGTAAGAAATGAAATTATAGTTTAAAAAACTAAAACCCCCCTATTATAATAGCCATTTATACTGTCATCAGGTATGTAACTTGAGAATAGAAATCGCTGCATCTTTTAGGCGCATCAATATTACATAGTTACATCCCGTGCTAATAAAAGGAAGGTAAAAAAGGAAGGTTAAAAGATAACACTTTTCTTATCTAACCGGGAAAGGAAAAACAGCTGGACTGGATTAAATTTTAAAGTGGCTATCTGTCATCGGCAGGCGCAGTTTAGTAGCTTAGGCGTATATACATACATATAAAATTTTATGAGTGCAGTTAATTTCTTCATGATCCAATGATCGGATCTAAACCAAATTAGTATCGGACCACCACGGAGGTGTCACCTTTCCTTTAAAAAATATATAGAATTATAGAAATCGTTTGACATGGTGGAAACCTATGCGGTAACATACATAAAAAGTATATTCCGACGAATTGATAGCCTCCTCCTTTTTTCGTAGTCGGTTAGTTAAAAATTTCCAAAAATGTATGTTTAAATGTGAAAACCCATGCTTTTATGAGATTTTAATATTCACTTTTTTATTTTCAATAACTTCCCCCTCGAAAAATTCATATTTGTTTCTTTATTCTGACATATGTGGACCAATTCCTGCAGGAGAATGGTTGAGTCGAAGCAACGCTGTAAGGGGAAGGCCACAAAAATTCATATCACTGAATAAACTGACAACACAAAATCAACAAAAACAGAAAAAAATAGTAGAGTCAGGGATATCCGTGAGGATTTTATGTTTTCACTCTTCGTACATACATATTTACATATACATAATCTCAGCCACTGAAACATATGTATGTGTTTGCTGGAATGTAAGAATGTATGTAGGCAACTATGGTAATTTCTCACTGTCAATTCTACGACTTTGATTGGTATTTTGTGACCATCAACGCTGGCCTTACTGTAAGGAAGCGAAGTTAGTATTTAAAATATGAAGGTTAAGAACTATCAGTTGGGAAACTAAGTTTTTCCGAAGCTACATAAGTATATTGTGTTATCAAAATTTTTTTAACAAAATATGGAACTAAATAATTGGTGAAAATAAAAAAAGCAAGCTCTCTTTAGCTACATGATGACATTAAAAAAGAGCCAAAGGTAAACCATAAGCATTGCATATTTCGCTCTTTTTTGCTGAGAGTAATTTCGTTTCAGATTCATTTCCGTCTAGAGCTAATGAAAAAGTGTAATTTCCGATAAAACGAGTGCAACCTGCATCGATGACCGAGTACGAAAGTTGCTGAAAGACAGAATTCACATAGAATAGCAATTGCAAAACAGATTCATTTGGTCAAGGGTTCGAAATCTGAGTAATGACATCTCATTTATTTGAAAATATGTATTTGGAGCTGTGATTTGTATTACATGGCAATAAAAAAGTGTTGCTAACATCAAAATGAAATAAAATTTACATCAAATCAAATAAAGAGCAAAGTAAAATAAAATAAAAAAATGCATTGTAAGTAAATAAAATTAAAGTTAAGTATATTAAATTAATTTAGGTTAAATCACGTTCCATTAAAGCCAACTAAAATAAGCTTACTGAAATTTAACACAGATTTAGCGTTATTTTATGGATGAATTTCGATTTTCCGAAATAAAGATTCGAAAAATAAAACTAAGCCACTCATATTTTTTAGACAATTGGTACGGTATAGCCAATCGCTTGAATAATTTCGAAAATTACGCGGAAACTCTCTCAACGATTCCATTTTTACTCAAATAATTACGATCAATAACCGATTAAATACTTTAATTATAAACAGTAATCAATAATAAGGAATCACCCGTATAAGGGCCACCAAGAAGGACTATCATATTCGTCAACAAATAGCGCCATCACCCTGATTGGCAGGGAGCGGTTAACTCGGTGATGCAAATTGCCATTTGCGATGCACTTGATTTCCGTAAAGGGTTGCTGTGAATTATATACAACAAAAGCTTGTTTGCTGTACATATATTTATATTCAATATTTATTTATTTAATAACGTGCATATGTCCAATAATCTGCCAATAAATTTTCAATACAAAAGGGAATACGCACGTACACAAGTAGCACGCATTGGCGATATGAATTTAAATTGTCATCATTAATTAACTTTAGCATATGGAGAACAAAACGATGCCCTGCTGAACAATATGTATGTGCACATATTCAGCCATACATATTTATAAAAGGATGCTTGTCCAGCCTTTGGCTTCGATTCATTGCATTTATAAGTTATCGTTTACCTCCCCACACATCATCAAACACATCTCGCTCTGAAGATGAAACTTTTGCTGCGATTTCTTTCAATCGGGATATCGATACATATTTGTGCATCGACGTATGTACACATTTATTTGTGTCTACGCAGAATATACTGGAGCGGTTAAGAAAATGTTGATGTTATAACACAAATGGAGGTAACTACACTTTTACGCCGACCCACATTGTGTCGTATGGAACAATCTATGTGCACAAAATTCATTCCCGAATTTCTAGAAAAGGGTAACTTATTTACATAAAGGATATCCGCATAGGCCTCACTGCACAGTTTTTATGTAAAAAATCAATTCATGATGTTACTGAAACCAAATTTTTTACTATGGCCCCATTGGACAAATATGGGTGTTTCCATGAAAATGTAAACCGAAACTGCAAGTTCAAGCGACTTTATAACTAAATACATTTCGTATTCAGACGACGAAAAGAGGTTATGAAAACGCGTAACAGTGGAGAAGAACTAAAGAATTAAATAAAGAATTAAACCATATATCCCACTTTTAATAACATACAGAACTATTTCAAATTTTAAATTTTGTGGGAAAATGCAAAGTTGGTTCAGTTCATACAATTGGTATACCAAAGGACATACGGGAAGACACATATCCTCGCCATTTTTGAGATGTTTAGTCATCTGTTTCGCTGAGCATATTCTCCTTATCAAGCTTATTAATTGTATGTTGAAATCTCCAAAAACGTAAATTTTGAATTACGTCTCTATATTATTTAACGTGGGATATGTATATATTCAGCCTCATTGCGAGTGTCGTGTCGACTGGTGTATTAAAACGGAAAAAACTGGGCAGCACTGAATAGTTTTCGACGTTTTTCGTCGTTTACTTATTTCTGCACGACAGTAGGCAATGTCAATGTTGACGAGTGGTACAATTTGGTCTAATTTACGACTTACGCAACGAGTCTGATTATTAAATAAAATATTGTATGGTCTTTGTACAACTTAGATGCTGGCCGGACCAGGGAACAAAGCGGCCGTAAATGAAAAACTACAAAAACTAATTTCCTACTTGAACAAAGAGTTTGGTCCTTACATTGCAGCGAAAATCTCAAGTTTAATGACACAAAAACGCCGAACCACGTAAGCTTAATTTTGAGTCGTCGATTATGGAACTCTATACCGTTTTCTAGATAAGATCATTTTCCCAAGATATTTAAATTTTTATGAGAAAAAAATTAAAACATTGACAAGGAAAAAATATTAAAAGTGTGTACATATTTTCATTTGTCCTGTTCCTTTGTCAAAAAAGCTTTTAACGATGAAAATCTATGTATGCATAAATAAACAAGTTTTAAGTAGTCAAAAAAGTGCAATATTTTTTTTATGAAATAGAACAGGAAATAATGTTACTCATACGCCATGTCGCACACGGCCGTACTAGGACATACATACTGGTACATGGCGTATGAGTGTTATTTTCCATGTTAAAGTTTGATCTTTCTTTAATTCGCAATGCAAACTTAAAATGAAAAAACCGTAAAAAGGTTTATTTGATCTAGAAAAAACGGAGTACAGATCCGCCAACTGCGACCCAAAATTAAATTTACGATTCTCGACGTTTTTTTGTGTAATTTTGGCGTCTCCAGTGTTATTATAATGTGCTGCGTTATAGATAAATAATGAACTATCGTTGTTTTTATCGATATTTCACAAATCGATTCTAAAAATTATCATTAATGCCCTACACTAAAGGTAAATTTGTATCTCTGCATTCCGCTTGCTGTTGTTGCTTTTGCTGCAGTATTCGTACGAGCACTTTAGCAGCTGTTTCATAACGCTGCTGTCCACAAGATGCGCCTGTTACTACTCAATTACATTTTGTAAACTTTTCAATTTGTAATGAAACAAGGACCAGCGCGAGGAGAAAGTGAAGGGAAAAGAAAACAATTATGTATCTGTTTATTCGTGCTGCCATTCCGCATAATCGATTAATTGAAAAGCACACAGACACATACATACATACATACGCATACACAAATTTATGCTTTCCTACAACAAAATGCAGATAGCGAACTGCCGGAGATGTTCTGTTCTGACGCCAGGCATTTGTACGCATCGCACCCTAAATCAAAAACAGTCACAACTCAAAAAATCCCAAATGTTCAGGAGAGGTAAAAACCAACTGTTGATGCAGCGCAAACGACGCAAGCAAAACTAAACAATATTAAATATTAGTATTTTTCCAGATGAAGAAGGAGAAATTATGTGCGGTCGTTAGAAATACGTCTGTAAACTTTTTTATGGGAAAATAAATTATGGAAAATTTTGAGTTATGACAGTTTTTTATTTAAGGTGCGATATGTAAAACTGTTGTACTTGTCGCTGTTAGTTATTGGCTACATATTACGTTCGCACAATGTCGCATATATCGTGAACTGGCTGGATGCCCTTTCTCCACCACTTCCTTGCACTTCAACGCGCCTCTTCTTTCGTCGTTTGGCATCCACTTCATCTACTCATTAATAAATTACAATATTTTCCCATTCTTTCGTGCAACGGTGCGTATGATTGTTATTTAATAATAATAACTGCTTAAACGCTCACATTGAAAGTGTGCAATGCAGTACAATGGACGCAGCTGTATACATACATACAAATATGCATGCCCTGCACCAAAAAAAATATATATGAAATGGTAAAAATAACAAACTTTGGTGACGGAATTCGAAAAGGGGAACATATACATCAGAATATTTATTCAGATAAATAAATATTTAATGTTAAATAAATTTAATAAATAAATATGCAAAAAATTAAAAAAGTATTTTTTTATTACTTATATTTATGTCCAAATACAAGGTACGTAACACCTAATGCAGGGTTATCTTTTGCGGCCATCGCTATAGAAAAGTAGTTAGTTGCGAACGAAGAAAATAAGGAATTAAAAATTTACATATAGCCGACTGTTGGGTAGTTAAAAGTTAGCTACCAACCAGTCCCATTTTCTGCAGGGTGTATGTATGTATATATATTTACGTATGTATGTATATCTTTTTGCATGTGTGGGTATGCTTCATTATCGCATGCAAATTATGTAAGAGCTCGACCCGGAAGCCGTTGTCGGAAATGAAACTGTAACTTGCGGCGAAAGGGGATGAGTTGTAAGCATAAGTAAGTATGCATGCATGTATGAGTGAGGGTAGTAATTACTGTAAATGGACTATTATTGTTTATTGTATGTATGTATGTATATATGGATCAATTGTCCGCGTGAATGTCTAAAGAATATTATTATTAATTAACTCTCACTCTCGTAGGTGTTTTAATTTGCCTGATACAGCATACTTTTATGCGCAATTGATGAATGTCAATACGTGAAAATAAATCTTTAAATGCAATTGCAACAAGGTGAAATGCGTTAAAATATTCAATGTGGCACATTCTTAAAATTTGTTAGTATAATGTCTACTGTATACTGCACAATGCAAATTTTGCCGCAAATAAAAAACTAAACTGATAAAATTTTTATATTCATAAATACATATATATAATATATTCAGAGAACGAACCTGCTTTACGTTTAAATGGATTTAAACATTTTATTTTCACTACCACTCAGCGGAATAAGTTTAGCCCTCAGCTTATAATAGATTGGCGCTTACACATATGTTAGTGTTTGGCCGAGCTTGTCCTCAGGCTTATACCCAGTGCAATATATGTACGTACATATGCCTGGCTAGACCTCCATATAAAACGAATTCTGCATCTATATATTTTTTATAATCAATTTGTCAAAGACTATTATGGGCACTTATCCGACCAGTTGATGGGTCCTCTATGCAAATTTTTTCTTCACCTTTTGCATAACAAACTATTCTTGATCAGTGATTTCTTCGTCATTATTATCTCATCCCCATCTTCGCTCGGATCTAATTCATACGAGTTTGAAATTGCGGAACCAATACGTTCTAGGAACTTTTCTTCTTTTATAAACTTCACGAAATTTATCTTAGGAATTCGTATCATAAAATTTGTCGCTCGACTTGTGAAGAAGTTAAATGGAAACTAGCTTTCTGATCATGTACGAACATCAGAAAAAACTAATTAAAACAGCATAAATAATATATGTATAGCGCCCCAGAAAATACATACGTCACACAATACAAATTTTAAAAATAATTAAAGTATCCACACAATTATGCATTACTGTCAGCGCGAATCTGTCCGAGAAAAACTATAACAATGCGGACCATAGTTTTGAATGAGGAACCGTACACTTATGCTATTTTGCTGCAGCGATTTATTTGAACATTCACCGCTCTTCTTTTCGTCGCACAGTGTATTATTTGCATTTTCTAGAAAATATTAATTCAATTATTTTACGTCGCTAAATTTCAAAACAACATCAAAAATGCTTTTAAAAAGACGAAATAATAACAACAAGAAAATTTTCATCAAAGTGTATGGCGGGAGCAATAATATTTAACTTGTTTATTTGAAACTGAATTTTAATGTTTACATTGTTTGAGTTTTGGGATTTATGCAGCAATTGTTGAAATACAATTTTGGTTTCATTTTACAACGTTTTTATCAACTTGCAATGTTGTATGTCCACACCACCATATTATAAATATAGCAAAGGTATTTATGGCAAACCTAATCTAGATATCAACATCGTCGTAGGTATCATATCAAAGAGATATAGTTAGAAAAACTCTAGAGATAGATGTCGTCTGGGCAGAAGTAGTTAAAAATATGCACTACATATGCTACAGCGGAAATGGACAACACGACATTTCTTAAAATTAAATTAATTGCTGCTATATGTATGTATGTACATTAGACTGCATCACTCCCCATACAAAAGAAATCAGTACTATTTTTCCATTGGAATTATAAAATCTATTATATTTTTAGACGACCACCAAAATATTTCGGAAAAATATTAAGATTTAAGTGAGCTGGACCAAGTTGAAAATACCTCCAAAAATGGAGTTTTTTATGAATAAAAATAGTTTCTTAAAGATTTTTTTTTGAAAAAACTCCCTCAAATGACAAAACGGTTTAAGCTTAAAAAATTTGTATAAATGTATTTAATAAAATTGAACGGAATCGTAATGATGAGATTTTTGATACAGTTTTTTAACTTTTTTCAAAGATTGGTATAGGAAAAACTTGAATAACTGAACCCAAACTCTTCCGATTTAGACTTAAGAGGTGTCATTGTCACTCTTTTTATTTATTTGCTAATAAACTCATTCAAAGGATGAAAGGGAAAGGTAGGACGAAAGAAGGTCATTTAAAGTTGAATTAAGATGTGTTGGTGTTTGAAAAAAGAGACTCGAATGACTTTTTCGCACAGAAATAAAAACAGTGTCTAAATCATAATAGTTTTAGCCCACTTACTCAAGTTTTTCGTAAATCAATCTTTGAAAAATTAAATAAACAGCATCAAAAATCTCATTCTTACGATTCCGTTGAAAAGTTTTTTAAATATTTGTATGCAGATATTTTAAGCTTAATCTGTTTTGTCATCTAAGGGGACTTTTTCAAAAAGTTCTTTAAGAAACTATTTTTATTCATAATAAACTCCATTTTTGGAAGTATTTTAAAATCGGTCCAGCTCACTTAAATCTTCAATATTTTTCCGAAATATTTTGGGGGAAAACCGCAAATTTTTTTGGTGATGCAGTCTAATATACATATCCAGCAAACATTGAGGTTAGTTATCGATTAGAGAATGATTGGAGAACTAGCCACATTCTCCAATCTCAAACGTTAGAGAACAGCTCGAAAAACTATCGAGATTCATAGCGATCTCAACAAAAATAGGACATAGTTCTCGACTCGAGAAAATATTATTTCTCCAATCGAATTCTAATGTTGATATCTAATGGGATTCGAATGTGAATTTCAAACTGCTGTTTTGCTTTATTAAATAAAACGCTTTTATTGTAAAATGTGTTTGAAATGTATTTGCAATAAAATAATAATGAATTATTTTAACTTAAAAATAATTTATGATTCATTCATTTGGAATATTGTTTATTTACATTTATTTGAATTTGCGATGTTTCTCAAATTGTTCTCGAATCGAAGTCTAATGTAGTTCTCTAACTACGTCATCGGCTCGATAACGATTAGAGAACTGCCCTAGTTATCTAATGTAGAAATCCAAATTTCTCTAACATTAGAGACTATGTTTGCTGGGTATACTAAATGGCATATACTAAATGTGAGCAAACAACATTTTGCTTGCATAGTCTTCTGTTGTCTTTTCACTGCAAGTTGAATTATTTTAATATCTATTGCAAAATCTACGGTTACATTCATAATCCGGAAATTCAAAATCCAGACATATCAAAATAAAGACAAAATTCAAAAATGCAGAAAAATCAAAATACGGACAAATCAAAATACCGGCAAATCAAAATCCAGACAAATCAAAATACCGACAAATCAAAATACAGACAAATCAAAATACTGACAAATCAAAATACAGACATGAGGGGAAAAAATGTCGGTATACAATATTTACAAATCAAAATCGTGTCTGTTAAGTCGTAGTTAGGCTCGCAGAGAGATCTGCGCAAAAATATTGTGGGAAAAATACTGGGGAATACTTTTCTAAAAAAATCCCGAATCCACCCCTAACCTTCTTCATCAAACCAATTTCAGTGTACCGGAATTTATTTAAAAAATTTTAATTAGTAAGTATTTACAAACCATCATTAACTACTTATATTAAACTGAGATGCTTAGCTATATTGGCTAAGTATTCTTTGGGAGCATAGTTTTCCCTTTCCATAACAATTGTTTTAAATGTTCTGTTTTCCAGGCGTCGCCGTTTAGCTTGTTTTTCTCCACTAAGCACCGTTTCAATTTTAGTTTCTACAAAAACTTGGTCTTTTATCAAATTTGATATTAGATTGAATATATTTCCATGGTATTGCCAAACTAAACATGAAAGACGCGCGATTTTTCATTCCAAATTTTCGCCTGCGGCGTTTTTTTATATTAAATTATATTTTAAGAAATACTGAAAATTTGGAATAAAAAATCGCGCGATTTTTTATTCCAAATTTTCGCCTGCGGCGCTTTCTTTAACAAAAAAAATAAACAATATTTAAATATATACTGAAAATTTCCGCCACTTCTTTAAATAGGAAACATTCTAAAAAAATTAATATTATTTTAATTTGTTGTCTGCATTTTGATTTGTCAGTGTTTTTATTTGTCTGTATTTTGATTTGTCTGTATTTTGATTTGTCTGGATTTTGATTTGTCTGTATTTTGATTTGTCTGGATTTTGATTTGTCTGTATTTTGACTGTCCGCATTTTGAATTTCTGGATTTTGCTTGTCTGGATTATGTTATACACCCCAAAATCTAATATCATAGTACTATGAATATATGAAGCATAAGATGAAAATTTTGTACAGACAAGACTAAAAAGTAGAAAATAAATTAAATAAAAAAAACTTTACAACGCTTTTATAAATGGACTAAAAAGTAGAAATTAATATTTCTCAGTCCCACAGAATTTGTTTTGATAACTTTTGATTTTGAAATTTTAGCAAAAGTAATTATAAACAATTAATAACATTGAAAATAAAAATCGTGGGGCGCATGTAGTACACTTGAATTGATATGAAAAGTAACATACATATGTATGTATGTGGGCATATGAATAACGACCGCTTAAAATCGATCTCAAATTTGTACTTTCGCTGTAGAATGTTATGTAGTTTGACTATTGTCAATGAAATCGAATGCTTTGTACTGCATGCGCTCCACGTTTTTCGTTTTCAATGTCATTAATTGTTTATAATGACTTTTGCTAAAATTTCAAAATCTAAAGTTATCAAAACAAATTCTGTGGGACAGAGAAATATTATTTTCTACTATTTAGTCCATTTATAAAAGCGTTGTACATTAAAAAGTTTTATTTATTTATTTTTAGAATTGTTCTTTTTAATGAATATACATTTTTTGGGTTTTAGTAAACTAGGACTGAGTATTTCATGTTAAAGTACAACGATGTTGACTTAAATTAAATTTTAGGCTTTCTTTTATTTCAAAAGACAGGCAAATTCGTTATCCACGATTATTCGATAAAGTTTGTGTCTCAGTTTATTTGTTACTCCTCTTAGACTTTAATCACCATAACTTTAGATGCTGGAAAGTGCTGGTTTTGATGAAATTTTATTTTTTCAGGCCTACTAGATTTTTTTTTCTTTGAGTAAAATTTTTGTATATTTGCTTTTGACTAGAGAAAGCTTCATTCATCATTTTTCCAATGGTACCCAATTTTTGTAAATAGAGCTAGAAATGTTGAACTTATAGCGGAATCCTGTTAACACAACTTGACTTTTTTATCAATATTTGCCACGCCCATAATTCAAAAAAAAAAAATAATTTTTAAGTCCATTTCTGTCAGTTTATAATTCATTGCTATAAGGAAATTCTAAATATCAATTTAATATTTTAAGATTTAATAGTTAGTTAAATATTTCAGCTTTTGCTCTTTACAAAATTAAAATTAATACCAATTTTTTTGGTAAAAGGCTTCGCCTATCTTATACCGTACCTTGATCAAAATTTCATTAATCTATCTTCAATAGTTTTCAAATTACAGAATTAAAAGCAGCTAGATTGAGATTAAGAACTTAAAAGGTCAATAGACGCATGTTGTAAAATTAAAACAAAAATTAATGTAAGAAACCCATAAATGTTTATTGTAGAAATGCTAAGAACTGAATTTTTTGTTGAAAAATATTTCCTGTTTGTTTATAAAATGACATTTTTCACTGCGATAGCATCGCACAGATGTGTGAGTTCTTAGAGTTGTAAACTCTGTAGCATCAAAAACGGCGCGGATTCGCTCCGACGAAATCGTACAGGTGTGCGGATGCCTTTAACAAAAACGGGTAAGTCCGAAATGGTATTTAATTGTATGAATCAAATTCAAACATTGATTCCTCTGCGAGAGAAAAAGGCGCTAGGCATACGATATTTGCAAAAAAAATACGATCAAAAGCTTTATGCTTTAAACCATTAGTGGTATTGGCCTGGCAGTCTGCCAAAAGAGTAGAAGAACTCTAGCAATGACTGTTATCAGAGTGCCAGGCGATTTGCCCAATTTGTTGAACATTTATCACTATTGAAAACAACGGGCCACGGGCCACATCATCCAATTTGTTATCTTCATTATCTAAACGCTTTGTCAATAGCGTCACAAATGTTTTGAACGCGGCAGCAACATAACGCATGTGTATGAGTTTTACATAAAAGAAGAGGAAGAACCTTAAATGTAGAAAAATTTAAATAGATCTAATCTGGCCACAACCACAGTCGTGCTGTAGCCCTGTTTCCTACAAAATAATTATCTACATAAGAGTACGCGTTAAAATAACTCGACGGGCTGCGTTTTAAATGTGTTTCAAGCATGAGACCCCATCGCGTGTTGCTCCATATAATTACATGTATTTCTATTCATCTGTCAATCGTGATTCTGGCATAAATTTGCAGGTACCTTGTCTAAAACAACATAAATGTCCATAAATATTTGTGTTTTGCTATGGAAGGTTCCAAAATATCTTCGCTTTTCCTTGGCTGTTGTTTTTTGAAAGTTGTTGACTTCTATGAACGGAACAACGTGTACTATCCATATTGAAGTGTCCGGACTCTACATACTTACATATAAGGAAAGTTCCACTATTCAGCTACTGACAGGTCATAGAAAATAAAGACCTTCATCGGGCAGCATATTTAAGCCAATGCGACGGAATAGAGGGACAGTGAGACAAAAGATGGGTTCTATGCACGTCAAGGGTATGTCTGCTCCACACATGTACAAATTATGTTTGGGGACTCTAAAGCTAAGAGGGCATATATGGTCCAACAGTCGGAAAATATAGCGTTCATGACTACATATATTTATCTATGTCAAGCTTTTACATCCAATGAATCAGGCCGCAAGATTGCATAATTGCTCGATGTACCAACTGAATGGCCCTTATCAGTGTCTTTGAACCTGTTATTTTACTGTCATTGTATCTCGTCATTGTATCATTGTATTAAACCTCTGAACTCATAGTTATCGTTATTGCCATAGACATTCTCACTGATATTGCATTGTTTGCTTTATCCAAGCTACAATGAAGATATTTAAGCTACTCAAAGTTTGTGTAAATTTGTAGTGGGGTAAATTTAGTAGCTCATTTACTAAGTAGCAAATTGATTTAAATCGTTTCAAAGTTCTGTATAAAACTACAACAGGACCTTAAACTCACCATATGCATTTCATAAAATGTTCGATGTTTTTTTAAAGGATGATCACCCATGAGCTCCAGAATTCGCCTTAAAATCAGACTTGCTTATTTTAGAAAGGAACTGCGTGTGGCCTTGTGGTTATTTAATACTTATATTACACTATGCACTTCAATTGTAATTACCATTTCTCAATGTTTGTGAAGACCGCAACATTGCGCAATCAATGTTGTGTAGTGTTGCCATTAAACCAGCAATCGACCAATAAACAAACAATCACCACTAACAGCGACACAAGTAACAACAAACAACAATAAATGACAACAAAAAACTCAACAGTGTATAGTTGAAAATAAAACCACTATGCTTTCACTTACGCGCATACAATTAAACTAACACAAGTAACAATGCACGAGCCCTGCGTTTTCAACTAAGCCCTCCTCTAACATCCGTATGGAAAGCAAGACGTGTTGTGGCGCCTAGAAGTACACAATGAAAATTTACGAAATATACCAGAAGTATTGTGGTGGCAGTGGCGGTGACTGTGACGATGGCAGTTGTGGTCGCTTTTCTCTCCGGCGTTCTTTTATTACATTTACGTGTTAAAGCAACGTGTCTGCCATGTTGACGTGTGGCATGTAAGTTGGCAACTAAATGTGTGTCGCCTCGACTGCCATATGTTGCATATTGGGCATTTTGGCGCTACTTTCCGCCAACAGACTTCATGGACGGCAGGTTAGCTGACGGACGTTCAATAGCAGCGCTATCCGAGCGCAACCACACATCAACTGCAGAACAAACAAAGCCACATACAAATACTACATGCACACAAATAAAGTATTGTAAAGGGCACGACATGCCACAATACCATTGATTTAGGCAGATACACATCTCTACGCACATATGAACAGTCGTAAGTGTGCATACTACATCCCAGTAGAACTTGGCGGTATCGTAAGCTTGCTCGGAGAGTACTCCCTTGCGAGTTTACGATTAATCCATATTGCTTCCCATACTTCTGTGTATAAGCGTGTTATTTTGTATACTCCCTTTAACATTGTATGTCCTTGGAGGGTAAATAATTCCTTTTACCGCTTAAACGAGTGATCTCGGATTATTATTAATATAATATATTGCCGCTTATAATTTTTACAAGTGTTTTGCCGAGCTTCTCCTCCAATTTGTGGAGTGCGTCTTGATGTTATTACACAAATGGTGGGACCTACAGTTGTACGTCGCCTCCGAATGGCTAATGGACAGACCTTAATGCTGGCTGTACCCTATAACTGATTTCATCCTCTTGTACTTTTTCAATAAGAAATATTACACCGTGATCCAAAACACCGTGTGGTCAAAATATAGAAAACTGCGTTTTTAGTAAGGTTTTTTTTTTAACGACATCATAGTTTCACAGATGTGTTCAAAAATTTTCAAAAAATGTGCAATGCAAAATAACAATATGCGTACCAAATGAAAGATAAAGTTCTTTAGAATTAAAACAAATACAATTTTTTTGATCACAAGGACGTTAATATATTGAAAATGCGCTTTTTAAATAACTTAATTTTTAAAAGCTAAAAAAAATTAGAAGGACGAAATTCGAGGATATGGTTTAATTTATGTATATAAGCCCTTCCACATAATAAAAAAAACACGGCGATACAAGAAAATCTAGTGTAGGTTGTAGCTATGGTCGACTACAACATAAATATAGGTCCCTTATAGGTCCCTTATGTTCGTACTTGATGCACTTATTATATCTATTAACAGCTTGACTATTTTTCATCCGATTTTAAAAAACAAAACATATTTTGAAATATTAAACACGTTGCTTAGGGAGGCTAACCACAATGTATCTATCAAATTTGGTCGGTGCATGCCCATTTTCCTCAAATTTTATGAAAAACGAATTTGGGGCTAATGAACCATTGTATATATCAAATTTGAGGAAATATTGATGAATTTTTTAGTCACACTGCTCAAAAAATCTGAAAGTCCGCTACATTACACAAAAATAAATTTTAGGCCGTATTTTTGCTTAATTGCTTAACTTGGACTATTTTTATGCAACTGCATTAGGTGAGGTATCAATTTATTCAAAAATAAATATTATTTTAGGTAAATACTATATATTTGGGAACTCCATTACAAAGTTTTGAAATTAGCGAAGGTCAAAGTTGAAACAATTTAGACAAATAGGGGCTTATTAAAGCTTAAACGATGATTACTCCCCGCAAGCTAAGTCTAACAATATATTGTTTACATCATTCTAGGTCTATAAATTCGCTTTTGAAAACAGGTTTTGTGTTTTAAAATTGGATGAAAAATAGATAGCTTCACTATTAGTAGCATCAAGTACGACCACAACGGTTGTTTTTAAATAAAATAAAAATGGAGTGTTCAGGAACTATACGGAACCTGTTTTTATGTTATACTTGATCAAAGCTACAACCTACATTAAGTTTTCTTTCGGGTGTATTGCAATATTTCAAGGATATTCAAAGATAAAATTTTAAAAGTACATTTTCAATACTTAATCGTCCTTATGATCGGCTACAGAATTTTCTCTTTAGTTTGATACCCATACTGTTTTTTCTACATTGCGCATGTTTTTCAAATTTCAAAGTCCTTTAGAAAAATCCTGACGTCTGAGAGAAAAAGTAAAAAACGCCGTTTTAGTATAATTTCCCCATGGTTTCGCGAAAATTATGATTTTCTTGTGTGTACAATTTACTGTCGTACGGTATTAGAAATACTCATGGATTTCTCGCTTTCTAGACATAACGGGCCGTATGAATAAAAACTAATGGTGTTTTCGTTTCTACCAACAAATGCCGCATTTTAGTTGCCGCTTCCTCTTTTCGTGTTCGATTCTAAAACATTGTGTATTCGTTTCTTAAAATGTCACACTCTTGTATGGTAAAAAGCTTTGATAGGGGAGATGGTTGCCCTGAAAATCAGATGGTTGCCCTGAAAATCAGATGGTTGCTTAAAATTATAGTATTATGAAATGCGTGAGCTGATCAAGGAATGTAATGCAAAAACATGCCCTTTTACAGGGTTGAGTGTAACATCAAACACATTTTGCACCGGGGAAGGACAAAATTTTTCGGTAGAAACGAAATCACCATAAGCAATTGCTTTTGCTAAAAAATTTTAAAACTTTTATTAAAGCTTAATTTAATTAAAAAAAATACTTAGTTTTTATTCATACGGCCCAATAACAGAGTACAAAACTGATAATCTCACTTATTGCTTCGAAATCATATCTCAAGAAGTATTCTCTTAGTTCTTAGATATGATAACTCCCATTTGACTCCAAATCAATTAATATAGAAAAACTAAACCGACAAATTTCGCTTATTGCTCCAAAATCAGGCCAAAGGGAGTAGTTTTTTATTACTCACACAGGAAGCTCTCTCTTCAAGTTCTGGTGGGATGCGTATTATTTTTCGGATGGACTGCTGTGTGCTGACGACATCCAAGTAGTCTGGGAGGAAGCTAGTACAGCACAATCGTCTGCTGACTGTTGCGCCACTGTACTGACTCTCAACGCTTACAGTCATGCTTTACATGCTTGGGCACGTTCGCCTGCCTCAGCAGTCTAGATTAGGTGAACGACACACGTGACGGTCAGTCGGACGGACAGATGAATACAAAAAACGTCGGTCAACATCTTTAACTAATTTTCTTTCTTTGACTCCCGATATTCGTGACATTTTTTTATTGGTAAGCCTCCACCGTCTGTTGGCCGACGATTGTGTATTTCTGCGTACAATTCGCTAACTATATTCACAAGAGCGTGCGGATTAGGGTGGTGCAAAATAAGTAAAGGCAGAATTTTAATGCTCTCGCCCCCTAGGATTGTTCTATATCGAAAAAATATACCCATATCTTCTTATTTTGAAATCAAAAAATATTTAGAGGTCGCTCAAAGCGCTCAAAGTTTTCCATGTATTTTATATACGGAAAACTCTTGCTTTCTACAGGAGATAACTAATAATAATATCCAATTATTTATTTTTTCCGATCGAAAAATATTGGTTTTCAAGAATTCTATACTATTTATACGAAAAGTGTGTTTTTTCATATAAAATACATGGAAAATTTTGAGCGATCTCTAAATATTTTTGGATTTCAAAAACAAAAAAAAATAGGGGTATATTTTTTCGTTATAAAGCAATCCTAGAGAGTGAGATAATAAAAAATCCGACTTTACTTTTTCACATGCATTTTTGGACCACCCTAGTGTACATACATCACATACTACATGCGAAGTACAAACAAATGTAAATACATTCGCACGCATATTCGTCCTTACAGGGGTCTCCTCTGTGGCATTGACTTCTGTCCTTTTTTACTCAAACACGTAAGTGCGAGCGGTTGTATCCACAAATATTAGCACATGCCACGCGTGTGAGGTGTGGGATGTGTATATCACTCCTGTGACGTTGGTGTGTACTATGAAACACCACATAATAAAAATATCTTTACACATTTATTTAGCAATTTCGATTGTTGTTATTTTTCCATTCATTCAATTCTGCTTTCAGTGTCCTCCTTCCTTTCCATTTTATTTTAGTGTATTTTCTCGCTTCATTTAAATTTTTTTTTATTACTATTACACTATATTTTTGTTTGATTTTGCCTGCTTCCCGCTTTTGTTAAGAATACTCAATTCTCGGTGAACAAACTCGCCGTATTTGGTATTTCATATAAGAAGATGGGCTGAAAAAATAGCAACACACGAGCTTTCAATGAATTTCAGTCACTGATTTTGTTGTAGAAGTTTTTAGTGATTTTTGTCACTCTGCCGGATTTGCTATTTCCACATTAATTTTATTTTTATTAATTTAATAGATTAGTTGATTTAGTAGTTTGCGTTCAATCTATATTAATAAAAATGTTGTGTTCGTATGTCACGGTCGTCAAAACTCGAGAACGGCTGAACCGATTTGAATAATTTTTTTTTGTATTGTTCGGTATAATACCAGAACCAATGATACTGCAAAAAATTGGAGGGCTGCCACTTATTTGAAAATTTTCAAACCCAATTATATTGATAAAATAAATAAATGATGACAATGTGGGCATCGAATTAAAGAGGTTTAAGAAAGATAACTGCTGGAAATATTTTTGATGAGGGTTGCCACTTATTTGGAAATTGTAACTCAGTTAAATTGATAAAGTAAATGAAATGTTGGCATGTGGGTGTCAATTTAACTAAAGTACATCGACAAAATAAATTAAATATTACAATATGGGTATCAATTCAAAGAGGTTTAAGAAAGATAACTGCTGGAAATATTTATGAGAAGGGTTGCCACCAATTTTAAAATTTTAACTCAGTTAAATTGACAAAGTAAATGAAATATTGCTATGTGGGTATCAAACTAAAGACTTTTAAGAAGGCCTACAGAAGAAAATATTTTAAAGGAGTGTTGCCACCTGTTTAAAAATTTAGCGTAATTTAATTGATAAACTAAATGATATATGACAATATAGATTTTAAATTTAAGAGGTTTAAAAAAGATAACTGCTGGAAAAATTCTTGAGTAAAGTTGTCACATCTTTCAAAATTTAAACTCAGTTATTTTGATAAAATAAATGAAGTACGGTAATTTGGGTATCAAACTTTAGATTTTTATGAAGGCTTACAGTCGAAAATATGTTTGAGGAGGGTTGTTATCTGTTTGAAAATTTAACTCAATTTAATTGATAAAATAAATAACTTATTATATAGGTGTCAAATTAAATAGGTTTCAGAAAGATAACTGTTGAAGGGTTGCAATCTATTTGAAAATTTTATTTCAATTAAATTGATAAAATAAATGAAGTATTGCCATGTGGGTGTCGAAACAAAAGAGTTTTAAAAAGGCTTACAGCAGAAAATATGTTTGAGGAGGGTTACCACCTGGTTGAAAATCTAACTAAATTTAATTGATAAAACAAATGGTATATTACAATATAGGTACCAAATTAAATATTTTTAAGAAAGATGACTGTAGGAAATATTTTTGAAGAAGTCTGCCACCTATTTGTAAATTTTAACTCTGTTAAATTGACTAAATAAATGAAATATTGCAATGTCGGTAACAAGCTTTAGATTCCTAGGAACGTTTACAGCCGAAAATAAATTTGAGGAGGGTTGCCACGGGTTTGAAAATTTAACTGCATAATTGATAAAATAAAATAAAATAAAATTGATAAAATAAAAACTACTGAAACAAATAACAAAATGGTAAAAGAGTAACGAAAACAAAAAACTATCCCATGAAAAAATATTTAATGAAAACCTAAAATTGTTGGCAGCATTCCCTAGCAATATAAATCAGTTAACTTTTAATCGTAAACAATTTCGTTTGGGGTCGCCATAGCCTACTACGTACGTGCGAGTAAAGAAATTTTGAATAACATGAGAAAATATGAGTATGACTATCACTACTATTATTTTTTTAAAAGAGCGTGTTATTTCTGGCGTGTGCCGATGACATCGACATCATCGGTAACAGAAATCGCGAAGTCTGTTCCGCCTTTTGCAAGCTGGATAAGGAAGCAAAGCTAATGGACCTGGTGGCAAAGGAGGACAAGACGAAGTAGTATCTCCTGTCATAAAATAATGGGAAAGTGGAGAATTTCGTTTACTAGGGAACGCATTATCACCGATAAAAATATCAGCATGGAAATCCCACGCAGCATCACTCTTGCCAAC
The DNA here is from genome assembly GCF_013731165.1 of Rhagoletis pomonella. Lineage (NCBI taxonomy): Eukaryota > Metazoa > Arthropoda > Insecta > Diptera > Tephritidae > Rhagoletis > Rhagoletis pomonella. Next base: position 72,775,023 of record NW_023458558.1, read on the forward strand.
ATGTGCGTCCTTAGACTGAGTAGGCAATTCGGGAGTAAAGTCCTCTCTCGACGGAGTAAAACCACACTCTATGAGTCACTCATCATGCCCGAGCTGTTATATGGCACAGAAGCTTAGACAATGATAACATTCGATGAGGCGGCTCTGGAGTATTCGAGAGAAAGATCTCGTGGAAGATTTCCTGGCCTCTACGCATTGGCGACGGGGAGTACCGTAGATTATGGAACGATGAGTTGTATGAGCTTTACAACGAAATGTACATAGTGCAGCAAATGAAAATAGAGCGGCACAGCTGGCTTGGCCATGTCGTTCGAATAGGAACTGATGTTCCAGGTCTGAAAGTATTCAACTCGTAATCCGCTGGTGGTAGCAGAAAAAGAGAGAGAGACCCCAATGCAATGGAGAGACTAAGTGGAAAAGGACTTGGCTTCACGTGGCATTTCCAACTGGCGTCAGTTGGCACAGAGAGAAACAACTGGCGTGCTTTGTCGAGCTCGGCCAAACTCGCGTATGCGGTTACAGCTCCAATTAAGAAGAGGCAAATGATAAATTACAAAGTTGGGGAATCTTATTTTTGGATGCGTCAGGAGGAACTAGGAAAACATTCCTTATCAGATGGATTCTGGGAATGGTTGATCAAAATATTACATTATCTTAGCTATAACTTCGTCTGGAATTGCTGCTACATTGGAAGCATTGCTAATTCAACTCCTGAGCTGCCATTGAACATATAAATCATCGAAACTCCCACGTGCAATATCTCCAGAGCATCCCGTATGGAAAAAGTATTACAAAAATTTTAAATCATTGTTTGGGATGAGTCCACAATGGCACATCAAAAATCGCTCGAGGTTCTTCATCGATTGTTGCGAGATTTGCGTGGAAACGTTCAACTATTCAGGAATACATTGATATTGCTCGCAGGAGATTTTGGGCAAACATTGGTCTCGTTCCTATATTTTCTGGATAAAACCCGTAAAACTGTCAAAAAGCAAAATTGCTCTCAAAGAAAGAGAGAAAACCCAAAAAGTACGGGAACGCTATTCGGGTAAAAACTGGTAAAACTGTCAAATACACCGTGGGCACCATTTTTTGTTTACATAACAGTTTTTTATCTTTTGGCAATCGTCTAAATTTTGCTCAAATATACCAGCAAATTAACAAAAATATTTACAAAACTTGATATTTCTTCACTAGGATATATTTAATAAATGCAGATGCACTTTTGTTTTTGCTTATTGAAATTTGAAATCATTTGAAAAGCTGATGGTTTGACATTTTAAAAGATTCTACCAGCAAAAACTCTTCGTGGAGATTTTTACTCTCCCATTTTTCCTCTAATTTACCAGAGAATCAAGTACGGGAACATTTTCTGGTAAAATCCTGTAAATTCTTGCAACTTCTTGCGAGTTAGGGAACGCAACTATTGTCTGTAGTTTCTCGACTAAAACTAGCGGACGAGTTAAATGCTTGCCTGAAATAGTCAACATTGCGACAAGACAAACATACATACATACACTGCAGCCGAGATATTTTTGCGATAATTACTGGACATTGGGAACGGAAAGCTACCATTCAATGAGAGATTAAGACGAATTTTATTGCTTGATAATTTTTTCAACTTAGAAATATAGGAAGGAGAACTGATCGAAAAAATGTTTTTTTATTAAGAAAATTAATTATAGGAACTGGCTTAGTGAACGAGCTATTCTTGCTGCAAAGAACAAGGATGTCTTTCAACTAAATAATGAAGTGTATTGACAGCAGTCGTTGCATGAGCTGGTCTGCTCTTTCACCAGACTTCCAGCACTCAATAATGCTCAAGGTCAACCTTTGGAAAAGTATGGTTTAGATTTAGATGCGGATTGCTTCTCAGATGTTGCGTGTACCCATGTCGGCAAACAAAATATCCTTGATATGATGTGTGCACACAATTACTTATTACAAAATCAAACTCGTATGAAACGTATGCTTTGTTTCGTTATTAAATTATCGTCCATGTAACAGGAATATGCCACAGCAAAGCGTGGCAGGGTACAGCTAGTTGATAATAAAAACACGAAAGATATAAGGATAAATTATAAAAGGCGTGTTATCCCATGTTGGCTTTATGTGAAAATCATTATGAAAATTTTATAGCACACTTGTGCACAATGGTATTATAACTTTGTTCACATAACGGTTGTTTATAACAGCCAAACCGAATCGAGATAGATATAGAGAAATGTATACATAAATGCTCAGAATGAAAAAAAAAACGATTAAGCCATTTCTCCCCGTCCGTCCGTCCGTCTGCCCGTGTACACGATAACTCGAGAAAAAATTGAGATATGTCAACGAAATTTGGTAAATCGGTTGCCCTTTATCCAAGGTAGGTTGGGACTGAAAATGGGCAAAATCGGACAATAACCACGCCCACCTCCCAGATAACGGTAATTTCGAAATATGCAAGAACTACGATATTTCCACAAATACTGGATCAAAATTGTTGAAAGTTGGTTTTCGATGTAGAATTTTGCCATAAAATAAGACAGTTGTGAAATTCTTGGAAAATGAGCGTCCATTATGATAAAATGCTATATATATCTGTATCCCCTTCACCAATCCCCACCAAACTCGGTAAGAACTCTAATTGTAATTATGTCGATATTTACTCATGTAGAGAACGTTTTAAAATTGATATTAATGATTAATAATGATTTTCAAATAACTTTCTCATATGTTGTTATCCTGTGCGTTTAAATATTAAGACTATTTTTTGTATAACGTGTTATTCTTTTCCTGCTTTTCTGTGAGGACAGTGTCCGGTAGATAGTTAAAACAAATAAATAAACATTGCTTAGAGCCTCACTAAGAAACCGGTTGAAGATTTTTGAAATCAGAAAAAAAAACACGCCCACCTCCCATAAAGCGGTAATTTACAAGCTAATTTCCTCAAGATCGATATACGCAATGACCTTTTAGCAGAAAATTATATATAGCGAAATATTTGGAAAGTGGGTGTGGCACCGCCCACTTACCAATACATATCTGTATCTCGGTACCCGGTTTATAAATTTCTACCAAACTCACCACATTTATCATACTTGGCGCAAAAAAGGAATGTGTTGAAAATTTTTGAAATCGGACTAAAATTACCGCCGCTTACCATATAACGGTAAATTTCAGAAATACGAACGCTCCGATATTTCAGTAACTAAAAACCCCAACTTACAAAAAATCTCTTAACAAGACACACGATTGCTGACTTTTGTAAAATAACCGTGGCACCACCCACTTATGACTAAATAAGGGCAAATCTCAGGAACCGTGTGCTTTTGTGTCACACACCTTTAAAGTAATTTTATTATACCGATTTCATTTCTACCGAAAAATGAAACATGCCCTTGCCTTCTACGCACATACACTAAAAAGAGGGCGACGAGAAGCCAGCTTTTTTTTAGAAACGAAATCGCCATTACGGTAATTTTACTTTTTATAAAAAACTTGGGCCATTTTGATAACAAATGCGACGAGTTCTTGTAACTTATTTAATTTTCTTTTATTGTAATAATGTAATTTTAATATTTATAAGCAATCAAAGTAATTAAAATAACAATTTAACGTGTCAGCGCAAAAACGGAGACATTCAAAATCATAGCAAATAGTAAATGTGATATTGGAAAATGCATTAAGCATTGAGAAAAATATGTATGTGCTCTTCATTGAAAATAATCTAAAACAATTTGAAATCTGTCACTCGTAATTATCAAAAATGAACTTTCAGCAATTACTAAATTGTTCTTATTTGTTTAATATATATAATAATAACACATAAGAGATAAAAATAAGATCTTTTACAGCTGCGTGCATTTGAAAATATTGAAAATATAATAAATATTGTCTGAATAGGTCTTTGCGGTAATGACTTCAAAACTTCCCTTTTTTTGATGGCACACTGACAGACTAAAACATAACAGGTTGGCATTATGCGTGATCGTTCGATAACATTCTTCATTAAGTTCGTTGAAAATCCTAATTACCTAAAATAATTTTTGTCTAAAATACGGCCATGAATTTATAAGTGTGTATGTAAGAATTTTCAGATCTTTGGGCAGTGCGGTTAACGAATTTTTAAATATTTACTTCAAAATGATATTTTCAATGGATATTAGCGAAAATGCGTTTTCCGTAAAATGTTTTTATCTCGAAAACCACTTCACCATTCCATACCAAATTTGATATACACATTGCGCCTGACCTTCTTAAATACTGTCGTGAAAACTTTTGAAATCGGACAAAAACCACTAGAAAATTATCGTTTTTCACTTATGACTCTTTAAGCATTTGTGAAAAATGAATCACACAAGAATCTAATGTTTCCTCAAAGGATATGAAACAATTTGATGTATAATTTATTAGTGTGCATTCAATTAAAAAATTTAAGCTTTTTCAGCATTGACTCTCACGGTTCCGGAGATTTGCCCATACTTAAATGTATATCGATAGCCGCCTTAACGATTTCCACCAAGCTTGGTCCAATTATTTCAATCTGTCTTCTTCGTCTTTATTGGCGCTGTAACCGCCTAAGCGATTTTGGCCGAGTCCAAAACAGCACGCCAGTCATTTCTCTTCTGTGCTAACTGACTCCGATTGAAAATGCCACGTGAAGCCAAGTTCTTCTGCACCTGGCCTTTCCAACGCAGAGGAGGCCTTCCTCTTCCTCTGTTACCACCATCGCGGTCCGCGTTGAATATTTTCAGAGAAGGAGCGTTTCTGTCCATTCGAACGCCATGGCCAAGCCAGCGGAGCTGCTCAATTTTAATTCGCTTGCACTATGTCTACATCGTTGTAAAGCTCATACAGATCATCGTTAAATCGTCTGCGATATTCGCCATCACCAACGCGTAAAGGTCCGTAAATGTTTCGCAGAATCTTTCTCTCGAAAACTCCAAGAGTCGCCTCATCAGATGCTTTCATTGTCCCTGCCTCCGCGCCATACACCAGCACAGGCATGATGAGTGACTTATAGAGTGTGATCTTTGTACGACAAGAGAAGACTTTACTTCCTAATTGCCGTTGGATTTCAAGGCTGACATTATTGGTGGTAATGCTGATTCCCAAATAAACGAAGTCGTCTACTTTTTCAAACTTGTAACTGTCAACAGTGACGTGGGTGTCAAGATGCGTATGCTCTAGCTGTTTGTATGGTGACAGGAGATAGCTGGTTTTTTTGGTGGACTCAGGGTCGTTCACTTCTTTACTTTCAGCACTGCTACCATCCAGTAGGTTGTAAAAGTGTTCCCTCTATAATCTAAGTATATTCTGGACATCGGTCACTAGGTCGCCATTGTTGTTCTTACAGGAATTCGCCCCGGTGGGCGAAGATGAGCGAGATGTTGAATAATCTAGCTTTGATGCGGATTGTGGCTAAACGTTCGTCCACCGGAGTGAAGGCCAGTACTCGGCGATGGAGTCTCTCTCCTACCACGAATCCAATACCGAATTTGCGCTTCTTTATGTGGCAACTGTAGTAGACGTCGCAAGGCTTCACGCTTACTTTTCCTTGCCCCATCCATTGCATTTCTTGGATGGCGGTGATGCCAGCCTTTGTCTTGCCGAGGACATCAACCAGCCGGGCAGAGGCATCTTCCTTCCTTAAGGGTCCGGATATTTCAGGTGCATACCCTTAAATCATAGCCTTTTATACGTTTGCCGTGGGGTTCTCATCCGAGGCTGTTTGTTTTTTTTTCATTGGGCGGGGTTTTAACGTGGCGGGACCCAAACCCAGCGCATGCGAAGTTTTACGCCTTCTCACTTTAGCTCGCTCCCAAACGGGTGTTTGGTTGCTACCCAGAGGATACGTGGATATAAATATCCCGACGTTGTGAGCTTTGATCTGAACCGTACGCACAAGAATCGCTTCTGGCCACTCCCAGGTAAATTGCAGTCAAAAGTTTTCCACTTCTGCGCACGGAAACATCCTTTTCAATCTATCCTAGCATGTTATCGAAACTCGGGAAAAATACTCTTGCTTATCATGCAGTTTACTGAAAGATCAGAAATCGATATTTAATACGTGCGCCGAGTATATAAAGTTCGGTTTCGCCCGAATTTAATTGGTATCTTCATTTTATTGATCTGAATAAGAAATTCGAGGACAGAATGGAAAAAAGGCAATGAAAGTGGCTTAAAGCTAAGATATAATAACATATCGCACACATTCTTCAAAAGTGTATGTACATATATACATATTAAAAAATGTAATTTTTAGCTTTATTAATTAAAAATATTCACCACTGATATTCACCTTTCACCAAAAGCCGTAGTACAAAAATCTAAAGCCTCTCTTGCCTATACATATAAATCATAACACATATCCCAATAAATAATTTTTTTGTGTTTTTTGTTTTTTGAAAACGGGTAAAGCTTTTTGAGCGATATGTGTGATCAGTTTCAGACTGTTCTCTAAAGATAAAGAAGCTAGGCACGTTGTTCGTAGATAGATACCATTTTAGTATTTCGTCTACACCTGTTTTCTAGTTTACGCCATAGAAAACTTGCAGCAAGTTCATGCCAATTCAAGCTCCGATAAACCGAATAGAAACGCTTTTGGTCCATGCTATGCTGTTAGGCTAATTAAAATTTATATCTTCAACATATAGTAAAAAAAAAATAAAAATACGATTCGCCATTTGTGTAGCAAATCTTTGGATGCAACCCAAAATGGTTAGTCGCCTGCAGCTACTCAATACAAAGCAAACAAATCTGTTAGCTCGTTGTTTCATTCAATTTTTAGGTTGAAGCTGAGACTCTAACAAACGTAAAACGCCACACGTAAATTCATTCAAATACACACGCTGCTAGCAGACATATTTCAGCGTGTTCTGGAGAAATTTCCAAACAAACCAGCCACAGAATCGCACCTCCACTCTACAACGCAGCGTTGAAAACAAAATAAAGCTTGAGAAAAAATCTATGTTAAAAAACCCAAAGGTTCCATTATTTTGTAGCCAGTGTTGCCAGAACTTTTTGGATGAACCGGCTAAATTGGCAAATAAAACCGGCTAAAAACGGCTAAAATGTTTCAACTAAATTTCACATGTTTTATTTAAATAAATCACGAGTAAAAAGACTATTTCTTGGAGAGAAGTTACAAATTCGAGCCGGAAAAAATTTTGCCAGCAAGAATTTGCAATTAGGAAAAAGATATGATTGTGACACATGGTTGGATTTTTTGTCGACGATAATTTGAACAAACAAGTTCGTTAAATTTAAAAATTTTCAAACTGGAGCGATTTTAAAATGAAAAATGTAAGTTAATACTTGTTTACTTAATTAATTTAGTTAATTCCAATGATTTGAAAGGTACTCGGAAAAAAAAAACTATTTATTACTATTACTATCTGATATTTTGAGTGATAATTCTCGCTGGATTTTCGACGAACAAACCTATTATCTTCCCTACAAGGCCTTTTCAGACTGACCGATTCTCAATACACTCAAATAGAAACCAATACACATAAAAACGCTGTAAAGATTTCCCTTCAATTTTACAGTAAAACAACGACCTTAAGTTAACATCAACCGAGCCCATATGTTGACAAGGGATGCAAAATCACAGTTACATAAAAGAACTGGTCAGATTTTTCAGAAATCCCTTTAATTCTGATGTAAAATATGATGCTAAAAGACTGCAGATCTCCCATTTAGATTGCTTTACATAAAAATTTGTGCGTTTGTTTAAAAAAATACATATGTGTACATAGTGCTTGAAAATATCAATTTTTCCATTACCTTAAACCTTTGGGAGTGGGCAAAAATTATGTTTTTTAATTTAGGCAGAATTTAATATGCGCTATCTGGGAAGACAATATCTACATGTAATATTTATGCTGTTTGTTGGCACTATACCCAAACACAAACGCATCCTAAGAGTCTTAACTGTGAAACTATTTCTTATTTTCTAAGTTTGCGAATAAAACTTCACACTTAAAATTAAGATATTCGTTCGTTCGTTTAAAATAAAAATAAGCGAAATCGGCCCAATTTCATGCAATCCTGCCTGACATGAAAATTTTTTCCACGATAAGGCTAGTAGCCATTTCTAACAGATTTTGGGTCGCTTAGTCAAAAATGGAAACATATATAGATATTTGAAATTTAAGAAAACAAGGCAAATAGCAAAATCGGCTAAAAACGGCTAGTTTTTTTCTGCAAAACGACTAACAAATCGGCTGCCGGCTAAATCGAAATTTCTCCGGCTGTTTGCTATCGCAACCGGCTAAATCTAGCCGGAAAACGGCTAAAATGGCAACACTGTTTGTAGCGGTGGAATGAAAATGCCCGCTAGCAAGAGTAGCAACAACGACAGCAGAAAGTGCTGCGTAGCTTAAGCAACAGCATCACTGCTGCTCCAGTCAGTGTAACCACAAATTTTTCACTGCGTATGACGCGAACCAGTGGCGCTTAAGGGTAGGAGTCCTAAATGAAAGCGAAGAAAGAGGTGCACTGCAACTGAACACATTTCGACTTGTACATTAGATCGTACCAGAAAATTGATTCCCCATACATCCCTGAATTTAAAGTATATTTGCAAGGAAAATTCTTTTTTGGCTGACCGTAGGTACCCCTTTTTTAAATATTTTCGTCATATCTTCGATATTTACAGTTGGATCATGAAGTATGTTATATCGACGTTTTTCTCAAGGAGACAATTTAGTTCATTAACCTCAATTACCCCGTTCTAGCCCAGACATTTATACTACCACCTAATGTAATTTTTTGTCATATCTTCGGCATTTACAGCCGGATCTTAAAGTATGATATACTTTACACTTGTAATCAGCTGATTAAGTCAACAGCGTGTGGATTTATATGTTGTTTGTTATATAATGAGGTAGACTTTTATGGAAAAATAATAAACATTAAATAAACAAAACATCAGCTGATCATAAGTGTATGTATGTATGTACATACATACATATGCATCGATGTCTTCGACACTAGGAAACACTTTTTTACCTTCCTTTTATTAGCTCGGGATGTAACTATGTAATATTGATGCGCCTAAAAGATGCAGCGATTTCTATTCTCAAGTTACATACTTGATGACAGTACGAATGGCAATTATAATAGGGAGGTTTTAGTGTTTTAAACTATAATTTTATTTGTTCAAAAGTTTTTTGACCTCAAGTAATTCCTTTCAGAACTTACCCACCATGTCTCAGTTCTTATCACCATAACGTACCATGCCACTCAGTAAATTAAAGCTCTCCAATAATCATTAGTTTAGTTGGGTTATTCCAGTATAACTATTTTAAAATGATTTTTTATTGAGTGTTGTCATCGAAAAATTAAAAAATCAACCCCTAGATTCGGTAAGAAAAATATCGAGCCCTAACCGCCAAAATAACGTAAGCGACATTTTTTTCAAAATTTTCTTTTTGATGCAGAAATATTCCTAGAGCATCTAGATGCATTTATGCATCAAAAAGAAAATGTTGAAAAAAATGTCGCTTACGTTATTTTGGCGGTTAGGGCTCGATATATGTTTTATTGCATAGTGAAGTTATCACCGAAAAATAAAAAAAGTGACTCCTACATTCGGCTAAAAAAAAACTTTTTTGCAAAAGTACTTTAGACTCAGGGATGTACATTTTTTTGTATGCTTTTAAGGTGGGACGGTCTAATGTGCATGGAACCTGTCCAACTCTGCTTTATCATTATCAAAGTATCCGTGAGTAGATTGCTTAGCATGTGAATGCGTGCGGGTGTGTTGCGACTATATACCACGACTATGGCTGCTACCTGCTTGTTTGCAATTCCTTACTCTCCTCCAATAGCCATGTTGACGCTGACGCTTGCGGCCATACCAACCAACCAAACAACAAACTAACCAACCATCATTTTGAGGTTAAATCGAACAGCAACGAGTGACTAAGCACAACAACAATGCGCTAACCATACATGGTACACACTCATAGCATAATAACAGGTGAATGCGCGAATGGTGTACAAGCGTGTTTTGTTGCCTTTTAATTAATAGAAAAGTCTTTTGTAAAGTAATAAATCAATATTATGTTTTCAGTGGGCATTGGGACTCCCAAAAAGGAACATCAAAACAAAAGCCAAACGTAAATGAAAAAAGCTTCAACAGAAATAAAACTAACTATTGCGGAATAGGAGCGAAAAGCAGAAAGCGGATCGAGTTATCTGAAAATGTATCATTATATGCACCAATGCTACGTAAAATTCTGTTGTATTTAAAAAATTAAATTTTTTGGTGCACATGAACCAATAGGTATGGCCTTTTAATTAATTTAATTTTTCAAGCGAATGTTAGAATGACGAAACATATTTTTTTTTTAATAAATGCTGCAAATTTTCAAGGACATTCAAGGACAAAATTTAAATTTAAATTTTCCTTCATCCTTGTCAAATTTGGTTTTGAGACAAATCCAACACTTTGAAGTCCACTGAAAATTACTCGAAAAATGCTGCAACTGCACCCTTAGAAGAAAAAGTCGCTCGTTTAGAGCTCCAAAAAAGTCGAATTCAGCAAGAAATAGTTACGAAATATTAAGGTCCTGTTGCTCACAATAGTTTATGGGAAATTTTTGGCTAATTATGATGGTTATACACGACAGGCTTTTTTTAATTTTTTAACGTTTCTCCACTAACCAAAATACCAAGAGGAAAAAATATACAAACTTTGGCGGCAAACCAAACCGGCAAGATTGAATACTGGAACACTTTGTTTCCAACTCTATTGTATTATTATTGAATAAGGTACGTACATATAATATTATCGTTTTTATAATTAATTCACATACATATGTACGTATACTTATATGTACCTAGCCACTTTAGTGGAAATTAAATTACCTTACGCCATAAAAACGGGCACAATGGCGTGCTTTGTTAATTGCTGCTAATTACCCCCCTAAGAATTATATTTCTATCTATTAAATGCGGCTCAATAAGCTTTTTAATGACTATATGCAGCATAAAAACAGAGGAAAGGAAACAGTAAAATATATTTTCAATAATGTACCTAAAATTATTACTTCGTTTCGTTGGACTACTAATCGAAACACACAACGATAAACGTATGTTTTGCATGCAAATGCATATCAACATGCATACATATGTACATACGTTTCTGGATTATTGATTGCGTCTGCAACTAAGTGCCGCATGCTTCGTTCGTTATGTAACTGGCCTTCAAGCTTACGCGTATAAATAAATGCTAGTTATGGGCAACACTATACAGGTCATTTCCATAGCGAGTCCTGTAAAGTAGAACCGAGTCGCATAAGTAAAGTAATACCTTGAAGCAAGGACATTGACCGAAGCTTATGGCTAGTCGTGGAAATTAAAAAATTCAATATGACTTCACAAAAAGTGGTTTTTAAAAATACAAATGAATTGGAATTTCAATAATTGCATGCCTTTGGAATTGTTATTATTATTAATTACCATAAACCATACTGTAATCCTGTGCACAGTAATCCGAACGAATCTTTAATCCGAATATAGGTCTGAAATAATTGATCCGGATTAGCGAGGTATTACAGCGCAGGGTTACTTTGCAACTACAACTAAAAACACATGTAACCAAAGATATATATCAAAACATACATACAAGTGAATATGTACATACTAGAGGGCTGCATGAATGCATTCAAAACGGTTTTTGAATTATTCATATACAAAACGAATGAATGATTTTGACTTAAATTTTTTTTTGAATTTGTACCTGCATACATATGTACATATGTGGGACATTCTTTGCTAAGAGAGCTTAAATTATCCATTTTTAAATATCGTTAAAGCATAAACAGACGGCAGCGTTGATCCGGATCAACTCGGGAATTAACTGCAGATGATCCGGATTAAGTCCGAGTTAAGGTCGGCAAAGGTCGGAATTAATTACAGTATATTTTGCTTTGCTGCCTTTATGCTTAAGTGCACATTTAAGATACCTACCCTAAAATGCGCATTAGCGGCATTATACTTAACATTTATAAGGAAACTCCTCCGATAGATGCATTCAACATACCTGCACATTGGCGATACCTGCCTTAAAAATTGTGCAACTATTATTAACTATCAAAGAAAGTATTAGGTTTACCTGCACTGGCCCTACAATTACCTCATTTTACAAGCTTTTATTTATTTTGCTCATCTCGAAGAACAACGAAAATGGCTATCAATTAATGTAGTTATATAGATAATTAGATACCATTCGGTAAAAATTTCGCTTGCAGTAATTTCTACGTGGTAAGTGCTCCTCCATTATTTGGTTTCATAGGGATTCGGATACCTTCCTCATTGAAGTAGTAAAGAAAATTCGCTTAAGTGCTTTTTTCGGTTAAGTGCACAAGTTTTTCGTGCAAAGAAGGATGGGCAGCTAAGCAAAATATACTGTACATTGATTCTATGTAGGTATACCTGGTCGAAGGTGCCGGTTTATGTTTTTGATATATCTTGCCCCGAGTGACGAACCGGGTCGTTGGGGTATCTCTGGAAAGAGATCTTGTGTTCCAATTTTCTCTTATCAACGAGTTTATTTTTTTGAGGGCCTCATTTGAGGTGAGCTGAACCTCTAGAGGAGCCCCAACATTGACCGCCCACTTTGCCAGGTTATCAGCTACCTCGTTTATTTCTATTCCTACGTGTGATAGTAACCACAAAATATCACAGAACAAATTTCTTTTGTTTAGGGTGGAATGAATTCTAGCTACTATATAATTGTTAGTATCCGTGAAGATTATAATCTTCCCCAGCTTATCCTCCACTTTACCAAATTTAGTACTGTACTGCTCTTGGATCGTTAAGGACTGGATTAATACTAATCACATTAAATATTAAGGACGAACGGAGTAAAATCAGTCCGCAGCAATGTGCGTCCCTAGTCCGCTCCATGAACAGGAGATACGTTGAAGTGATACGTCAGAAGGGATTCTCAACGAAATACTGACTGGAATTTATTAAAAAGACGATAACTTGGCTTTAATTTGCATTTCTTTGGCGGTGACTTTAATTATATGAGCACGAATCCCGTGATGAAAGAGAATATTAAAATTAATTCAATACTTTTAAACATAAAAAATGTAAACAAACTTAATAAACAAAATATTTTTGTACATTTTCAATAATAAAGCCACTATTTTTAATTACATTTTATTGCAGTTGCCCAATTCAGAATACTCTCGGGGAGTTTGTTCTCCGGGAATTTGTTTCTCCCGAGAAAGAAATCCTCCAATAATTAACTCTCAGATAGCAGCATTTTCCCGAAAATTTGGGAGGAGGAAATTCGAACTTCGAAAGAGCCGTTTGATGGGAGGAAAGGGAAAAGAGAGAAAACTCCCAGAGCTTTTGTTTAGAATCGGCCTATATATGATCACAAGTGTATAGACGATCGATTTTTTACTCTTTCCGTGATAACCAATTCAAATTCTTACAATCTAAGTTTCGATTTGTAGTCAGCGACCTCAAGAACCCTAGATAGTGAAGTTTTAAACGAATCTAATCGATTTAAGTTACTTTATCCGCCATATTGGGCCCGCCATTTATAATTTTCAAAATCAGGCCCCATATTCGTTACCAGAAACCATAAAACCATAAAATGCCGCTCTTAAAATTTTTTAACCTAATTTGCAGTTATTATAAACGCCATACTTAAAACTAGACCCTTTAAGCAAATTTTTCCAAAGGTTTTGATTTGTTTAAATTAAATCAAAAATATAGAATGTCCCATGTACAAATGTAGCAGCGACGATCAAAAAACGAAACGATATTATTTTATTTCGTTAGTGAGCAAAATTAGCTTGGGATAATAATTTCGTTACCAATGTGGTAAAAATGTCCAGGTCTTAAAAAAATTATCACTACATACATATCAGTTCCGGTCAATTAAAGTAGCCTAAGTCGGAAGAGGCCCTTTTTTTAACTTGCCAGAAGTGTAGCTCAAGATGTTATTTTAATAGAAGCTAAATAAAAATATAAAATTTTTCAAAGGACACTTATTATTTATTTTTTTTTACTATTATTTTTTAATTCAAAGTCAAACATTCTAAAGTCACTTAATCTACTTTAATTGAACGGCACAGATATATGCTGTATGTATGTATGTTTCAAGAGTTCATGTCCACTCATTCATTCAACACTATTCCAACAACAGTGACTGATCCATACATACTGTGGCGAATACTGCGGCAACGCAAAGCGAACAACGAGAAATAGGCAGAATGTTCGAGGAATGACGTAGAATGTTCCACAAAGAGAAACGTCAAGTTGGATGAACACTGCGAACAGCGAAAGAAAGAGAATGAGCGATAAACTTCAGAATGTTCTAGAGTTGCCATAAGTGCCAGCGCAGGTATATAAGGGCGCCGCCACAGCGAAGTTAGTTAGTTACAAGACAGCAAGCTACAAGTAAAGTGAGCGGAGAATTGAGTTGCGAATAAGCAAGCTATAAGTTTAATTGTGTTAACAAGTAGTAAAGCGTTGTTATTGCTTTAACAAGTATTGTAAAGTGTTTTTACTGTATTAGCAAGTATTGTAAATTGTTTGTTGTACAATAAAGTTAATTGTACTACAATTCGGTCATCCTTAGCATTTATTTAACAATCCAGCGATACGAGCCCGAGTATATTTGGGTAATCCCTCAAGGTTTCGAGGATAATCGTAACAATACATATGAGTACATTTGAATTTTAAAATTAACTAACAAAGTAATATCTAAGTACGTTTTAATCATCATTAGCGGTAATATTCCCTAAGTTGGGCAAAAAATGTTTGCTACCAATGCTTGCTTGCCTACGCTTTGTTATTGTTTATGATTTTCTGGCAGGCTACTGCGGTGCTTGTGGCTTTGTTCGAGCTTATTATTATTTTAGTTTTAGTTAAGGCTAGCGACTCAATGCAGCCCGCAAATCGTAATGAGCGTAATAATGACCTTAACCACAACAGCCACAATAACAAAAATAAGATTGGCAAGAATAAGCTATGAGTATTAGCTAGAGTAGTAACAGCAACGATTTAAATGCACAATATATCCTCGCCTTATTAGTTAAATCTTTCTAGGTATGTATGAATGTATGTACATATGTACAAACTGTTGATGCTACGCAAGCGACACAAGCAAAAAAACAGTCTTGATATTGTTTTTTTTTCAGTTGAAGATGGTAGGGATGAAGAACTGTGAACTGTTGTGATTTTTTGATGTAGAGTGCGATATATTGCGATATATTGCTTTTTGCCTGCCGGTGCGTATGGGTAATTTTATAATATTTTACACTCTGTAACTCATTCATTTGCGCGCTTCGTATATGACTATAGATGCCTATGCACATACCAACATTTCCACTCAGCAGAATAGGATCAACATGGTTTCCAAATTTTAACGGTTTGATGCTTCTACTATGCAGTTCATTTCGCAAACAAACGACACCAAAAACAAAGTAATATGCAAAGTAAAATTTAATCCTTCTCCAGAATAGGTTCAGTGCAAAAATTTTGACATTATGAAGGTAAGTTTCGAAATCAAGTGTGATATTTCTCAACTAATCACTTATTTTAAACCTAATTATTAGCAAAATTAACCGAAGGAAATCTTTTAATCCAGAGTTTTAAAGCGGAAATTGCAATTCTTTTAAAAGAAGGCTTAATTGCAAAAAAATCATGAGAGAAAGTGTCAAAGTCAATTTCATATCTGTTTGCATGTAGATGAAAGACACAATCAAACAATTCCAAAAGGGGTGCATCCATGCATCCGTATCTGCTAGTTCGCATTCAGTTGCAGTTGTTCCCGCAACAGTGAATAAGAATATGCGAAGGGAAAGATATAATTTCAAAGAAAAAAACACAAGAAAGCATTAAGTGGGAAACAATACTAAGTACTATACAATGTCTTTTATTTTGAATGGAGAAAATTGTTTGACTATTTAAGTTACTGCTTTCAGGATCTTTTCTTTGCCGACATCATACATTTTAAGGAGTTCGTTCAATGTAATTTGTAAGTTGCCACAAAGAAATAATATTGGACTTCTAACGGTAGTAAGTAGTCCTTAATAATAATAATAATATATTCGCAGTTAGACTTTGGGTATGCCGAGCTTTTCCTTCAATTCGGGGTCTAAGTCTGGGTGTTGTTACCCCATTTACGCCGCCTCCGAACGACAAATGGATTTATGAGAAGCTTTTTTTATGGCTGAAGGTTGCCATTGAATGCCGAGGCGAGCAGTTTAAATAGAAAATTGTT
>NW_023458558.1:72791371-72796985 GCF_013731165.1 Rhagoletis pomonella
GTGTTTGCACGCCAAATCTGGCTAAAAGAGTTAGCGGACTCAAAATGTCTATTCTAACCGTTTGCGGTTTTCATTTTTGTTTGTGTTTTGCTCTCTTATTCACAATTGTTGCGCGATTTGGGTCGGCCATCTAGGTTAGAGTAGGTAAAAGGAGACGAAAGGGAGGACCATTTGAAATGAGGGTTAAGTGTTAAGTTTTTAAGTATGCAATTACAAAGGTAAATAACCACAGGTTTGAGTAATTCGAATGAGTCCTGATTTATTTTAATAACTTAAAAATAAGTAGAAAAAAGGGTCCAATATCGTATACAATAGCAGGAGATAAATGAGTGGCGAATGGTTTGGAGTAACTATTTTCATAAAAAAAAATTTGTATAAATAAATAGTCTTTACTACCATTTTTAGATACTCAGTTGCTCCAGATAGCCTTGAACGAATTCTGCGGCGTTAATATTTATATTTGCTGCAAATATTAGTGTTGACTAATGAATAGTTTTAAAATCCGGTTTAATATGCATAATTATAGTAGAGGCCGTGAGAGCAGAAGTGGCCTAACCCATAATTTTTTCTTTGCGTTTAACTATATATGTACCTAAAATTGTTAAAACTAAGGAATAGGTGCTTTTATTTTAACCTTTATCGCATTTGAAACCATTTTAAGTACAAACAAAAATATTGGGTTGGGCTCAGTTTATCCGTAGAACAAATAAGTTGCCCGCTTCAAGTATGTATTTTTGCAGCATAAAATTTGCCTTAAACAATTTATTACCGAGATTTAAGTGTTTGACGCTTGTGGCTCTTATATTCACAATAATTTTGCCACTCAAAACATAAAAATTGTACTAAAAGAGGAACAGGAAGGAATGTTACAATAATGTCCATAGAAAACGCGCCTCGGAAATTCGCTGAATTAACGCTAACAAAGCCAATAGTAAACAATGTCTTTAATGCGAAATTTAAATTCCATAAAGACCTAACGGCAACAGCAGAAAAGTGGCTGAACGTGTGACAACAGGACATTTTGAGTTAAGCGAATGTGCTAGCTAATGACCAAATGCCACCCATAAAATTAGCCACAAAAATTCTTACAAGCGAATAGCGCCCACAAAAACGACCTAGCAAGCAAAGGGCTAAGGGTCAAAGTGGCCTGAAAGTATGAACGAAAAGAGAATTTGCCTCTCGCCGCTGTAGCACACCGTGAAGCGGGTAATATGAACTGGAAGAGTGCGAGTGACGGGTGGTTAGACAGCCTGGCGTAGTAAAATGACGTCCATTAACACATCTATTAATCAAAAAAAAAAACAAAAAAAAGAAATGCGACCCTGCTGTATGCCGCAGGCACGTCACTGACAGCGATACACTGCCGGCTAGGCAAGATGTTGGAAATACAACAAAAACAAGCAAAATCAATGAAAAAAAAAGACCAGCGATTAGCGCTGCCAACTTGGCTCAAACCGTACCATTTTTGGCCCTTGTTTACTTAAAATGGCACTTAATTTTTCAATTTGGAACAAAATGCCAAAATGGCACTTTTGAAAAATAGTAATATTTCAATACATTTTTGTGAAATCCTCTGCGTGTACTTCTTTTTCTCAACCAAAATTTTCAAATTTCTATAGTGTATACAACTGGTTTTTCTTACTTTGAAACTGGACTTTTGTTTTAGGAATGTGTTTCTAATTTTAATGCTAAATGAGAAGAGTTAAAAAGAATGGCACCTTTTGTGGAACTTTTACTTTTCTATTTGGCAAAGTTTGGCACTTTTATCCTCAATATGGCACTTCATAGCAAAGCACAGTTGGCAGCCCTGCCAGCGATGCCATGCGATACGAGTAGTGACACGGACACGACCGCAACGGCAACAACAGCGGGCACGACGCCGACAACGACAATGATGACAGCTACAATAATGAAAATGCCAACAGCAGCAACAATAATGACACAAACAATAATAATCAACAACGGACGACTTGTAGTCATTTGCCAGCATGAGGCTGACGTTTCATGCGAGGAGGCGAGACCGACACCGACTTCTGTTACGTATGGGCAAAGGTGACGGCGAGGGCGACGGCGATGATGGAAGGACGAGCCATCCGATATAGGCATGTTTTTTGACAATTGTAAATGCGTGTTACGACGTACACGATTACACAGAAGCGATACATAAAGTTGTGTTGTAGATAACGCAAATACAGACGAATGGCGGCCAAGGAAACTTTCGCACACATTCTGAGCGATTGTCATTTTAAACTGCCCCCCAGTCGGACGTTTGTCTAGCCGGACGTGGCAAAAATTGTGTCATAAATTGAATGCGAAAGAAGGTGCAAATGTGCCAGTAAAGAAAAGCGACAACGACAAATTTTAAGATGACAGCAAAGGACGGTTACGCTAAATAGGTTGAAAAACTGAGCGTCAGCAGTTAAAACACTTGGTTGTATGTGAATGGGAGAAGTTGGAAGCAAGAAGTTCAGGTTTGTATAATAAAAGAGATGTCACAGGTGACAACAGAATAGTATGCATGTGGTAGACGCAGATGAAACGCGTTTAAATGCCGTTACGAAATAGAAGAAAAAAGATAAAAATAAAAACAGTGAAATGCATGCAGCAAAGTTAGAGAAATGCATGAAGAATTAAAAAATAAAAATAAAAAGAGAAACACATTTTCCGAGGTATGATAAGACGTTGTGGTAACTATGAGCTATGGAATACTGTGAGATTGCTAAGGAGCAATTAGGATGCCATGAAAAAATACATCTAAAAAAAACAAATTTAAAAAAAAAACATTGCCACGTTGACATTTGGAATAGATGCTGCCATAACAAGCGATAGTTAAAAGTTCATTTAATAATAAATATTGGATGTGACATAGGACTTATCTTTATGCTGCTGTTATTAACAATATATTCTAAGTTTCAAACTAATTACAAAGGAACAGCCTTTAAGTTTTAATATTGAAAAATTTTCGCCCGGCCCGTATTGGATGAGGATGCATTTAATATTTCAGTAAGCTTTCGTTTGGTATAACGGTTGTCCTCTAAAAGAAGGGCTATTATGAGACCAAACTATATATCGATATTTTTAAAGCAGTCATCAAGTTCGATCAAAGGTAAGACATGGATCAGACAGGGATTAGGGCCATGTGCCACTGTTCAGTAATCAGGTTTTTTTTTTTAGTTTTGAGTTCCAAAATTACTCTGTCACGGGTGAGACAACGTTTGTCACGGGTAGGACACGTACGAATTTTTATACGAAAGGAGCTTTTAGTGTGGTCCATATATAAAGACTAGTTATTAAAAAATATAAGAAGCCAAGTAGGGGTTAAATTCACTCACGTTTTATCTCAGGATGGATCCTTTTATATAGAAGAAATTGCTTAGCACCGTCAGCAAAAAAAATTACTAAAAATGAACGCGATTCCCTAGGGTTTTTGAAATTTTCACTTTTACCTACTCAAATTTAATGGGCTACAACATACCTAAAAATTCTCAACAAAAAGTTTAAATTTTTTGGGTGCAATTGTTAAAGCTTTTTGAATTTTTATAATTTTTGTAAGAAGTTTGAAATGTAGATAAAGTGGTTCTGGGCAGGTAATGGTCTATTGTTTTATAAAAAATAAAACTATAAATATTAGATTAACGAAATAAAAAACCAAAACTGGTCAAAATAAAACTTAACTTAATCAGCAGACCACAAGGATATACAGATAATGGACGAGTCCGCGCATCCTCCCCTCCTCCTCTGCGTCCACCTCCACAAACAAATAAAGCTTATCAGCCTTGTAAACCTACCTCTAACAACTGTCCCACATATAGCTGTCACGGGTGAATTATTGTTATCTAACTACGTGAAAACGACAATGCAATTGTGGTAAATATTTGCAATGAATTTCTAACATTATGTAACAGCAGATGAGTTCTACTACATACTTTTCTTACCAAACACTTGAGATATGAATCGCAAATTATTTGATACTGCATTAAACACAACCTACTTTAAACTCAATCAAAAAATGTAATTAGAACTTGATTTCAAAACGTAAAAAAGGTAATAAAAATGCTTTTAATGCTTTAATTTGATAGTTTTTCGTTGATTCAAGATTTTTACAAATGTCTTATCCACACGTTTGTTAGTATTATAAAGAAAATAATTTTTACACTGAGGTTGACTTTCCCATGGAACCTCCCATATGGAAAAAAGTCCAAAAATCCGTCACCAAACAAAAAAATCTCAAAAATCAACGAAAGTTTTCAGCCATTTGAAACTTGCCCCTCTACAAAACTATATACTCAAACGCTTTCTAGAAATACTGAATAAAAATTTGAAAATTTTGTTGGATTTTTTTTTTGAATTTTTGTGAACTTTTGTCTTATAGAATGATCTATATTTTCATAAATAATTAATTATATTCAACAATTCTTATTTCTAAAACTTTTATTTTTATTTTATTTTCACAACAACCACATGATCAAGTTTAAATAGCACTGGAATAGCTGCGCTTGATTGTAGTTGGTTTAACAAATGAAATAGTGGAAAAAAGCAACAAGAATTCACAAGGCGAACACACAGTGCGTAGGCAACTGGCTGAGTCAGTGGGATCGTCGGTTCGAATCCTACTGAAAGAAGTCTAATGAGAAAATGTGGTGATTTCCGAAATAGCTATCACTTCTACAATTTTTTCAAATTATTTTTGCTTTTCCATAATAAATTTTTCATTAAAAACGACCTCAAGCTCAATAAAAATTGTTGAATACAATTGTTACAAGGCCATAATATAACAAAAACAAATAAGTAATTAATGCAAGTAATTGTGAATATTACTCGACTATTAGATCAACGTGTTCACTTTCATTTGTCGCCTAGTGTATATAGATTTGTCAGCTTCCAGCGTCAAGCGAATGTACTGATTCCAAAAGGATGAGTGTACAAAACACCTCAAGAGGGAATGTCTTACAATCGCAAACTAATTTCTCTGAGGACTGGCAGCACTAAAGAAGATGGTGAAGGTAATCGGGCTAATGGTGCTAATGAAAACAGGTAGAGGTCATCAACTTAGAGGCCAGCCATCTGATACCGTGCAACATCACACAACGAATGACAAAACATACTAAATAAAAAATTACTTCTAAGAAAATATAGCGCTGCTAAGCGGCGGCAATGACACCAAAAGCATTTCCCTAGTAGGGAGACAAACAGAAAGCCGCTTGGCAAGCTGACATTCAGGCAGACTGGCTAACAGTTGGCCGTAGACACGCAGGTGGTTTTAGCTGTTTAATGCCCCACACAGTGGGGTAATTGATGTCGATATTGCGTATTAATTAAAAAAAAAATGAATTTCAAAATGCAAAGAAGGGTTTAGTACCAAATGAAAGAAGATAAAATTCTACATCACCATGTAATAAATATTTGCCCAAAAATTTACAGTTTTCTTGCAATATACTCTTAAAGTAATCGCTTTTTCCTTCGAGTGTGCGCAAAGTGAAAAACGTGATTTAATATTTCAAATTTTCAAGCTATACCTGAGTTTTCTTTAAAGATATATCAAAAACGGCAATGGAACTTTCTTGTTCAGGTATTTAGACAATACAAAGTGATTTTAGTTTAATTTTACTATGGC
>NW_023458558.1:72797085-72798212 GCF_013731165.1 Rhagoletis pomonella
AGGTATTTAGACAATACAAAGTGATTTTAGTTTAATTTTACTATGGCCCTAAGTATTTTATTTTATTTTTTAGCGTAAGCGTAAAAATAAGGGATTTTTGGCTATATACGTAGACATACAGTAGAGAAGTCGGTGCGATCAAGCAAAATTGTAATCATTTACATATACCTTGCACGTTATAGTGCCATTCTGTAAAAAAAAGTTGCGGCATGTCTGCGCAGTTTTTTAGTATATCGATTTATATAATACTAGCCAATGCCCGCTTACTTCGCGGTGCCTAATAAGATCTTTAGCGTTGGCCAATACAAAAAAAGAGCGTTTAAAAGCAAAATCAGTCTGTAAAGTAAATTTTTTTAACTTAAATTGAAACGAATAAAGAGCAGAATCCTTCTAACACATAGGCCAAGAATAGTAGCGCTGTAATACCTTTCGATGTTATGAGTATTACCGACGGTTTTATTTCCACCTGTGAGATCTCTGCCAAGCGTGTGTAATATTCTTCTATGATCTTGCAACTTCAATATTGGTCCGATGTACCATGTAAGCCAATAAAAGTCCTTATAAGGAAACTAAAGAGCACAGATGAGCGTTTTCAGTTAAAGGAGGGCCACGAATCCTGTTCCTGAGAAATTTCGTCAATCGGAGGTAGGTGCAAGATCGAATTTATGGTGTATGAGGGCGTCAGACAAAGGTGCGCTTACACAATGTTGCATACATGCATACTTAAACGAATCCTCCATTTAGCCATATAAAAGGTAAATTCATCTAAGATGAATATAGGGCCAAAGCAGATCAAACCCGGTGTGGGTTTCTATATATTTCGGCTGCTGCAGCGCAATCCATTAGGGCAAAACCACTGCTTGTCATGAAATGAATACGCATTATGGATTTCAATCAGACTTTATAAAATATAGCGCGCTAATTTTTAGGAAACGAGTTTTTCATCATACAGGTAGCTCACTTTGCGAATTTGAACGAAATCGGTTAATAAATACTACTTTTATAAGTAACTCTACTCCAGCGCCACCAGCGTGTTGTCTAATGGGCTATAGTAGGAATACATGCAAGGTATAACCTCCTACAATTTGACTGGTTTTTGAGTTTAGTCCGAACAACGAAAACGGCTA
>NW_023458558.1:72798312-72800134 GCF_013731165.1 Rhagoletis pomonella
CATTTTGAGTCCGCTAACTCTTTTAGCCAGATTTGGCGTGCAAACACAACTTTCCCACCCGATTTCGGCATTCCTGCCATCTCTGTTAGACTAATTCATAGATATTCCAAGCTACTAACTTGAAACCGTGGGTGCATTTCGTGCAATCTTCGGTTACTTTTATACACAATATTCAGAGAAATATAAATATGCTGCTGCATTCGCGAGTGTTCAGAGCTGCCCACTACTGCCGCTACATCAACAACAACAGGTGCACGCTATCACTCGTTAGATCGAGGGTGTGATCCCTGGTCCTTCACGGACCAAAAAAAAAATTTTATTTTTTCTTGCCAAGTTATGGCAAACCTCCGAGGATACCATCCCTATGCTGGAATCCGAGTTTTCATCGCTACCAATTAGGGGCTCCGCCCCGCAAAATATAAAAATCCATTCGTAACTCACAACCGCGTAGCCAACCAAAACAGGAAATTCGAAGTTTTTAATCAGTTGTTTTGATAAAAATAAATTTTTAGCAAAATCTAAGCATTTACAGAATTTTCTTGATAGGCTAGTCCGATCTAATTATCTTTAGTGCAAATAAAACAAGTTTATTCCACTATTACAGCCCAACGTTTCGCTAAACTTATTAGCATCATCAGGGGCGCGTTGTTTATTTTTGTCTGTTACAGCAATAAATACAAAATATAAAAAAGAACATTAAAAGCAGAGAAACACAAACAAGTACATACATATATGTACGTATTCACATATAAATAAAGTTGGATAACAATAACATATGTAAACAAACAATTCTAACTCGATGCAAGACAATACTCACAGTATTAACACTTAAACATTTCTAAATCTTAATTGCTAAATATCCAATACCATCTTGTGTGGTAGTTTAGTCAAGACTGAAAACTTTTAAATTAATTTTGTAAACATAAAATATAAGCCGCGGCAATGTCATCGGTATCTTCCTTTTTATTTATTGTTTTTTCTCTTTTCTCCATTATTCTCAGACTTTCCAGCGTGTACCTAGTCTTTTCCCTTTTCTCTTGGTCTATTATTATAGCGTTTTTAAAATCAGCTGTGTGTCCACTCGTTACTATGTGTTGTGCTAGTGCTGTCTTTGTTTTTCGTTTTTTTATATCTGCTTCGTGTTCTGCTAGCCGGGTACCTAGAGCTCGCTTAGTTGTTCCAATATACACTTTGTCACAGGCTTCGTTTTCTTTGCCTTTACATTGAATTTCATACACAACATTGCTTTTCTGTTGGGAGTCAATTGGGCTTTTTGTTGTTGTGTAAACTGAGGATAAGGTGGAGTTGGATTTATATGCAAAGGTTATGTTTTGTGCTCTGGCCAGTTGGTGATTGCAGTTTTCGCTTAGCTTAGGTATGTAGGTCACGCTGTAATATTTTTTTGCTGTATCCGTTGCTTTTGAGTTATCTGTTTTATTTCGGTGATTATCTATTTGCATTAATTTTTGTTTTAATAGTTCGCGTACTAAGTAGTCAGGGTAGTTGTTGGTTTTCAAAATTTTCCTTATTTTTTCTATGTTTGTTGGGTGAAAATCTAAGCATTTACTTTTATTGGTTTACGTGGCAGGAATGATCCGACCACGCGATTCTTTTAGTAATTCTTGGAGTAATTAAATGTTGAAAGTTTGAATTCAGATTTGATCCAAAAAGAGGTTGAAGTGCTTATTTAAGACAAACCTTAATTAAGAGCGAATATAGCATAATTTTTGCTATGAACTAGTTTATAATTGTAATACTGACTTCGGCTTAATTAGTTTTTTTTGTTTTATTGATGAAAATGCAATATTAGTAAAAAAATGTA
>NW_023458558.1:72800234-72812179 GCF_013731165.1 Rhagoletis pomonella
AGGTTGCCATTGAATGCCGAGGCGAGCAGTTTAAATAGAAAATTGTTTATAAAATTGTTGGGATGTTGCTTTGACCAGGATCAAAGAGAGTTCCGTAATACAGCGGCATGCTGGCATGACAATCTGGTAGACAAAATAAAAGGCCGAAATAGTTTTATTTCTGATATTAAGACCACATAGTCACTAATATCCTTACACCAATGAAAATTCATTTAAAATAAAATTTTAAGAGGAATTTTAGTCAATAAAACCAATGGCACTGTTCTTCATTTAAATTCCTTTTTAATCAGAAATTGATTGTTTTAAATCTATTCTTCTTAACGATTAAACTATACTTTTATAACCGACTTTAAAACGGAGAAGGTTATCAGTTTGTCAGAATAAATATATTTTTTTAATTTTTGTATGTATGTTACCTCATAACATTGGACCACGTTAACCGATATCGAAAATTCTATTGGAAAGGTATGTAGTGTCCCCGAGATGCGTCCCCATACTAACATGGTTTGGATGCGATCATTACATCATGAAGAAATTAACGGCACTCCTAAATTTTTATATGAGAATTGAAGTCGGTTGTGTTTTTTGCTTAAAAATTATTGGTTCTTATTCAATTTGAAAATATGTCAAAATGACACCAAGGTGGTTTTGATTGGTAAAAATTTTAAAATCACATTGAACCTATTCTGCTGAAAGGGATTATATGCATGCTGTTTGTTGAGGTTAATTAATGCCTTGTAAGCGCATTTCATTTACGCTTGAATTTTCGTAGCTTTTATAGGCCAAAACAGCTATCAACGGATCATCAGCAAAGCAGCCAAAAGCAAACAATGCTGCCATGGAAATTGCGTAACTCGAATTTTAAGTGTAATTAGTTCGTTTATTAGTGGCAGCTTCATACGCGCACATGGTGGGAGCGATTGTTTTAATTATCTACTTTTAAATGTGTGCAAATGCGTGGTTTTGTGGTGTGCCATAAATTGTGACACAAAATGCAGGCATTCCCATAAGTCCGTGTAAAACACGAACCAAGGCCCACGCGAAATTTGATAGCATTCGTTTGGTAAAGGGTGCCATATGCAGCAGTTCCATCAATTCAACTAAACGCGTGAATGCCTCGTAACAACGTAAACTTACTAAATTTTGTATGGTTTATTTACGAGATTCACTTGGTTACGAGGCATATACGCGTTTTGATGAAGACCCATATTATGTTTTATAGCAAAAGCTTTTATGTGTATAGGAAGGTGAAGTCTTAAAATAAACTTTTTAATTTTCATTGTTTGTACATCCTTTAAACTGTACAGTTTATAGTATGTAAGTACAATGTGGTTAGTCTAGCGGGGCATCAAAATATAGCAAAGCAAATGCCATCAATAATACATATAAGAGAACTGTCAGAAATAACCAGGAATTAGTGCATACGTGGAGCGCATTTATATGATTACCGGCTTCAAAGGGTACTTTTAAATATTATCATCCCAGTAGGGGTTTCAAAGATGATACACATGTACATAAATAAATATGCGCATGCAAGAGTGTCCACGAGCTTCGTCCCATTTATAGCCCTTGACATGACAGGCAGCTTGAGAAACCACTTTTATCCTAGCGGGTTCCAACCAAGGTTGTTGCGAATATTCCCATTCGCATTCGCAACCGCGGAGTTTCCACACTAATTTTACATTCGCATTCGCATTCGCAATAATCAATGCGGAGCTTTTGCGAATGCGAATGTTGTGCAAGTGCACCGATAAAACGCATATCTGGCAAACAAAATCACAGATTGTAGCCAATAGTTTTTGCCTGCGGTCGTGTTACCCGGGCGCCGCACATGGGAGTATTTGTGTAACAAAACTGGTCAAATGTAATGTATATCAACTTTGACAAAAGTGTTTCAAAACATATTATTTCTTCGTCATAGACTTTCCCACTTCTACTTGACCTTTGACCTCCGTCAAAGAGAACATTGTCCTTTTAATAATTTTTTTTTATTATTTTCTATACTTTAAATACCTCCACTGGTTTCTTTCTTTATTATGATTTTTCTGGACCAATCTTAAAAAAGCTACTAGACATAAAAGAAGAAAGTGTGCATTGTAATTTTAAACCAAATTTTCGTGATTTGCTTTTGATGTTACATATATTTGTTTCAACCACTTCAAATGGGACTCTTTGGGGAATTTATTTTTAGCAAACATTTTAAAAACAGCAATTTTGTTTACTCGTCGGGCAATACTTTTTCATAGGGGTATACATTGAATCATTGGCTAAAAACTTCTGTTGTAAAACTCTCCCCTAAGTCTTCGTTCTTTGCAATTTATAGTGAAAGAGTAAGCTGCTTCAATAGGGATTTCCAGAAGAAATAGTCAACGTTTGGCTACAGAGAGAATCGATGCTTAAATAATTAAAAAGCTACAGGTCTGACGTTGAATTAGGTAAGAATTACGTAACTATCTGAGACCCTCATCATCCGTGATTCCAATAATACAAATGCTTATAAAAACAATAACAATATTATGATCAAATTCGGCTGGCAGCAAAACAGAATTTTGTTCAAAATTTTCATTCATTTTACTTCCAGCTCTCCTTAAAGGTAAAATTAGTAAGGTAAAACAAAATACGCGCTATCGCGCTATCAGAAAAAAAGATTTTCTTTTAATTAATTTTTGAATTCTTTAACATAGATCCAAGACATAGACCCGCCACCTTGGACTGGTTCGGTTTAATGCAAAAATAATTGGTATCGATAACTTCATTTTATTAAACTGATTTGTTTCTCAAAATTATATGAAGTCCAGCTTACCTGTTATACCTTCTTCCTTCAGAAATATGTACATACATAACAAAGACCACCATTGATTGGTTTGATAAAGTTTCATAGCGAATTTGTGAATACGCACACATTTTCTCAATATTAAATCAAAACAATTGCATGATTGTCCATTTAGGAATTCTTCATTAATTTTCAACGAGGGAAATTACCATCATTAACACATAGTGAACACACTACTTAAAATAAGTAGCAGAAAGCGCGCCAACGCTAATTGTCTGTACGCGCGAAAGCGAAACGAAAAACCAAAAATTTTAAAGCTGTTGTATTTAACGAGAATATGTAAAAGCAAAAGAAAAACCCAGGTAGTCAAAAGAAACTCGTAAAATAATTTCTAGTTAATGTACATTCGTAATTTAAGATCTATCTGCTCCTTAGCACTTCACCGCTGCAACTGAGTAATAGTTATTAAAAACCAAGGTGCTTAAGTGAAAAAATAGCGTAAAACATGGCTGAGGTTAGACGAAAGAAAATGAAATAAGTTATATGTAGTACGAAAAACTTACCAACTCCGCCAAGAACAGTGCTTGGCTCCAATTTGGCTTTCTTTGTGGCTAAATCCTGATTATTATTGTCGGAAGCGGGCGCCATAACTGCAGCTTGACTTAAAAGTTCGTCGCTTCCTCGCTGCACAGTTAAAAGTCATTGTAATGGGAATTGTTGTTGCCATTGTCGTTGGTGTAGTTTGTTGCAAAGTAACAGTAGCAGGAGCACGAGCGCGGAAAATAGAATGAAACATAGAAAACGAGAGAGCGCAATAAGTATTTGTGTAACACGAATAAAAGTGAAAAACAGCATAAGGCTGCCGTTTCGATAAGAGCGATTTCACTTCGCACGACATCGCTTTGACATTGAAATGCTTAAATTTGGTATGTTGTGCTTTCGGCTAGCCACTTAGCCAATGTACGCAGATACATTGTAGGCGAAGTCGGGCAATTAAAATTCGCTCTTACCGAAATCGGGGCCTAAGAATAAAATATATGTATGTATGTATATATATATATATATATTTGTTTATATATTTATGTATGAACGTAAGTAAATATTTAATATTTGTTTGTAGTAAATAAATTACGCAGATGTTTTTATTTCAAGCTAAGTAAGTAAGTGAATAGGAGATTAAAATTGAGTAGCGTATGTCAACAAAAGCAGGAGGAAGCAGCTCCCGCTCGCAGCATATTTGTTGACAAAGCGGACTGGACGCCAGGAATAAATAGCATAAGCACATAAATATAGCTTTACAAGTAGCGGAAAGCGCTCTTTGCTTAAAACAAATAGGGCGGAGGAAATTACAGTTGGTCTTAGAGTAGAACAAAGTGAATCTGTAAAGTAGTGTTGTTGGCGGTGGTGGTAGGCAGCAATAAAAAAACACGACGCAGAAGAGACTCGCCTTCCTCGTTGTGTGGCAGCCGCTAAAAAAACTTAACGAACGCAGAATGTAACAAGCAAAGGGATACTGCTAGCTAATGGTCTTTGGACAGAATTGTTAATTATTGCCTTTTATCTGCCATAATAAAAACCGTATTTTAAATAGGAATATAAGTTTACTATATTTGTAGATCCCGGGTTTAATATTTTTATTTTCTAATTAATAGCCAATTAATAACAAAAAATTTTCTTATTTATTTTACTGGTAAGTTTTTTAATCATCATACGAGTATAAGAAGAATTCTCCTTATTTATCACCAATTAATGCAATACCTACTTGCTTATGTATATTAGGGCGGAAATGATTCGACTTGTAATTCAATGAAACTTTGCTGAAGAAACCATGGTTCTAAAATCAAATTGGAGTTTGCCCAATTGCGTAAATAGGCTTTGAAGAATATGTGAAAATATTCACTATTGCACCCTCTGGTGGAAGTTTTAACAAAAAGCTAAGTTTAGAAATAGTTTCCTTATACCCTAATGTATATTCGTTACATATCGATGGCCCCGAGTTATGTATTTTATTTGAACAATTTATGTTATCTCAGATATGCATATTTACTATGTATGTATTCACTATATAACTTAAATCTGAACATAAGACAAAGTAAATAAGGCTAAGTTAAGATAGTTTGTCTAACTGATGTCTGAGTTAAGTTGAAACAATGTGCTGGGCTGTGTAAGTACAAAGTTAAGCCATTTCGTTAAAACAGTTCATCGCACGAAGTTTATGATATCTAATTCTGTGATTATCCCACCCAATAGTTTACCACTCACAGTTTGAAGCCTCTGGCAAGATTTTTTTTTTTTTTTTATAAACAGATAAATTCACAAATCTATTGTCCGAAAAGGCTAGTTATGTATGTTGAGAACAAAACTTTCTGGGTTTGGCATCTAAAGTTTTTTTCTAAAAATTCTGAATAAAAAGTAGGGTGCAATTGTTAAAGTTTCTTGAATTTTCATAATTTTTGTTTGAAATGTGGATTAATGTGGCGCTGGTTAGTGGTTATAAAAAAATATAAACATGAAATAAACAAAAGAAAGAGCCAAAACTAGTCAAAATGTCACTTGACTTAATCAGCTAATCACAAGTTTATGTATGTACGTGTCGAATGTGAGCATATTTTTACTTCATGTATCTATACACAGTAGGAAAATGTAATGTATGGTAATCGAAAAAATAATCAGTATTGAATACATTAGAATGCTAATTACATAGTTAGCAGTAATATTAGCGAGAACGCATAAGAAATACATTTAGGGGATTCACAAGACGTGTTAACCGTCGTAAAATCTTAAGCTTAACACTTGTTTATGTAAAATAGCGGTTAAAATGGTTGGGGGGTTGGCTAATTATATATTCTTTATCAGTTTAAAAGAATTTCGGTTTAGTTAGAAATCCCCTAAAACCATTTTAATTAAAAAAGATGTTAACCTTAAGATTTTACGACGGTTAACACGTCTTGTGAATCCCCTAATTATATTATTTATCACGCATGTAATGCATTACTACTTTTCCGACTGGGTATGTATCTATTTATTTGCCTTAACATGCGATAAATAAACAATCAATGAAAATCAAGTCAATAAGTAAACACAGGCATATGTATCTTTGTACGCCAGGCAAACGCGCACACACAACCTGCTAAACATCCACAATCAAGTGCATCCGTTGCTGGCATCGCAGCGAAAGTCTGCGAATAAACAAAGAGCAAAAGCCGCAAATTGAAAAGGGTAATTTTGTGTGAAGTATGTACTTTTTCAGGTCATTTTCTACTACTACTATCGTACAATTGTGTATGTTTCTGATCGAGCTATTTATGTACATATGTATGTGTGTGCATAGTGCATGCAAACTGTGAGTCAGCTACAGTTGCTCTACTCGAATTCGTCTGGATTACATTTGTTTGTCTGCTGTCGTGGTTGTGAAGCACTTATTCATCCCCACCCGCCCGCCTGCGCCATAAAGTATGCTACACTGGGTGGTGTAGAATATGCAAAAAGTTAGTGTTTCATTGATTGCTATGGTATGCGAGTTAGCTTGATGGTTTGGTGGCTGACCGGTTGGTTGACTTTATGTGACAAGAAGCAATGATTGGCGAATTGCTCGTCTGTCTCTTACCTACATCGAAATCTACGAAGGAATAAGTGCAAAAAGTATGCAATTTGAGTGATAATAAAAAGGAGGGTGGAAAGTATAAAATAAAGAATTGAAAAAATGCGAAGCGAAAATAGATGAAGGGTGAAAGCGCTTGAAAGAATACTAAGGTCGCATAGTATTTGAATAATAGAAAACATTTAATGATGTGCACCCATCCAGATAATGCATTTGAGGTACATAAAAAATGGAAAAATTAAATGAAACCAAGCGAAACGAAATTTAAGTAACTACTATCAATTAAGTACATAAGTGTTCCCTTTTTGTATGTACCTTCTAACATCCTTAAACGGATAAAAGCTAAAATTCATTTGATACATTCGCGGTGCTTGGTTGAAAACTCGCCAAAAATACCCCAGCACCTGCGCACATAAAATAGTGTATATGGCCACTATTTAAGTGCAGGACTAAAAAATTTTAAAAATGCTGCATAAGCGATGTGCTAATCAAATATTTAAGATACTTTTAGTTGTATTAAATGTACACTTTCTGTTGGCCTTATTGCATATACATATACAACGCCATGAAGCTAAGACAGAACAAAACTACAGATGTGAATTTTAGTAACTTTGGGCAGGATTTAGTGGATTAGTAAACACATATTCACTACTGAGTGTCTTGCCATTAAATTTTCCAAGCATTTATAAAATAAATTAGAACACACGCTGCACACGCTTTCATGTTTATTTAAACGCATGCAACCCAAATTGCGAGGCCTACTGCCTGGAGATATGTATGTATGTTTGTATGAATCTATGTACTTGTAATCGTAAACTGGGTTATTCTTCATGGAGTCTCACCTTGCTCTCAGTTGAATGCTTTAGCCCCTCAAACATAATATACACGGTAGGGCTTTGCATTTAGAAGTATGTATGTATGTATGTATGTATGTACATTCGTCTTTGCAAGCTTAAATATAGCCAAACAAATGCAAGTAAAATATACCACCCGACTGTAGACAAATAAAAAGTCATTGCCTACTTTTTGGCACACAGCCCAAGGGCCCTTCTACGATTACAAACAAAACTGCAGCTAATTTCGTGCACTCAACTTGGTATGTGCGGCAGTGAATGCGAAATGTCTGAGCATAGAGTGCAATAAACTAGAAAATCGTTGTGAAAATGAGATTCAGAGCTGATGAAGGAAGGATGCTGTAAATGGTTGGTTGATGTGCTTTATATGTATGTATATGGGACGTTCCATGACAAACGGACCAAAGCTTTACCTAAAACTCTAAGGGATAGAAATTAAAAAAAGTATATCAAAAGACTCATGAATTTATATTCCGTCTACAATCTATTATGGAAAAGTTTATACCGAACATTCTCAGCTCAGGTTTTTCGATTAGGTTACTTATCAACTGATTGGTTAATCAATAATATTTTTATAACAATAAAAGTAATCTTTAGCCTTTATCAATTTATAATTTATGGTATTCCTGTGCAAATTTAATTCTGGGACTTCTTTAAAGTCACAATGTCTCAAACGCTGCGGAAAGAAAATCTAAAATTACAGTTCGCTGATGAAATTAATACTAAAATATAATTGATCGAATATCGACCACGGGATCACCAGATTCGCTTAAATGTTTCTTTTTTGCTGTAAAATTGAAGATGTATGAAAACTAAAACCAATTTGTCATTTTCGTCAAATATTTACTAAATAATTATGAAACTTTAGCCACCTATTCATTTCTGTGCCCTTTACATCTGTACATGTGAAAATGAAAATCAAAATTACTTCTTCCAAATAACCGATGCCAAATTGGCGTCTTTTTAATATCTTTTTGCGAAAAGTTTGTTGATTTTAGTTAAATAAATAATTTATTTCAAAGCAATTTTTATTTATTTTGAAGATAAAGCTAATCTGTGGAAAGTGAAGTCAAAGGAAGTAAAATGAAGTGACGAAGTGAAGGCTTCCAAAGTGAATTGAAAAACTTCAATTGAAGTTAAAGCGGCAGCACTGATTTAAACTTTTCCATGATAAATAGTGGCCCGAATATGGATCAGTCATTTTGAATTTTTAAAATCTGACCACAAGAACCCCCCATTGCAAAGTTTAATTTTTCCAATCCGATACATAGATTCCTCATCAGCGACCCCTAAACCTCATGCATAACGAATTCTATATGAATTCGGGAAATTTTTAAAAAAATTTCCGCCATATTGAATATTGAAACTCTGATGGCACATTTGTGATCAGCGACTCTAAAAACATTAGAATCCGTTTTGATTTAATAACTGACAACTCTTCTAACAAACGGAATGACATATTAATTTGCGCGTTTACGGACATGACGTTTTCCAAGGGTCGCAGCATTTACGTAATACTGAAATTCCAATTCTGCCACATCTTGTTTGATGCATTAAACATTTAATAGTCTTTGACATGGAACGTCCCGTATGTATGTATCTGGTATTGAATGCGTTGCTTTTAAGTTGGAAGGTTTAGCATAAGATTGCGTGTGTGCCAAAATGCAAAAAATTATGTAACTACATATGTTTGTCTTTCAAATGCATTGTACTCTGCGCATTCCAACGAGTAAATATTTTAACTATTGGTGGCTGACATCGGCAAGCTTAGCAATTAAAAAAGAACTAAGCTTTTGCCACGTAATTACTAAATTTTTTGCTCTCCATCTATGTATATTTACTTCAAAAGTGTACTTTCTCTTTTTAAACTTCCCGGGCACTTGTTGCTACGTTTTCGTTCATGCGGATTATGCATTAAATATGTCAACTTCGTGCTTTGCTCTTGCATTTACCTTTTGTTTTGTGAGGTCATTTGAGTTTCATTGTTACGCTACCATGCATGCTTATTTACTTGTATTCTTTCTAACGAACGGCCATGTTTTTTGTTTTTTTGTTTTTGCTCGGAGGCAACATGCCAGCGCGCCTGCTTGTGCGCAACATGTAATAATTTTTCAGTTGAAGCAAAAACATCAGAGTAACTTGGCCTGTAAAAACTTTATACAACTGGCTTGCAAACCCTTGAAAAAATAAGACATTAATTTTTTGCAGTGGTTCGTGCCAAGAATTATCGTTAATTTTAAAGGTAACCAACAAAAAAGTCACTAAAACATCTGCTAGGTATAGGTAAGCTTGTAGCTGAAGTTGTAACCAAATTAGTTTTTTACAAAAGTCGGCGAAAGTATGGTGGTAATAAAATGCGTTTCGAAAAAAGAGCAAACAATAAAGTTGAGAAGTCCAGTTATACTTACAGCTAAAAACATGGAAATATCACCAAAAGTTTAAGCAAAATACAAACAGAAAAAAAACTCACCAACTAGTACGTATGTAGTTCGAAATGATTTTTATGAAATGAAAATGCACCAAGTCCAGGGTGAAAAGAAAAAAATGTAAGCACAAGCTTAGTATGTGGCCCAAAAGTATGCTTTAAATTCGCGAAGTGACCACAGCGCAGCCAACAAGCAAGCAACAGGCCAGCGGGGGCGTAAACGTTGCACAATACCCAAGAGTGCCACAACATGGAAACTGAGAAACATTGCAATCCCATGCCAACCGTTCGCTCGTGTGCCACATGCATGTGTAAATATGTTTTGCTAGCTACACGAATGAGCAAACTCATTCGCAAGCAATTTATCGCAGCTGCTCGTTGCAATTGCAACAAAATAGAAGAAAAAACATGACAAAATAGCAAACCAGTTGCAGCAACCAAACAAACCGTGTTACAACAGTACGGAGAAAATGAGGGTCTGAGATAGAGGTTTCGTCAGTGTACGACAAATGGGTGCGGTGAAGAGCCATTCTTTGTGCGGTTCGTTGGCTTCGCGAGTGAGTTGCTGCTGGTAGGAAAGCCGCACACTTGTACTACCACTACTAAGTACCACTGCAGCAACCCAGTCGGAAACAGTGAAGTATAACATGCGCCCTGGAATGTATCGGCCTTACGCTTTACACGCGTCGATTTCTGTCAACTGGAAAATCTACTTGAATGACTACTACTGGCCAAAGCCGGCCGCTGTCGTGTAGTGGTTACGAAGGCGGACTACCATTCTGCAGGGCCTGTGTTCAAGCCCAGGCTCCGACTAATATATCTGAAACCGTATTCAAAAGTATGCCACATTTGTTGTTTTATTTCGATATTTCTTTTATAACTGATTTGCGCGATTGAACAAAATGGAAGCGAACAATAATTCAAATTTATTTTAATAATTCAAATTTAAAACGGGCTGTATTAAGAAAACCAACCTACTTTCACTTTGCGTCGAATAAGTGATGTGTTTATACTTGTTTTCTAACCGATTTGAGAAATAATAAACTGATTTGAAATCAAATTCGAGCCAATACACTTGAAATTCAGAACGTATTGAAATTTGGTTTATGCATCCGCACTAAATCACAGCGAACTGGGTCAAAGCGCTTTATGTGTCGGCATAAACAAAGTAACTAAGAAGAAACGTAAGCAATCGAATATACATACACATTTCAGGGTTGCTTCTGTTTGCCGTCGACTAGCAAAAGTTGAACGCAAGTCTACTTTGGCTCATCCGATTTTTGTACACTGCGGCCGTTTGAATAGCCATTTACACGGCTCGACAAAAATTTCTCCGCGTAAAGGCAGCTTTGGCTGGTATACATTCCAGGATGCATATTTTTCGCTCACGCCGCTGTTCTAGGAAAATATTTTGTCGCTCGCTTGCATGGCGATGCATTTTTTCATACAATCGTATTCGTCGACCTTTTCTGGTAGAAAAAGATAATGCATTCCACATTTCCAACTAGGAAGTTCTCGTGTTGTAAAACTGTGGAGTCAGACTGAGACTGCATTTTCCTCCCACTTTTGCATTTTGAAGTGTGCAGTGAAGCACCATCATATCTACGGCACGGTGGCATACACGCTAACATACAAGATTACGTAACTGTAGCATGAGCGGCTGCTTTTTTTATGCATTTATAACAGCGTATGAATATTAAAATCGAATATGTTTCTATCGATTAAAGGCTTTCCAACCACAATTTGGCAGAAAAACGAGCGTTTGAAAAGCGATGAGTTCGCAACACAATACAGGAATACATTTACGGAAATTCGCTATACATATTTTCTTTGTAGATATGAGTCAACATTTCCCATAGTCTATGCTTTATAAATTTGTCGCCGTTTTAATCTACTTATTTTTTATTGCTTTTGCAATATACTCGAGTTTTCATGAAGATAAGGGAAGCCTCCTTAGTCAAAATGCGGGCATGTTGACACAACGGAGTTTTTAAAATTAATTTTTAAATTTTATGGAACACTTTTGCGTCTGGGAATCCATAGGGCGGTCTTTTGCATTTAATGGAAAAATGTAATCTTTGGGCATCAATAGTAGGGATTTTAATCATTTCGGCGAACTCTGTTTTGCTCATCTAGCAACCGCGAAAATAAAACAGTAA
Source organism: Rhagoletis pomonella (assembly GCF_013731165.1). Classification (NCBI taxonomy): domain Eukaryota; kingdom Metazoa; phylum Arthropoda; class Insecta; order Diptera; family Tephritidae; genus Rhagoletis; species Rhagoletis pomonella. The sequence continues at coordinate 72,812,047 of NW_023458558.1, forward strand.
GCCTTTTTAGACTTTTAACCCTTCGATTTGTGAGAAGGTCCCTAGGGACCTTTTCGTATTTCATGTGCCTATATCTTTTTGTTCAATGCATTTTTGAAAAGAATTTATACATGTATTCCAAGAATAAATTAAG
>NW_023458558.1:72812189-72818111 GCF_013731165.1 Rhagoletis pomonella
GTCCCTAGGGACCTTGTACAATTTTAGAAGAAATAACAAGTTACTTGTCTTCATGTTTTGATTTTTTTTTCACTTGTTCTTCAAATTATTTCATTCCTAACATATATGCAGGACGTTAATTTAATCAAAAGACAACATAAATACCAAAGAAGTTGCACATGTACAGTCGAAACATCGAGCAACTCTTTGTAGGTCCCAAGGACCTTCTCACGAATCTAACGTCATCGGCACTGTCACTCATCGGAGGGTTAAAAGAATAATGACATACGAGAAGCAGTAATGATTTCTCGCTGCGAGTATATGTTACTATATTAGATACGTTATCAATAAATGAATTTCTTTGCGAATTAAACTTTGCTAATGATATTGATTTGAAAGGAGACACACATAATAGCATTTTTAAAATGTTTTTCAATACACGGACAATGCCGACTCTTGAGCTGGTGAAAATAACACTGTGCGACACTGCAAAATACCTGGGAGTGATGGTAATTTTCTCGTAGGTAATCTCGAGTAAAACAAAAATAGAAATATGTATGTAATTTCCCAAACACCTCTAAAATCTTGACTTGCGCTTAAAAACCTGGTTTTCGCACATGTGTGCACTAAAAAGTCTGAAACTTAGTTGATTAACCCTTGATGCTCAGTTTATCACGGGCTCAAGAAACAGAAACTCAAGCCTTTCGAATACTATACCCTGATGTAAAAAATAATAGGTGCAAAATTCAAAATGGCATTGTTAGGAACGCATATACAAGTATTTATAATTAGGAACGCATATACAAGTATTCAATAATTTTACTTAAAATATTGTTCTATCCAAAACAAAAACCAAACAAATATGTAGCACAAAACTAGCATTGCATACTTTTTAGAGCATTTGCTGATGTAGTATTAGCGAATCGATAGTGGAAAACACTTTTTCTCAAGGATTGGTGTTGCCGTTAATTTCTTAATAGGAATACATATATATATATGAAATCGAGATAAGATGTACAAACCTACCCAGGTACATGTAGCATTATAGTAGGCGCTGAATTTCATTTATTGAAAATAATATATTCCAGATGGTAAGAGGCAACAAATGTAAAAAGCATTCAATACAACTTGGTTCTTCAACAACAACTTCGTTCATGGCACGCTCAGTGCCATTAAATATTTTATTTTTCATTTTTATTTCATATATATTCTTTTAACTCCGTAAAGTACTTAAATATTTTTGAGCTAAATAGTTATGATGCTTCGTATGATATGTTATACTATTTATTTCATCCTATCTAGTTAATCTCAAATAAATTTCTTAATCAGCCAATTAAATCTTTGAATAAATTTCCCACAAGCATATTAAAATTATAAATCGGCTACGTGACGAGAAAATGTGAACGACATCATCATTTAACTAAACCAATTAGACCGATTCAAATGTGTAGTAAATTTATGAAAATGGTCAAACGCAACTACTAATAGCCAATTCAAAATAACCAAAGCAACAAACAAAAAAAAACCATTGACATTTACTAATTTACGCACAGAGGTTGAAACCCATGATTAACAAAAGCATGTCTAAATATCTGTGTACTACAATAATAATTGCAGTTGAGCCTAAGCTGCTTTGATATTCCAATTTAAATTTTTGTCAAATAACCAAAAATTGAGAACGTTGTAGCGAAATAAATACCGAATTCCAGGAAACTCCCAACTCTGGATGTGAGACTAGGTAGGCCTCCTGCCGATATCCAACCGGTCACACAGGAAGGCTTTTCGAACACAGCAAGGACGTGCATTCACATGCCGGATGCTAGTTATACTTACGGAAATACGAGTGTAGAATTTAAAATACTAAGTACTCATAAAAACACATTTAAAAATTTAAAATCAATTCTGCAATTTCCTATACACAATTCTTTATAAAAGATGGTTTATATTATTATTGCTGTTATTATTGTTTTGAGGTTGTTGCACATTTTGCTGCTGCATTTGCTGAGTGCTGCTGGTGTTGATGGCTCGTTAAAAACTTAATAAATTGCTGTCAACATGCTGCCAATTGAATTATGAACCAACCAGCCACACTGGCTAATAGACCAAAACAACAAAAACAAATAGCAAAAACAACATGATGCAGTTATATCTGATCTACATAGATAGGCAAAGTAGTAAAAACATGTCCGAAAATTGCGTGCAAATTACAAATTGAAACTGATAAAATGAATTGTCGGCCTACTCGACAGTCGGCCAGTCGCCCAGTGAGCTCTGAAAATTCAGTATTTAGGCGAAAAGAGCTTTTCCACAGGAAATCAAAAATACAAAGCAGAGGCAGACAAAATCATAGAATACATACATATTTACATGTGTACATATATCAGTTTACTAATTTACCGATTTTAGATTATGCCGATGATTCAGTTAGACAAGTTTTAAATGCCGGCCAAATGCTTGCTGGTGCGTGGGGTGAGAGGGCTTGAGGAGGTGGTGTAGGCGGAAAATGTGAGACGGTACTCAGAAATATTCCCAGCATTTCAGGATTCATTTGTGTCTGCAGCATTAAATATTTATGTATTTCAGCTGCAAAAAAGATTTTCTAAATGCTTCAGCGTATGCAATGGAAACGACAAAGTGAACTCAACTGAAACGAAGTAAAGTGAAGTCATTTCTTATTCGCATTTTAATGTAGTAAATAAATCGCAAAAATTACATCAAATATTTAAACGCATTCAAGCATACATTCTAAAATGTTTATCAACGAAAGTGGAAAAAAATTACTGCGCACCTCGCAACAGGCACCAAATTGGCGAAAAAATGGTTACGAGGGCACACGAGTGAAAACAAAAATAAAAATATGCGCAGAAATAAAACGCAGCGAATAGCGAAGGTCCTTTCACTACGCAGGCCAAGGCGGTTGACTGAACTTACTGAAGCCGCATATTTGCCTAGAATTCAACAGACAAAGACAAGTATGTACAACATACATAATAGGTGAGTGAAAAGAGTGAAATGTGAAAAATAACTACAAAAAAAAAACACAAAAATAACATCATGGATAAGCAGACAGACAGTTGAACGTAGCAGAGAAGCTGACAGGTTGATATACAGGTCGACAGAGAGACAGAAAGTCGACCAAAGTCGACGGGCGTCAGCTAAAACCTACAGGTGAATGCCCATGCTTATGCAACAAAATATCTAACGAAATATTGCCAATCTTGAAATCAAAACGGCTAGCATGTATATTAGGGCGGGCCAATTTGTATGGGAGATTTTTTCGACTATGCGCGTATAACAAAGAAGGATTATACGTGTAATTTTAAAACAATTTGGTTATTTCTAAATTGATTTTGGACCCATGGTTTCCTCAGGAAATTGACCTGCCCTAATGTACATCCATATGTACATGCATACAGTATATATGTATATGAAATTTATAAGGCATGAACGAGAGTACATTTAGTAAAACGAAAGGATTGAAATACATTCATACATAAGTATGTAGCGAGCGTGGAGTGGGCTTGGCAGAGAAAGCAACACGAACACACAAGCCAAAACCTCCTACAAACACATGTAAAAATCAGCATATGCTTGCACGGCTGGGCAAAAAACAAAGCAAGAATATGGCCACATCTGCGGCAAGCAGACTGTAGCCTGAATGGACAGACAGTGAACAGACGTAAACATTTTAACTTCATATTCTAATGCCAAAATATCAACAAACGAAACAAAAGCGAATTACATACATATGTACATGCATACATATGAAGATACCTGGGTACAAAGTCTGTGCGGAGGCAACAAAGCATTTGCATGAACGCATGGTACCAATACTGAGGGGTGATTTGCATAAAAATTTCATCCGCTGAGCTATAGGAGGGTTTCACCTGCCACAGTCCATTTGAGCAAAGCGAGGCGCACAAGAACCTGAACAACAGCACAAAATATAGAGCCAGAAAAGGCAATAAGCAAGTTGTTACACAAACAACAATTTCAGCAGCTGAAGCATGTGTACAGAGCTGCCACCTATCCTTAGGTATGAAGTGCCATACTGAGGATAAAAAAGTGCCAAAATCTATGAAATTAAAAAATTTCTCAAAAACTTGCATCTGTCTCTAAATTCCGCCTTCAAGAAAAATTTCTATTTCCGGCTTGTTTGAATTCTCGCTTAACGACATATAACTGAAAATTCAGAAGTTATAACTTATTTTTAATACAGTCACGTTATTGTTGAAAATTAGTCATCGGCATGGTTGTCAATTTCCTTTAAATGTTAAGAGAAGGGTTGCTCAGGCTGTAAAAGTTGAAGTTTTCGCATTACAGTTAACTACAACAGGTGGGACAACTTTTTTAAATTTGCAAACTACTTGGCGTTATGTAGCTAAATAATTAATTTTTCAAACTGACAAGAATAAAGGAAAATTTCTTGCTTGCTGTTAAAAACGTTATAATAGTTCGTACATAATTAAACAACATTTCCTTCAACTTACGAATATTTATGGGAAAAGGTATCCAAATTTACACTGAGGAAAAAAACGACGTATCCCTCAAAATTTAAAGCGAAAATGTATCCAATTTGATACATGTGTATCAAAACGGCAACACAGTCGGTCGGCCGTCTTTTACCACTACCACCATATTGTAGGAGGCGAGGTACGTACGAGTTCATATGTGGACCATATTGTCGAGAGCATTAGTAGACATTGGAGATTTGGCAATGTGAATTTTGGATGAATGCAACAAAAGGAGCTTTAACATTTCCTCACGGCCAGATAGCGGGGAAAATCGTGCCAAAAAAAGCAAAAACAAACTAGCTTAAGAGGATTTTTTTTTATCACAAAACTCACTGAATCCCCCTCAGAGAAGTTTGTTAATTTGAGAAAAGTCCGAATACATAAGAAACAATCAAGTGTGATAGACTTTCAACTTTGCTGAATGCGGAAGAAGTGAATAGGAAATTGGTATTAACACTTAAGTGCCATTTGGACATTCCTCTTTGAACTGCAAATAAATAACCTTTGGTGAAAATGTGTGCAAGAGTTTAAGCATGGAGAAGCAAAGTGTAGAAACTTGTACAGAAACAATAAATACAACAACGAAGAGAGTTTAAATTTAATGAAATGTATTTAACCGATCTTTTAAAGTATTCGAAATCAAAGTGTCACTAATATGTACCGGCATGGAAGAACAAACGATTTGTAACTCTGTTTTGTTTTCAACAGATGTTCAGGGGGGTTGGGGGAAAAACACATACAAATTTGCTATCATTTAGTTAACGATAATAATAATAAAACATATTTTAATACATCTGTAAAACTTGTTTATTGAGGTAGCCTAATGGTGACAATATTGTTTTTTTTTTCGTTGCAATTAGGGGAACGAAGGGTATGCATTGGGGATTCAGTGGCTATTAGGGACCAGCTAATAAAAAAAACTCATTGATTGTAGTCCCTACGCGCGGAAGAAGTGAAACTTAATTGAGGAAATGCCAGAAAGAAAGAAATGTGCGATATACATACACATGTACATATTTTCTAATATACAAAAAACGTATTTATTTGAATTTTTTAACGAACTTAAATTTTTTTTATAACCACCCGCAAAGTTTAATTATTATTTGTGACTGAGAAAACATTCATATCTACAATACTAACTAGTAGATTGTGGTAACTAAAGTAAGATATGATATGTTTTATTTCGATCTTATTATTTCTGGGAAAAAACGCATCATTAACCATTTCCAGTGAAAATTTTTCTTTAGAAAACTTGTTCAGTTCATCAGATTCGGCCAGCGGAAAGTTGACGTTGAAATCTTCTTCGAGAATTACCGGTCGATCATAACAGTCTACTTATTTTTATCTTCATATTTATCATTCGTCTTCGTCGTCATCGTCACCTTCATCTTCATCTTCATCTTCATCTTCATCTTCATCTTCATCTTCA
>NW_023458558.1:72818121-72821534 GCF_013731165.1 Rhagoletis pomonella
CATCTTCATCTTCATCTTCATCTTCATCTTCATCTTCATCTTCATCTCCATCTCCATCTCCATCTCCATCTCCATTTTCATCTTCATCTTCATCTTCATCTTTGTTCAAAACCATTTCCTTTGATACCCATATTGGGATACTTTATATATTTTAATAAATAATTTGAATTTGATCTTCGTATATAAGGCAACTCTTTAAAAAACTAAAATCATATTGCACATCTACAGGTGAAGCCCTTTCATTTGACACCACATCTTTTAAAACCAAACGAACGATACAGATTTTATGGCTTGCTGTTAAATATTTAACGCAACCCTCTGCGGTAGAGAAATTTTGAATTCGATTTTTTAACATGTGGCAACTCCTTTCATTGAACTAAAGCTATGCTGCACACCCGATGGACGAGGTCTTTCATGTGACACCTCATTTTTGAAAAACGAACGAACGATGCAGATTTTATGACCTGGTGTTAAATATTAAACGCAACCATCTCCGAAGTCGTGTAAGAAGTTTCACTTCAAAAAATTGTCAAAAATCAACGGTAATTCGTAACTAGATACTTAGAACTTCTACTTTATTACAATAAAATTGATTGGGTTACAAATCTGCATACTCAAGAAAATTCTGAAAAATCTGATTAAAAAGTTGAAAATTGGCTGAATTTTCGCGAGTTTTGCACAAAGCTTAGAAATTATATTTTTATGTTTTTTGTTGCAGAGTAAACGATAGTTTTCAAAAAATTGGCGGGAAAATATTAGAATAAAAATTGTTGCATATATTGTAAAAAAACACCAGTGTCAATATCTTTTGCCGGCACTGTATGCTGAATACTCTAAATAAAACAATGACAATATCAGTTGCTACGAATGCCTTTACATAAACCCCCCAAAGAGAAATCCTGCGGCCGGACCTGCATACATATATGCACATATATTAAGAGACTACTACGCCATAAAACTAATCCTACAAAGATGAGTTAGAATTTCGCATTATAAATAGTGAAAGCGGTTCAAGGCCGACCAACATCTTACAAGTTGTAGTTCTCAAATCCACTAAAATTAAAAATCAAAATAATACATTTGTATCCGTATGCTTGAAATGACAACTTGTTTTCTCAATTTCAATGTAAATACAATACCTAAAAGAATTCTCCAAAAAAGTTTTGCCACATGAGCTGAAAACGATTCGCCAAGAGCTGAATACCACCAATAAAATATGTAACTACATATGCACAAAAAAAGTATGTTAAAATGCGTCGTACCTCAAAAAGAGCCAACATCAATAACAAGCAAACTGAAGAAAGTTGTTAAAAATATAACAAGAAACAACAACAGCCCCGCAGATATGCGGTAAACATCCTCATAGAAGCCACATTGCACAGCTGGCGTGTAAAGCGATACCAACGCATACATATTCATGACCATTTATGGAAGAAATGTATGTATATGTATATATACATTACAGTAAACCTGATACAAATAACAGCCCATGGCAAATTGTTGGAAATCATGGAAGTTCCCAAAACGTATGAGAGTGATATAAGTTCAACATAGTGGAGTTGTCAGTGCACGACGAAAACTCGTTCCTTCGCTGCAGAACTTAGCGCGTAAAGTTTATCCAGGAACTCATCTCCAACCCCACAAAATAAAGTATTTTATCTACAGTGTTTGCCTTTCCTCCCTAACACTTTTCAATCACATTCAGGGCTGCCTGCAAACACTGCGGAGCACATGTTTTGAATAATTTATATGAAAATTGCTGGACGAACACGCCGCCGCCGTCAATACGTACAACTAGACATAGGCAAATAGAGCGGAGGTCCTCATACTCAAGCTAGCAAAGGAAATGGATACAAGACTTGGGTGGAAAAAATACTGAAATTCAAGAAGGTAGGCAAGAAAAAGCTAAGGTTGCGCATAAACAATGAAGTTATCACAAACTGGTGGAGTGAATAAAAAAAAGTTGAAGAAAGTAGAAAATATCTGAAATATAAAATAACTTTGAGAAAAAGTGAAAAAGTGATAAATACATGCGAAAACCTTTGCTAAAAAAATAGCGTATAATACGACGAAATAGACAAATTTATAAATGCATAAGTATGTACGTACGTACCTATGTAGGTAAGTATGTGCCACATTAATTTATTGCAAGCGCTACGACGGCACTGTAGGACATACTGCAGCTGGAAGCAGCCAAAAGGACTATGGAAGGCGAATTTTCCTAGATACTCGTAGTTATCTGGGAATATGCTGCAGCTGATCACTGTGATTACTGGCTGCTACACCATCAGCCAACGACGGAAATTGCCGCTAAGCGGGACAACTTGCCATAAAACAGAGGGAGGAATAAAAAAGAAATAACTATGTAAACTTTTACAGCTTTTACACGATTTTTCTAATTTTGCAGCGTTTGAAATATGTATTCTTGCAACAAATTGAAATAAAATTCTAGACTCCCGTCGTGCGCACAACTGCTTGCAATAGCATAAGGCGGAGAAGTACGCAATTGTCGGTGATGATGGCCGACTGTAATGGAAATGTAAGGGGCTTTAGTGAAATAGAATGTTATGCGACTGAGAATAAGGGGCGCTAGCCATAAGCGCAATGTGAGCTTACGTGGGTGGCATGGAATGTGGGCTGTTAAACTCTTTCATAAGACAAATAAGTACTTCAAATAAAATAGTATAAATAAATTACGGGCTACCTGTAGTAATTCTTTGATTGGCCTGCAGCAATCGAATTGATACTTACATAGAAAACTACAGCACGCGCTATGATAAAACTGAAATGAAACCGAATAGCTCATGCTTGACTCCAAACAGTTTTTGCTATGTACTTACATTTAATTTATTTTTTTTTGTTTACTTACTTATCAACTTGTAACCAATATTCCCACACCACATAAAGCCAAACAAAAGTATTTAGGAAGCGAAAAAGAAGACCGCTATTAACCTGACCAATCTATGTTGCTTGAAACTTTTCGTGCACGTTTGCCTGTCAAAGTAAAGTGTTACTGAGAGCCATGTAAATAATAGTAACTGTGTGCTTGCAGTTATGAATTTTCTGCCAGCTGTTACCTCAGCTCATTTTATACAGCCGTCTGCATTAGAGTTTTCAGGTAATTTATTACTTTTCCTGTCGTATTCTCATACAAGCTTAATGTAAGGAATACACCAGGCAACAAATGAATGAGCTAAGCGGAAGTGATGCGTATCCAACAACTATTGACACAAAAGATTTCGAATAAAACATAAATATTCCAACACAAGACATAACACATTTTTAAACTTTCACCAATATGTATAGAGGTAAATAGAAAAGAAACCCAAACGAACTTATTAACAAAAAAGTCCTAATTTAAAATCATACATTTTTTTACTAATATTGCATTTTCATCAATAAAACAAAAAAAA
>NW_023458558.1:72831534-72876946 GCF_013731165.1 Rhagoletis pomonella
AACAAGTGAAAACTAAGTACAAAACATACAAGAAAGTAATATTGTTATTCTCCCCGATCGCTGATTGCTCAATTACTGTTTTTTATACCCTAAATTCGGCATAACTATTACTTAGGTACATACATACGTATATTATCAAAAGTAGGCTAAATACTGTTTGGTTTCAAAGGCGAAACTTTTAGTACTTGCATGTATCAAGCAAACAAAAGTTGGCTTGGGTCCTCTACAGGTTTTCCGTGTTCAAAAAAAATAATAATAATAATAAACGTCAATTGTCAGAAGAAGCTCTAGAGGCGCGTAAAAGATTTTGAGAGCTACAGAGAACATTTTTCTCGCAAGTGCAACAGAAAAAACACGAATGAAGATATATTCGAGGATTTGCCCAGAGAAGCTGTTAATTATGAAGCCTTATAGCGACGATGAAGATGTTGATATTGATGACAATTGCGTGAATTACTTTCTAGGCTTAACAAAAACATGTAGATAATTTTTGAAGAGAAAATTTGTACAATCCTTATTCGTTATCTTATACAAAATTGCCTAAAAAAGTGATGTTGTGGATGATGTTGATGATGAAAATAGTAATGAAGATAATTATTAAAATGATAGAAGTGGTGTTTAACTCGTAATAAATGATGATTAGGATTTTAAAAAATTATCATTAATAATAAAAATTATTTATGGGAGAAACAACTAAATTTTAACTTTTCTCGCCCTTTGGTGTCGCCATAAAAACCTACATAAAAAAAATTCCCACTAAACTATTTTCGGATTTGTCTTTTTTTTACTTCCATTTGGTGCTAGTTATACAAATACATCAAAATATTTTACATTAAATGTACGTATGAATTGATCTCCACTTTCAGGGTCGATTACCCCACTGTGCGCAAAAATGTCAAAGCCAGTCGAGCCAAATAAACTAACACCCATAAACAAACCCGGAGAATGCACTAAAGCAGACGAGTCGCAGTAAGGAGGTATGACAGAGATATCATAGCATATTCCATTAGCAATTAGGAATGTGATGTTAAGGCTATGAGGCGGCACAGAATGTGGCACACAATTATGAGGTGGGTGGTTTGGGATGACAGGCGTGGGAGAAAAGTCTCTGATGTGGGTAGAAGCAAAGTTTTTAGGAGCATTGCTGGCAAAGCAACACAACGCGCCTAGACCCAGCAATGCGCGCGCACACTTTTCCCACACAACAACCACTGCATACAAACCGTAAGGGAACAATTTGCGGTTGCTTTCAGCTTCTTGCCAGTTTTCTAGCTATTATTTACGCTTATTTTTATTTTGTCGCGACACTAGATTATTACCTACATAGATGAATTTTTATGAGCTCTAAATGGGGAAAAACATAAAATTTTTGGCAATTTGGCAGCACTGCCTAGTCACTGAGCAGCTCACTCAATGTTGCAAAGGAAAATTTTAGTTCACAACAAGAAAGTTGCCATACACTACACCATTAGTCTCACTCACAACCACACTCACCTACGTTTTACTACTACTCTTGTCCTAAGTGCTAAATTTGTGGTTGTATAAAACACATAAAGTGGCCGGGCTTAATGGGCAGGGGATTGTGTAAGTCGAACAGGAGGGCGTTGGCCGAAAGCAGAACCCAACGTCACATAACCGCAAATGCATTTTCAAGTATGCTGCTCTACTCTGCCGCACGAACCTATATTTAGCCACACATTAATGAGTCAAGTCACAGCAAAAGCTGAGATGATGCGCTATTAAGTGTTTGCTCACATAAGTATTGCGAGCAGCTCAAATGGATATAAAATGGATAGCAGTGAAAGCCCTCATCATTTATGCTATGTTCACGCTGTTGAGCTTCTCTCACACATTATCGCCGGCTTATATTATACTTTTAGGCGAAACCTTTGCGATTTACAGGTGATGGTATTTTAATTGTCACTCTCATATGACATCCAAGATGGGAGAGTATTGCCGCACTTAGGCTTTGTGATGAAATCAGCGGTAAGTGTTACACATTTTATAGAGTCCATATAGATATGCTGAACTTCTAAGCCTTAAAGTGTTGGTGAATATACATACATATTTCACGAGTTATGTATGTATGTGTGTACTTATGGGTGTGTGGTTTAGTTTTAAATGTCAATTACATATGTATAAGGGATGAAACTCGAAACGCTTAACAATGGTTCAAAACTTAACATTAATTCGAATTAAATCGAATTTCGGGTTCGAGCACAGGCTCCGACAATTACACTGTGAGACAAATGGTAGGGGTCAGTGATCGGGAAGGATTCAAAATACCGGGGAAAGTTATATCGGTAAAAAAGAAGTGGTTCTCGAGTTATGTCAAAAAAAAAACCACCAAAGGTGACAATTTCCCCTATATGATAGTTACCAACTTCAAATCGATATATCTCGATTCCTAGACGTGACCCAGCGAAACGCCGGGCCACGTATAACTTGTTTTTGACCGATATAACATTTCCCGCTGGTTTCATCCCATCCCGATTTTGACTGTCGCATAGTGTTATAACAAAAATTTTCTAATTACGGTCGCCCTCGGCAGGCAATCGCACACCTCCGAGTGTAGTTCTGACATGTCAAATAAAGTTTTGTCGGCATTTTAATTTTTTTCTTATGTCATACAAATGTTATTTTTATTATATTTAAAAGAAGACCGCACCACCTTACAAGGCAAAAAAAAAGTTCGCCGTACACCCCTGAGTTAATTTTGCAAAGCAATTTCGCTTTTTACAACGATTTTTTTAATGAAACTAGGGGTTGCCTTTCCATTTTTTAACCGACTTCAAAAAAAGGATAACCTGCTCCTTCAATTCGTCGGAATATTATTTTTTTATATATGTTATGTATGGAAACTCTTACGTATATCTTGTTTTTGACCGATATAACATTTCCCGTTGGTTTCATCCCATCCCGATTTTGCCTGTCGCATAGTGTTATAACAAAAATTTTCTAATTACGGTCGCCCTCGGCAGGCAATCGCACACCTCCGAGTGTAGTTCTGACATGTCAAATAAAGTTTTGTCGGCATTTTACTTTTTTTCTTATGTCATACAAATGTTATTTTTATTATATTTAAAAGAAGACCGCACCACCTTACAAGGCAAAAAAAAGTTCGCCGTACACCCCTGAGTTAATTTTGCAAAGCAATTTCGCTTTTTACAACGATTTTTTTTAATGAACCTAGGGGTTGCCTTTCCATTTTTTAACCGACTTCAAAAAAAGGATAACCTGGTCCTTCAATTCGTCGGAATATTATTTTTTTATATATGTTACAACACATAAAGCCCAAAATACAATAACGCAGTGGCAGTGACAGTTTTTCGAAATCAGCTGTTTCTTTAGAAAGTGTGGTGTCCAATGAACCGACTCACAATACACCAGTGGCAGTTGGCAGTACTGCTCAGTTTAGCACAAATTCTAAATTCACTGCCACTGCCTTCACCGCAGCAAACTTCGCATGCTGAATTTGACATAAATAAAATGCAGCCAACTTCTGTGCATGTCACTGAAGTCTCAAATACAACGACAAAAATGTAAACAAACGAAAGGGAATATCAAAAAAGGCTGTCACTGACAATGCCGTATTGTATTTGCTGCGGCAGTGACTGCCAATATTAGCAATAACAGCTGATTTTAAAAACTGTCACTGCCACTGCCATTGTGCTATTGTATTTTGGCCTTAACTTTGGATCACATCAAGGTCAACCGATTTCGAAAAATCTTTTTGCATCGGAAAGGTAGTATCTCAGAGGTAGTCCCATACTAAGATTGAAGATTTGACCATATTTGTTATAAAAAATATTGTTTTATGCCTGACTTTAACTTTTGGGCTAACATGTTTAGGCATTTAGTCTTATGCAAAAGATGTCTTGAGTCTCGCTATTCTTTTATGGGATAAAAAAACGAAAAATGCATTTTTGACTAAATAACTTAGGGGCTGGATTATGATCCTATGGAAAAGATTGGAATTGAAAGATTACATACGGAAAAGAAATTTACGTTCTAGAGCAACCGGCCAATATTGTAAATATATATGTACATATGTATGCACATATCAGAAGAGGCAATAACAAAAATCTATAATGATTAGCTTCCGCAGTATTTTTCTTTTATAGCTATTTCTACAAGCGAAAACCTCTACTTTTGCAATGCGACCGGCATAGCAATGATCCTCCATGAATCTCACATCCCTAGACTCTAGTCTAGTTTTCCCATAGGAATTACACGTAAGAAAATGAGTTCTTTACTTTTGAGGTCAATATAAATCAATAACTGTAAGATTACATTGATTACATGCCATTTAAGTATAACAGGCTCAGATTATTTTAATTGCTAAATTATCCTTTTTCAATCCCTTGTCTTATTTGGGGCAAATGAAGTATATACCCAATTTTTTTTTTTGTAGAGACAGCCACGTAGCTTGATGGATCTTTTTATGATTGAACCTAGTACTTCATACTACCATGTTTCGGGCCCCGGCGAAGTCGACCAGTCTCAGTTGATTGTTGGACATTTCGTCGTGGAGGCTGAATTTCCCAACGATGGTTCCAAAGATCCCTTCCTTGCCCACCCTGGCATTGAAGTCGCCAAGCACGATTTTGATATCATGGCGGGGGCAGCTGTCGTACGTGAGCTCCAAGCGCTCATAGAAGAGATCATTGGCTGCCTCATCCTTCTCTTCCATCGGAGCATGGGCGCAGATGAGCGAGATGTTGAAGAACCTCGCCTTGATGCGGATTGTGGCTAGACGCTCGTCAGGCAATGCTTGCCTTGCCCTGTCCAACACATTTCTTGGATTGCAGCTTTTGTCCGAGGGCATCAACCAGCCGGGCAGAGGCACCTTACCCATTAAGGGCCCGGAGATTCCAGGTGCACGCCCTCAAATCGTAGTCCTTTAAACGTTTGCCGTGGTCGTCACCAAAAGGGGGTCTCTTCCGAGGCTTTACTTCGCTTCTTCACAGGAAGGGGCTTTTATGTGGCGGGCCCCAAACCCAGCGCACAACCCATTGCTGGGACGCGGGGGTGGTTTCGCAACCAGATACAGCCGCAGCTACTGGTGAACAGACGTTGAAGACTTCAATGAGCCCTTAAACCGAATAAGTCGGAGTGGCCCCACCGAAGCCCCCTCTCTTGCTGCCGTGACACAAGGCTCCACTCAGATTAGTTAACGCATCTCGCACATGGGTTTCTCACGTTGCCCTGCACGTGTAACTGCATATCCAGCACAACGGCCATTTATACCCCATTGCACCCAATCTTGGCTAATCTTACTTTAAACCAGCCAGCTCAAGCGTTTAAACTAAGTTTAAACTACAGCAATGCACTGAAAAACGCCCTAAATTAAACCTAAGCGCTGAGAAGAAACTGTAGATAAAGAATTCAAAAAAAAAAATTATGTAACCAAAATTTAAAATAAACTATTATTTAACATGTTCACACCAATAAATAAAATAACATAAGTCAAGGCTTTTGTTAAGGTTACTCTTATGTCAGAAGAAGGAATGTGCAATTTTACAAATATAAATGTAGGGGTAAGTCACGTAAAAAACTTTAAATCTTGATTTCGCAAAGTTTTCATTTTTACACATTTTTCTTTCTGGCGACGGTATATGTACATATGTATAGTGTATCTGAAATGAAAATTTATGAATTTACCATTTGGCTTTTAGTAATAGTTTAGAAACTTTTGGAGTATGGAAACTCTTACACAAATCGTTAATTTATAATTGCGAGCTAGTTCACTTAGTCATGAACGACATAACTCTAATTCACATGTGTGAATAATTCAGACAACAACGAGTATCACATTTTTTCGCTTGATTGAAAAATGGATTTAAACTTGATGAACGTTAATAAATTTGTGTATAACAGAGTATGTACATTAGGGCGGTCCTTAAATGTAGGAAGCAAATTTTTACATAAAATTTCCTAAGCCTCAACCCCTACGTCGATGCTTCTATAGTCGAATATATTATATTTAATTTTTGGTCCCGATTGGAGTCAGTTAAGGTGTGTCGCGCAGGGGTCAAAGTTCAGATTACCCTAAGAAGACATCGTCACCGACTCCAATCAGTGCCAAAGCTTATATATATGTGATATCTTCGACTATAGTAGTATCGATTTTCAGTATTAAATTAAACAAATCTGTATTTGTTTTCAATATCCATAGAGGCATCTGGTCTTTTTCCCCTTTGGGACATGCCGGCTAGACTCCAATCGGGACCAAGAATTATTTGTAATATATTCGACCATGGTAGTATCGATTTTGGGTATTAGAAGAAAAAAAAAAGTATTCAAATTTTTTGAGTCTATTAGAGGAATCTGCATTTTGGCCTCTGTGCGACACGCTTTAACCGTCTTGACCAAAATTTATATGTGATATCTATGACCGTGGTATTACCGATTGAGGGTGTGAGACTGAAATAAATCGTTCATTTGATTTTTAAAGTACGATCCTAATATATGTACATACATACGTGTGAAGTTATGCGAAAAGTAGTCAAATAATACTCAGTTGAATTTGCACTGGTGGATGCATAGGTAATCAAATAACCACACGAACCGGTAATCGGGTCAGTAAGCGTGTTATAAAATGAATAAAAAAACTTAGAAAAAATAACATAGTTTAAGGTGGGAACATCAAATGACTAAGTAATTAGAAATTAAAATATACAATTTTTGCTTTTAGCTCTCACGGGAGCATCACTATCAACGACGTAAATGTTAAAAAATATTTTTTGTGCAGAGTTCAATCTTGTAATTGCAACCACTTCGTTCTTACAGAAAAACTGTGTTTAATAAATTTGCTTTCAGTAAAATGAATGATGAATACAATTAGGGCTTTAGTTAAAAATTTTGAGCCAAGTTTCCAAGCAAAAAACTATTTCCAAACATATTGAGCGAACTCTGTACTACCTATGCTGGCCAGCAGTGTTCGCGCGCATATGTTTGTCAACCGCTACTTTGCGATTCAGTTGCAATTTCAGGCAACCAATACACCTTCAAAGAATGAACCGACTAACCAACCGAACCACAATGTAACCAACAACCGAAAAATGAACAAACAAATCATGTTAAATTATAGCGCTGCTCTGACGCAATGAAACTGTACAAACAACGGCATGACATCGTAATGCAACAACAACATCCACAACAGCAACAAACTCAGGGCCGACAGACCACAACGCAACGAAACCAAGAATATGCGTTTGTTAACTCAAATTCAAAGTGGAGACCATAATTTCGCATATGGCATGGGCAAAAGATGTGTATAACACAAACAGCAACAAGGATCATTCAAGTTTTGCAAGTAGTTGTAATGTAAAACGCGATATTCATTGCAACTATGACCGCTACAAAAGTGCAACAGCATGAAGAGTGGAAAAGGTTGTGATGAGTGAGCAAACGAATGACGCGAACATAGCGGCCACTGGCAAAAGAACAAAAGACAATGGAATTAGACGCTGTTGGCATGTTGCAGGTTACACAGTAGCTGTGTGTGCTTTGTTGATGCAACACAGCAGACAATGCAACACGGTGAAATGAAATGGTTCAAAGATAGTTAAGGAGTTTGTGTTGGCGCATGTAGAAAATAATATGCTTACGGAACAATTTTCCGTTGATGTTGTAGCCAATCTATGGTAGAAAACCATCGCAAAGCAAATTTACAACCAAACGCGAGGAACAATCTCGGCAAGGCAAAATACATAGAAGGGCCAATATGAGAGAAAGCATACCTATATATATTTTATTATTGTTACTATTACAATGAATGTCGCTGTGTTAGTTGAGAGGATTCAACTGCATTCGAACTGCACTTATGTACATGTACATATGTACATTGGGGAGGTAAAAAAGTAAAGTCGAAATTTTATAAACAAAACAAACAAATATACCCATATTTTTTATTTTGAAATCAAAAAATATTTCGAGGTCACTCGAAGCGATCAAATTTTTATATGCATTTTATATGGGAATAAACAACTTTTACTGTGCAACTGTAGAAATTGTATACAGTTCTTGAAAATCAATATTTTTCGATTGGAAAACTCTGATTCTCTTCAGGAGACTTCCAGTAATACCCAATTGTTTATTAGACAATTTTTTAATACTAACGATTTATTATTGATCCCTATTCCATTTTCTGGGGTTTTTGGCGGACCAACAAAATATAGTTATTATGGCAAAATCGTTAAATAAACAATTGGGTATTGGGAGTTTTCCGACCGAAAAATACAAATTTTCAAGAATTCTATACCATTTCTACGAAAACCTGATTTTTCTTGTATAAAATACAACCATGGAAAACTTTCAGCGATTTGATAGACCTCTAAATATTTTTTTGATTTTGAAATAAAAAGACAGGGGTATAATTTTTTTCGGTATAGAACAATCATTTTTGGCCCAACCACAAGCGGAAATATACTTGTATACCTGTACGTATGTGCAAGAGTTGGTCACACTTTGCATGCAGCAGGCCTATTTGTAAACGCTAAATGAAGAGCTCTACAATAGCATAGCTGGAAAGAAAGACCAGGATTTCAAGCAAATGCATGGTCAAGCAGCATCCAGCAACAACAACATTTAATGAAATGTGATGTGTTTCCGTTGCAACTTTTCTGATTTCGTTCGCATGCGAGTGCCAACATAGGTATATACATATATACGTGTGCATATCAATAAGTAAGTACAACTATGATCAAAACAATAGTAGTGCGTCAGTTTGATCAGATTTTACTATTTTTCTTTTGATTGTTTAATGTTCATAAATTTTGAAGTTGCCAAAAAATCCCGTTGATTTGTGATAATTTTTTTCGAGCAAACTCAAAAGTTTGAAATTTTGATGAAACTATGTTGAACTTTTTGAAATGTTGTACAAAGTTTGAAATTTCGATTTATGTATATAGTTTTTGTTATATAACGAACTATACTTTCATAAAAAATTAATTAACAATCAAACGAAATAAGTTAATTGTAAAAACAAATATTTTTAAAGCAAGCTTTCTAAGTATGAACGAAATCGGACCAAATATATCGATATCGACTGGTGCGCCACCTATCGGCAAAATTTTTAGTGGAGTTATTCCTTTTCATGTAGTAAATATACGTTCTAAATATGAACCAAATCGGACTTTACAAATACAAATATCTCGACTCCTGCGCCACCTATCGGATTAACTCATCTTTCATACTGCATTGTCATCGGGTTCTGAGCCAAATGTAAGGTTTCAAGTTTCTAGGTCATCCGGAAGTTGGTCAGAAATTAATTTCAAGTTTTGCCCCTAACAAACATACATCACACATACATACATAAAGAGCAAGTTAAATGAAAGCTTGTAAAATAATCAAGACTAGTCAAAATCACATAAAAATTTTTTATAAAAAGATTTAGTTTTTTAAAATATGCCGTCTCTAACAAAAAGAAAAAATGCATAATAATAGCTCTAAGTATTGCGCAATATTTAAGTAAGCATTATGGAGTGCAGTCTTCAATAATTTGAGTTACGATTTTTTTTACACCGAAGTTTCGTAAAATGAGGGCATTATAATGAATGCTACTGGCACGGTTTTCCTCGTAACTCATCTTGTTTGGCGATTTCGGCCTTGAGTGACAGGGACTTACTACTTTTTATCCCTTAAGGTAAAGATAGGGCAGATATTGCTATTGATAATAAGGACACAATTATAGTTGTAACTTTATTTACTCATTATCTTTGTTAAAAAAAAAAACTACTACAAATCAAACACATGAAGTCCGCACCCGTCCATTTTGTTTTAGACAAATACGCATTGATGCATTTATGTAAGTAAATGGAGCAGTGTACAAGACACAGTAAAAAATAATAGTAAGAAAGTGCAAGAACAGACCTTAAATTTACCGTTGAATACTAGCATCAGTAAGCAAATACCAAAGCTATATGCAGCGAATATTAAAATTAAAGTTTCAATATCAGGCTGAATACATACAAACATATGTGTGTATGTATGGACATTAGGTTTGGTTGCATTAAAAAGTTCGGCATCTTTTTACCTCCCTTTTATTAGCTCGGGATGTAACTATGTAATATTGATGCGCCTAAAAGATGCAGCGATTTCTATTCTCAAGTACATACCTGATGACAGTACGAATGGAAATTATAATAGCGAGGTTTTAGTTTTTTAAACTATAATTTTATTTCTTTACTCATCATCATTTATAAGTTATTTTTGAGAACTAAACTTATTTCTAAGCTCCCATTGTCCTAGACTAGGTTCTTAGCCTACTATTGTTAATAAACAGAAAAGTTGCATCGACTTTATATATGTATCTATTTCGACCGGTTTATTGTTGATGTTGATAGATAACTCATACGCCATGGCATGCGCGTCAACAAGTGCACGCCAAGTCTGCATGATTACTTGTCGGCCAGCCTAAATTACTCTTTTGCCAAGGTGTATGAGTTATCTATGAACACCAACATTTACTCCGGTCGAAAATAGAATTAATTTTTACGCTTCTAAGAAAAAAATCGTCTTTTGTTAAAATATTTAATTTTGTAAAGAGTTCAGTGCTCTATAGTGGAGAAGAAAATGAGTTACTAGAATTTAGTACGCCAAGGAGCAATGCTAGCTAGATGGGATCTTAGAAAGATGGACAGGTAGTACTCAGAAATGTCTTTTCAACGATATTCAACATGAATAAAATATTTAGTTAAAAACTTGGAAAGGACGAACAATTTTATGACGGCAATATACTCTCAAAGGACGTTTTCAAATGCAAACTTTGTTTTCGTATGGGTACCAACAAAGTCTAATGTACTTATACCATCGCATACTGATGCTCTTATAGGAGAAACATATAAAGGTGAAAAGAACCCAATGACCAGGCCGAGCCTACCAAAATAACATGCGAAACAAGGCGACACCGAAGCACTAGCAAGCAGAAACAAGGAAAATGAAAACAGCAATAATAACAGATGCCCAAAACAAGTGAAAGCACTAATAAACAAAAACGATGATACGCTGCCAATTAGCATACATCCGAGTGGAAAATAAAGCAAATGTGAAAGGCTAAAGACAACGGCTTGCGGCAGGTAAAATTTCATAATGAGTTATGCCGAGTGTGATGCCGGCAGCTAGTCAAAAGTGCAGGTTGGCTTTGCATATGCGGCTAAGCTGTTTGTCAGGTCAAACGTGGAAGGGAAAAGGAAAAGTATTTCAAGTGGATTGACTCTGTTTCAAGTAAGTAAGTAAATGAGGTTGAGTGATGCATTTTCGGGGATTTGCATGAAATTTGAGAGGAATGAATGCGAATGTATGCCCCAAAAATGCATATTAAGGCTGAGATGGCAGATATGCAGGGAAGTGTGTAGTTTAAGCTTTTTGAACTCAGTAAATGGCACATCCTGGCCTATTCCATTAAAATAGAGTCAACATTTAAAGGTTATTTAATGAAATGAAATAAAAATTTGTTTGCCGAAAGCACTCCAAAAGTTATCCCCGGAAGCAATCCAAGAGAGCTTTCCTTTTATTAAAAGCAGAACCGCTTACATCGCCCTCTTACGACGCTATCGAAAGTTTGTGTTTTGAAGGAGGCACTCGGGACAAACTCGAGATGGTAGCCAAGAAACCTCGATAATTTGGATCTATCTGCTAGAAAATCGGGTTTCTTTGTGAATCTTAATTTTTTTGCTGTTTGCTGGAAAGACTACGCCTGCTTTGGGAGATTCATGCAAGGATTTTTAGTGCCTTTCCACCCTTGAATAAAACAACTTAATTATGCAATAAGTTAGTTTATTGCGAAATAATATTTTTTTACTTTGCGCCTAAGCAAATTCGCGCTTTACATAAAAAATTTGTCCGCCTTCGTTGCGGCTAAGATATTTATGTACATTTCAACATTCGGTCCCAATTCATGTCTTTGTTTCAGACTGCAACTCTGGGAATAGTGAATTCGTTAGCCCCACTTCTATGTGCATGTATTTGTTTTAAAACATTCCCACCCTTCAAGTTGCTTTCTGCACGTATATCTTATGCAATGCAAAAAAAAATCAACTAACACTGATTTTATTTTAGCAATCACCAGAGGTTTTCAGCTGACTGCGCCGACCAGGCATTTATACTATAATTAGGGTTATGTGAATTTATAAATGCATTTCCGGTTTTCGAACGAGCAGTAAGACAACCTACTAATCACAACACACGTACATACAAATGCGAAAATTACACAGTATACGAAAGCATATGCCACAGGTGTGTCAAAGAGGAGCGCCCAAACAGCAAATACACTCTCCCTCAGGGGACATCGACGCGTTCATGGATTCGTGAGTACATATGTATATGTATATGGATTGCTAGTTGCTCCGGAGCAATGGCGGATATGGACACGCCAATGACCAACGCCTATGATAACGAAGGCGCTTCACCCCACTGCTGATGGTTTTGTTGCTCGGTTGGCTGGTTGGACGCCAAAAAGCGCTATCTTCATCCACAGTATACGGAATAAAAATTACTAACAACAAAATCAAGAAAAACAACAAAGGCAATAGCCGGACAACTGTATACGATTTAATGTGCACAATTATGCCAACAACAAATTGCGGGGAAACTTTATGTTCGGATGCAATAGATGTATAGTTACCAACATGCCCGACTAGAAGGTGGGGGTTCGGTGGTGTTTCCTCTGGGCCCGGATTTTTCAGAAAATAAAGTTGGAAGATAAAAGTTATAATATTTCGCAAAGTTGATAAATGTGAAAGCGAATTCTTACGTATCTACACATGTAGTATGGTTATTTCTAAATATAAATATATATATGTATATATATATCTGGTCTGGCTCTTGGAACATAGGAAGGTTTCCCACACCACCCGAAGTCAACAGACGTTGTTTTATTTTTGTTTTAAGAAATAATGCCCGTGGGTTTTATTTCTCTTTCAAAAAGAAATAATGCCCGCGGACTGAATTTCCTTATTTTTTGAAGGCCATATTTCCAATTTAAAAAAATACATCCACATTCCACTACTATACGCAAATATAATTCAAATTCAAATTAAAAGAAACTCAGCCATCAAAGTTTAACTAAAAATGTATTTATCATGAAAAAAAAAATTGTTAACTCGCGTATTTAGTACCGAACCCGGATTTTTTCTTTGTGGCCCTGCCAACACAGCTACACACGTACTATATAGTGCACATAATACGTGTGCCACATGACAGTGAACGAATGATGTGAATTGCAATGCCGGATATAATATGATAACTGGCAACGGTATAATAAGTAAAAACAAATAAAAACTCATGTCCCTCTGCATGGTAGGACGATAAGAGAACTAGGTGGACAAAATGCCCAAAAGTGAAGTCAACAAAACGGTCCTCGTTCTCAATACCTCTAATCCAGAATGTCAATTGGAAGTGTTCATCCCATATGGAGCCTCCTGTCTCGATTTTTACTTTATATATTTTTTTTTATAGTTGCGAAATGTTAAAACTTTTGAATGTCTTTAAAAACTGGTCCGATTTTTGTTGAAAGCAGTCAAAATATCAATACCGTTAGGTAAGTGAATAATTTAATATTAACTTAAAAAAAGCAAAAAATTGCCAAATTTTGTCAGTAAAAAAAAAGTATTTCTTATTAAAAAATTTATAAAGTAAACGCATACCAAAAAACAAAACTTACTTTTGCTTGCTTCGTCCGAAGTTCAAATTTAATTTGGAGCATTGCTCGAATTCGATGTCTTATCTTTTATGAAAATTAACAAATACTGTACC
The DNA here is from genome assembly GCF_013731165.1 of Rhagoletis pomonella. Classification (NCBI taxonomy): domain Eukaryota; kingdom Metazoa; phylum Arthropoda; class Insecta; order Diptera; family Tephritidae; genus Rhagoletis; species Rhagoletis pomonella. The sequence continues at coordinate 72,845,293 of NW_023458558.1, forward strand.
AGTCACTGCATGTTCTTTTGAAGTATAGGTAAATTAATAAGATGGACAGTGTTGTCAGAGTACTGCGCGGATTTTATTCATTTGTGTTGTGAATTGCTAACCTATCGTTTTTTTAGAATAAGAAATTGCGGAACTAAATTTATTAAAGATATAATTAACAACAGTGGGTTGAAGACGTTTAATCTCCGGACAAATCCAATTACTACATTCTGCTCTCATTTATCTGCATATAAAGTGGATAGTTAAAGCTGTTCGTGGAGTTGAAACAAGGTTTCTTATAAAGTTTGAAACATGGCTTCATGCAAGATTTTTGTTAACACTAGGAAAACTGAAAATTTGAATTACCCAGAAAGACCAAGAGCGGCGGTAAAATGACGTACTAAGACTTGTCTTTTTTTTTAATGAAAAAAATTTTTAACTTATTTATTATTTGTTAAAAAAAATACGCTTCGTTCATACAATCATTCAATGAAATGCAAACATTGTGGTAAAAAGGCCACCGCGGTCTTTTAAGGTAGACAATCATTTTTCATAAACGTATGTATATCCAGCTATCAGTATAAGTATATCAGAATAACGTAAACAAAGTAGAATTATTAAAGGTCGTCAAACCAAAATGCAATAGTTCCGGAAACATGTTCTATTAAAATTGCGATTGCGGTCACTTGACCGCATTGGTCTTTCTAGTGTTAACTCGCTGACTGCCGCTGCATCGGACACTGACACTGAATTTTTTTTACTTAAGGCTGGTTTTCATTATGTCAAATTCAGTGGCATTTGTCGTCAAATAAGTGAAAACGCATTGTCAAATGGGATCAAAAAGCGGTTTATCGATTGATTTCGATCATGATGGGTCTTAAGTCGCGTACATGCGCTGCTAAATCGGCTATCTGTCAGCTTTTGGTCCATAATATTATCGGTAAAGGTATAGATAAAGGAGATAAAGTTGTGTCAAAATATGTTGCCAAATTTTGGCGTCAAAATATGACATAGTGAAAACCAGTCTTTACACTAACACTGACTCTTACACTACTTCTGACCAATAGAGGCTGCTCCTAAAACTTTTGTTTACTGACATATGACACTAAATCTGATGATTGGCATGAAAGCTAAATTAGTCCGAATCATCCAAATTGATTGATCAGGCAGAATTAAGCATCACAAAACACGTGCCTATTTGGTTAACCTATGGTCGATTTTTTTCACACCAGTTTATATGCGCCAGCAATTGTCATATAACAAACTGTATTAAATTGTATAATTTTAATTTTTTAATGCTTCACTGCGAGTTTAAAGCATTTTTGTGTTGTTTGATACCCGTATTGTAATATTTCATTTATTTTATAAGTTTAATTGAATACGATTTTCAAACAGGCGGCAACCCTCCCCAAAAATATTTTCCGCAGTAAACTTTCCTAAACCTCATCAGTTTGATACCAATATTGCAATATTCAATTTATCTTATAAATTAAATTAAATTAAAATTTTCAAACAGGTGGCAACCTTCCACAAAAATATTTTCGGCTGTAAGTCTTCTTAAACCTCTTTTTTTAACAAACACATTGAACCATTTACATAATCTTATCAATTTACTTAAACAGCAAATTTTCAAACCGGTGTCTTTATTAAAGACCCCCATATCAATTTTTCGTTAATATCAATTAAGAGCAGACATCGGTCTGTTATAATTTTATTATATAGTATGTATAGATTTCCACCTTGTTGCTATGTATTTGCGTTGCACCTTCTTACTTTTAACTAAGTACCAATTTTTTAAAAAGTTTTTTCATTCTTAGCCCTTGATTGTTTAAATAATATGAAAATAACATGAAAATGTATTGACAGAGTAACACAATCGATATGAGAAACTAAAACCAAACCAGTAAGAATATATTTATTAGTTAAAACGTAAGAGATTACTTTTTCCACTTAGAATGCCGATCTATCCCACTGTGCACCGTTGCTTTTGCCTGATTGCGAAAAACGCCTTTATCGTTGTGTTAATGGCTACTCTACGTGAATGTAAACGACCACCAGGCTGCATAGGCATGTACATGACCAGGTTGAAAGGAGATGCAAAGGAAGAACTCTCCCGAGAGTAGCGCGAACGCTTTTTCTGTGCGTGCACGCATGCAAATGAGTTTTCACTTGCAATAATGACCACCAACGCTAACAAGCCAACGAACTAGTACCTAGTAAATACAGAAGGATACTCACCCATGCGTGCAATGGTAAAAATAGTGTCATGCTAGATGTGTGCGTGCGAATTTTCGCATGAACTGTTGACTACTCGCACAAGCAGAAACGTGCAAAACACATCGCCTTGCCAACTTAGTGCACGGACTTTGAAAAAATTAATAATGATAGATTTTACACTCAAAAAATGGTAGAAGTTGGTAGATTTTTTAAAAGAAAAAAATTAGATACATATAAGAATTCACCTTGAGATAAATGGTATTTTTATATAAACCACAAAAAAATTATTTCACGTCAATAAAATATTCAACAAAAAACCTCTACATAAAACTGGGCACGTATCACGGCATCCGTGATTGAATGAAAGGATTTGAATCGAAGGAAATAAAATGACCGCTTTTTTCTCTCCAAAACAATTTCGATTGGAAAAGCGAACTTACTACCGAATGCTAAAGAAGAAACTTCGTATTAAATTTGATTCGATCACGGATGCTCTGATGCTGACCACGTATAATTTAATAGGAGGGAGGCTCAAACCATTATTCTCCGCTATAAAATTTTTTGATAAAAATTAGATTTGAAATGGTTGAAGTCTGCATGGCTATGGTCAGAGTTAACTTTTCATTTTTATTTAAGGTGTTGGATGAAAAAATATGTATGTATGTTCATTTAAATATCTTCGCTTTCTTTTCGGAAAATATTGATAGATTTTTAGCCTTTGTTGGAAAAATTGGTAGAAAATATAATATAGCCCAAAAAGTTGGTAGATCCACCAATAAAGTGGTAGTCCGTGCCCTGGCCGTGCTTCATTTGGATGTTTTTGTTGCTGCATCCGAGTTTGTTGAATGCTCTACAACTATCGGTGGTGTTGACCACAGCTGTTGCGGTTAAGCGCATTCATAAACATCAAAAGACAATGTGTGCACACAAAATATTTATAATAACAGCAAATTCGCATGTATGCAAACATACAAAAACATATAGTATATACGTAATACACAGGTAAGTGGAAACTGGAGTGAATTCAAAAGCAGAATGAATGATGAGATGAATTCGTTTCCACACATTTATGACCACTCGAACGTAAGTTGAGTATGGAAAAGTGCGAATCAGCTTTATTTCATTAACGACTTTATGTATAGCGGTGAGTTTAGTGCTTTGCTATATACTTTGACCTCTAGCAATTCCATTTGTTTGCTTATCAATTTCTCACCGCAAGTTTATGAACGCTTAATTAATTGCTTTGGAAACACAAGTGCGATCTTTTTTATAGCTTTGAGCCACTATTGCCTATGAGTACTGTTCGCTGACTTTTGAAATTCTGAATAATGGTTAAAATAAATGCAAAGAGTATACGGATGTCTTTGTTTGTTTATTGGGTTAAATTTGTATGAGATCGATTTAAAAAATTATTTCATTTTCTCTTGGGCCTTTGCCCATTTTAGTAACTTAGAGAATTTGCAATTAGTTTAATTGGCTTCTGATTCAAAAGAAATCGTAAATATTTATACGAAATAGAAAAAAATATGATTAAAAAAAATTTTTGAAAACAAAGTGGAATGAAATATAATGCTAATTTTGTTTCTACAAAAAATGGCGCCTTTTAATTATCCCTTCCTCTTTTCGTGTTTGGTTCTAAAATAATGACAGAGGGTGAGACAATTTTGTGTTCGTTTCTTAAAATGCCACACTCTTGTAAGGCTAGAAAGGCACATTCCCTGCCCTTTGAAGTTTTGTCAGGGATGATGGTTGCCCTGAAAATCAAATAGTTGCTTAAAACGACAACATTATGAATTACGTGAGCTAAATACGGTCAAGAAGGCAAAAAAAAGCCCTTTTACAAGGTTGAGTCTAACATCTAACACATTTTGCACCGGGGAAGCACACTGTGTTTCTCAAAAAAAAGAGATGTCACGACTTTGTTGACAAATAGAATCTCTTGGGCCTTCTTTGGTGCACGTTGACCCAGACAAGTCTATACCATCGACTGTTCCTTGGTCTCAGATGTATTGTAATGGGTCCGTGTGTCATCCACTGTTACGAAAAGATATAAAATAGATCCCGCATTGAAGTTGAACATCGACAAACTGTTAACTGATTTAGTACAATTCAATGATGTTTATTATTCAGACTAAATTAATTTCAGTTATGTATACTTACCAAACTCTAAAAAATAAATGAGCCTAAATTGAATTTAAGCAACAAAAATTCACCACAAATTACTTTATGTGTGCATTTCCAAAATATGTTTCCGCTATGATAAAAATAATTGGTAGGCTTAATTATACAGCTTTAATAATTCACGAGAAAAAACGTGGTTTTTTCAAAAAAGATAAATATGCACAGCTTAATTTATTATCAATAAAAGACATAACAAATTGATTCATTTCCACTTTTGCTTTTCGCGGAGTCATTGTGTACGGCCTCATTCTGTAGCATAATTTTTTCACATATTCGTGGAGTCAAACGTATTTCCGCTTTTATTTAATTGAGTAATGCGCAATGCATTACACATATATGTAAATTAATACATTAAAATATAAGCAATCATTTATCTTAATTGCGCACATATTTCATAATTTACGAGTTTATAAACAAACCAGTTGTTAAATGAGTTGTAATTGGGTCATACGAGGGTCAATAAACAAGTATTTAGAATTCGCAAAGCCATGCATTGTAAAATTTGCAATTAAGCCTTGTCATACTTCGCTCGCCAATGAAAATCAAGAAGGATGTCAAAATATCGGTTTGTACGCCAGAAACCATCGGCGCTGTGCACAGGATCATAACGAAAGATCGTCATGTGACATATATTGAGATTGAGGCGGAGCGAGGCATTCACGCATACATACAATATTTCATGAACATTTCGACGCCTCCAAACCATACCATGCTAAGTCAACTTAGACTTAGACTTAGACTTAGCATAGTATGGTTTGGTGGCGTCGATTTGGCCGTTAGATAGATTCATACATACGTATGAATGGGCGCCCTGTATCCCACATAATATGGCAATTGCTCAAATAAGAGGAAAAACGACAAAATGGCCTTTCATCAACCAGTTCGCATTTGCTCATCTCCTTAAGAAAATGATTTTCTAAGCACTCAAAATATCGAATTGATGGGTCATCCGCCGTGCAGTCCTGATTTGGTACCTTCTCTTCCCCAATACATCAAGGATAAACTTCGCGGACAGCGATTTTAATCGCCAGAAGAAGCCGTTTAAAAACCATGTATTGCGGTAATGATTTCACTGAGGCAAAAATGCTTCATCCGCTGGTGTATAAATCATGCTGAAGAATATCTTGAAATCCAGTAAGAGCGTTTGTACAAAAAATAGGGGTTTTAGGCATTCTGAGGACTTTTTAGTGACACTCGTAATTAGTATATGTGTGCAACACACACTAGAAAAAATAAACATTTAGTGAAAGAAGCAAATACTTTGAGTATTTAATCCATAAAGATTTACCAAGCAAACAATACTTCTCTGTAGAAGTTCCAAGAGATTATAGGATTTGTTTTTGTTTTTTGTTCTCCAGTTATTGATATCCACATCACTTTCTTTACGTATGTATGTACGCCTGCCTGTGTGCAGTTAGCAACTTAAAGCGAAAAAACTGTTGAGAATCAATTGCTGCATCAATTTCAATCAAAGACAGCTGTGAGCTTAAAATAAAGGCACCAAATTAAGGCCACTATTGAGAGGAAATTTCTTTTCAAATACAAATATATAAAAAGGAAGCAAAATGCTGAAATGAACAACTGCAGGCAAGTTGGTGACAAACGACAAGACGCACCGGGGAATACGAATATAACTGCACCAACTAAGAGCTACATAAGTGTAGAGCAAGTAGCTTACGAAATAGTAAAAACAACAAGTTCATCATCATGGTAGGAGGTTTCGGAAATTGGAAAGCAACAACGAAAACTTAATGGAATATAAACAACCGAATGAAGGAGTAAACAAATGCAAGCAAAAGTAAGCACAGCAAATATAAAGCATCCAACAGCAGATTAGTCCATTGATGTGCGGAAAACAGACCGAAAATTTTGCTACAAACGGAAATCGGAAGTGTTGTTCAGACACTAACGAGCAAGTCGACGAAAAGCCTGACGACAATAACGACAACGATGAAGGCGATTCCGTAACAATGCTCTGTGGCTCGGGGTAGTGACTTCTCGACAAGGAGGAAGCACAGTAAGAGGCAGCAGATGATTTCGATTGCAGAGGAAGTCGTTGAATGGCGATTTGAAGAATGCTGCTGACGACTCAACAAACAAACAAATAAATGCTTGATTTGTTAATGGTCGCAAAGGTAAATACATATGTGTGTATATAAAGGGGATTACAAAAAATAAAAGATACAAAAAAGGAACAAAAAATGTACAAAAAAATTTAACAAATTCTACAGAAGCTGACCGCTCAGCAATTTACATATTTGTTTTTAAATGGTAAAAATATTCAACGACGAGGTCGTCAACGATTTTTGTTTGGAATAGAAAAATTTAATTGTACAAATTGCTATTGTTAATTTTTTTGCATTGGAAAGGTCGTACACCCTTTCGTTCAGTTATCGAAATGCAACAAAAAATTCCGTTTTTTCTTTTTTCTTTTTAGTTTAAGCCGCAAACGTAACATTTGCGGCGAAGCAATTGAAAATTTACATTTGCTTATTTACACTTGCGGTCGACCTGTTGGGGAGGCAAACAAAATTAAATCGTTTATCATATTTATTAATAAAAGCATAGGGGATATTTGTACTTTCTTCTTTCTGCCAAAGACTAATGAATACTTATAAGAAATATAAACATATCTAGTATACATACGCCTATGGCCAAAATAGCAAAAACACTGAATTTTGACCTGTTTGGACCATTTTCTTTTGTTTGTTTAATGTTCATTAATACAATTTTAGCTCAGTATGTAACAATCTGGCAAATCCAAACTATTAATTTCGTAAATTTTACAAAACCAAAATTTTCGAATCGAAAACCATGTAATTTGTATTCTAAATTTTCACTACATGTTTATAAAAATATTTGAGGGATTCAAACCGTGTCGTATATGTCGTATTATTATATTTCGTAAACTTTAAAAGCTTAAATGTTTAGAGAACCTAAAACCACAACCAACTATTTTTTTAACACTGTGAAAATTCATAAAATGACGTGATGGTACTTTGCGAACCCCCGTAATAATTTTTTTAGGCGTTCGAAGTTTACAACATACAACACTAGGACACTTACCACACCGTTGTCAATACTCCAATTGTTTTTTTTTTTCAAATTTATAATAATGCCGGAACAAAGTATTGACACAGCAAATTTTTTACAATATGTGCGACAATTTTTATTCTAATATTTTTCCGCCAATTTTGTATAAGGATTTGGTTCATTCTACAAAAAAAAACGTAAAAATATGATTCCTAAACTTTGTAAAAAACTCGCGAAAATTCAGCAAATTTTCATGGAATTTTTCAACTTTTTAATCAGATTTTTGTAAATTTTTTCGAGTACGGAGATTTGTAACCCAATCAATTTTATTATGTTGATAAAAAATTATATTTTCTATAAAAAATGGGTTTTTATTTATAAAAAAAAAAATAAAATATGGTATGAAAGTACTGGCTTTCCAAAGTATTGCTCACTGTTGCTTTCATCAGTCGCACTGCTTGCCATGTTTAATTTTTCACAAACATAAAATTTATGTCGCAAATTTTTCAAACATTTATTCATTTTTAATTTAATTTAAATCACAATATATACATATGTATGAATGAACAAAATGTTTAGATTTTATTTGCTGCTGTCATTACTACGGCATGTAAACAAAGTAAAAGTAGTGTTAGGTTAGGTTGAAAAAATACAGCTCCAACTTTTCGTTTTATTCATAATTTTTGAGCCATCTTTCTTAAGTACTTTCATATCATAATTAACCATTTAAATGTAAATAAAAACCCTTTTGTAATAGAAAATATTATTTTCTTTTTAGTTAAGAAAGTCAATTGCCCTATATAAATGTTATTTCTTCTCATAAAACATTTCACTTAAACACTTCTTATCACGATAATCTCATCATCTTTTTTAACAAATATAATGTAATGATCTTTGTCACATCATCTAGCATAACTTTTCAATGAAACAGGCATAAATAATGGATTAGGTACTCAGCCTTAAACACAGTAAAAATAAAATTTTTCTATGAAAACCCATAAAAATAGCAAAATTGTACTACATCGTGACCTAGCGTATTAGTATTAGGTAACCAAGTAGTTTTAAGCAAAAAAAAAAAACGACTTAAAAAAAAATATATATATATATTTCATGATCCAATGATCGGATCTAAACCAGATTAGTCCGGGATCACCTGTGAGACACTACCTTTCCGATGCAAAAAGAATTATCGAAATCGGTTGACGTGATCCATAGTTATGCGGTAACATACATAAAAATAAAAATCACAAATGAATTCCTCGATCCAAAAACAGTAATATAATATAACTTTTCAGAAGAATTTCATTGTTTGAATGTTACTAAATTTTTCCTGTATACAGGATCACCAGATTTAAATGCGCATAAAAAATGAACCAGATCCATAGACTAAAAATCCTTTTGGGATTTTGCTATGGGAGGTGTAAGCTTTCAGTTCCGTTTGGTTTTATCAAATACGAAGACACCTCAATTTTGTATCAGTGTTATCGATTGCATCTTTTATTCTCACACTGCGATCCTTGCGGACATACTAATACCCTCAAAATGCATTGCTATTGCATCAGGGGCGCACCCAGGAAAATATTTTGGGAGGGGTTTATACTTCTGAAAGTTCGCTTCAGATAATATGCTCTTTAAGGTACATTTATGCAAGTTTTTTCGTAAATTGCACTTTATTTACATAAAATTAGCAAAGAACTCAAACATTTGTAACCGACTTCGAAAAAGGGAGAGGTTGTCAATTCGACGGAATATTTTTTTTTTCTTTTTTATGTATGCTACCGCATAACTTTGAACCATGTGAACCAATCTCAACAATTTTCTTTTTAATCGGAAAGATGGTACCTCAAGGGTCGTCCCGTAATTTGAAAATTACTTGTTTAATATAAAATTCTATAAACACAAGATGAGCTTAACTTTCAAAAGTAATAAAAAAATTAAAAAAATTGTTTTAATGTTCATTTTCCTCAATTTCTGGTTTCTGGGTTTCGATTGATGTGGTGATTTTTGGGAAAAATTAAATGGACTTTCATTTTTATTATTTAGGTAATTTTGGTGGAACGAATTCGAAGTTGGTAAATTAAATCTTCGAATCCTTGTTAAGTACATATCAGTGGTAAACTCTTTTAGGCTGTAAGTTGTAAAAAACAACAGTAAGTGAGTATGCATTGCATATTTTTAGGACAATGGTTTCATTCGAAGTTAAAATTTTAAGAGCTCTCAATAAAAACGAAAAATTCATATAAAATTACGCAGAAGAAATAGAATAGAAATTTTCTTCTATCAAAATTTCTTAAATAAGTGTGCATCTCCCAAGAAAAAAATGCTCGTATATTTATTTCTTCAAGAAAATTTACAGCAAAAGCAAAGTGCTATTAAATAAAAAATATTTCTTGTTATTTTGCTTGAGAGCCGGCTTTAGGATACAGTTTGTCTTTCAGGTTATTAGGTTTAGGGGGGTTTGAACCCCAAAACCCACCCCTTGCGTGCGCTAATGTATTGCATGCATGTATTCAATTATACATACATATATTTATAATGGCTATCAAATATTGATGATATAGCGAAAGCATATTGTGAAAATATTACAATGCCAATACGGCAGAAACGCTCGCATCAAGTGGTGAAAATGTATTCATAAAAAACATTATTTTGCAGCAACTAACTATTGCAAAGTACGACTTGCAATAAGCCATATGTACGTAGATTTGTAACGATAATACATACATACTCATACATTTCCGCTCCCCTTCCTTTCATATTTCTGTTTTTGTAATCAATGTATGTAAGTGCATATGTAATTCTCATGTTTTCTGTCGATAAAAATCTATAGTTGCGTGTGTGTGAGAATGCAGCACATGTTGCATGCAAGCACAGCAATATAAGGATTGGTACGAAAGCATTAGCGTGTAATTCACAGAGTAAAAGCAAACAGACTGTAAACTAAATCGATTTTGCAGGTAAGCCGGAATGCTGACTTTTATTTACAAATTGAATTTCTACACATGATAGAAAGCTTTCAGAGACGCTCTGCTTACATCGCAGGATATGAATCATGGAATTACTAAAATACTTAAAATAAAACCATGCTGCAAAGGTAAAAGGCTAGAGTATTTCGTTCTCACTTTTTAGTTTTTATTAATATGACAAACTTTCACTGGTGCTGAGATAAAAATATTTCATCACTTAACGACTAAATCTTAAATTCAATAGAGAAATTGAATGGAAGAGCTCCTCATCCATGTTTTGCAACATTAACCAGAAATAAAGGTAAAATGCAATCTGGTGCGCGATTACCTTAAACAAATTAAATAAGTTTTCATTACCACTCGCTTCAAAGTGCCAGCCAGCTAGCCAGCCGTTCATTCAGCTACCTAGAGAAGCCAATGATTCACTCATCCGGTAGAGGAACTTTTCCACTGTTAAAAAACTCTTGCATCAATTTCGAACTAGATATGACAGGATAGCGGAAAAAGTGCTCGCAAAAGCAGTGGCCCATTCAAATAAATCGCACAAATTTTCTCCGAAATGAACTAATTTTAATTACAACTTCAATTAAAAAATAACACAAAGTTGTAAATTTTTTGCTACTGCTGCTACTACTGCTAATGCAACATGCAACGGACAAACCATCCACTGAGACGGGAGGAAGCAATTGCAACTTTGCAGTGAACTGCAAATGAAAAAAGGAGAAATAATCATAAAAGGATTACAAGTATAGATTATGGGGGAGGTGGTTTGGGAAGCGGCGAGCTGATGTAAGCGCGTGAAGGTGCAAAAAATACACAACAACAAAGTGTAAGCGCGTAAAAAGTGAAATTAATCTAAAAAGTTTTTAATGCGCTTTTAAATGATAACGCTGCCACCGACATAGCCACCGAGCCAGGCAGTAGACAACTTGCTGCAGAATGAGCAACACAATGAAGCACCAACCAATATACCCGCCGTCGGCAGCAACGGCAATGCCATAAAATCACACTGGAATGGCGCATGCAACAAAAGCACACCCAATACACACACACACAAAAGAAAACAAGGGGCTGCGTAGACACCGCCAAGCAATGGGAAGCTCAGCGCAACAGCTGTTTTTCCTGGCTCGCAGTCATAGCAACGCCAACGTGGAACTGAGCGTGCCGTCTCCGCCTGCTTTCTGTGAATTTGCATATATTTCAGAAATTATTCGGAGCAGGGATGAAAAAGTAGGTACAATTGTACCTTTTTCCGACGTTTGATGACTTAAAGGTACATTAGGTACAGTCAGTAGATTTTAGGTACAATTAGTATTATTGACCCATATTCGCTTTTTGATTTCTCGAAATATATTTAGAATGCTTTCGAAGTTACTTACGGCAATTTTATTATTTTCTCTAGACTTGTTGCGCCTATTAAAAGGAATCGGATAAATTAGCAGACTTTTCGTGTTGTTGCTGGATAAAGAAGTATACTTCGCAAAGCGTGTTTTTTTGATAGATACAGGCTCAGTTGAAAAAAAAAACATAATCATGTTTAAAGTACATCCATCTTTTGTAGTCATGTTTTAAATAAAATTTATAAAAAAAAAACAAATGAATTATGTAACTTTTTTTAGGTACAATCTGTCTCATTTAGGTACATATATTTTATGATATTAGGTACAATCTGAAATTTCCATTTTTCATCCCTGATTCGGAGGCTTCCCTCTTCTCGCTTGCTTTGCTGTGGCAGCTACTGTCTGTTGCCTGTTGTCTGTCGCTTGCTATTCCTACTTTTTATTGCTATGAGTAGTTTCTGTGTCGGTACCGCGAAGATGCCGAACAATGGCAGAGGCGGCAGAGGTACCCAGCAGCTACCAACAAGCCTGGCAAATTTAAATGGTTTAAATGAGTTTGTTGTGGCAAGAAGGAAGTCAGCCAACCACCAACCTGTTGCATGCAACCACCGGCGATGTCGAAATGAACGGTGGATGGGAGGATATTTTAAATTGCTCGAGTTGAACGCGTATTATGATGAAGTTGCAATTATTACAATTTAGCGAAGTGGCTTCGTTGTTTTTGGTGGCAAGTAAAATTAAACAGAAGAACAATAGAAAGTTTTCCTCTGAATCACTTGAGCTACATTATTACGTAGAAACACATAAGTACTTACTTATTGTAAGCACGCACAAACGTATATAGATACATAAAACACATATCTATGCATTCGTTCATAATTGAGACATCCATAAAAAAACTTTCAAAAGTAAAAGTTAAGCCAGTGATTAAAAGACCTTAGAGCTAATACGACTACCGGTTATGAGATAATTACTGGCAAAATACTAAAACAGCTCCCAGAAGAAGGAATCACTTTCCTACATTCTTACATTTATATCATCTGACCAGGTTTCGTTCCACCTCAATGTAAACTTGCTCTAATAAAAATTATTCATAATTCAGAAAAAGTCCAGACAAAGTTGAGTCATATCGTCTGAAAAGTTTGCTACACGTCGCCCCCAAAATTATGGAGATATTTTTCTCAAGAAATTGATGCCAGTAATACAAGAACGAAAGACAAAACACGGCACAATCGAACAAGTGCACAGGATTGTAAACTGCATCAACACTGAATTCGAACAAAAAAAAGTATTGTACAGCTCCACGCCACTGATCCCGTTATATATCTGCTATACATACACATCAGGAGAGGCAATTTTTGCCAATTTTGCAGACGAAACTGCAGTTCTCGCAATGGACACCCTTTCACTGGTTTTCGATTAAGCTTCAAAATGGTCTAAACAAAATAGCCCGATGCCCTAAAGAATGGCGAATTGAGCCAAATGGGACAAAGCTGCCCAGGTTACGTTCTCCCTGCTGTCATTACTACCGTAAAACCTGCCCGCCAGACAAAGTACTTAGGCATGCATCTCGACAGCAAGCTTATGTACGTAGAAAACTCATATTTTCACTAACCTCAAAGCACTGGGAATGAAGCTCAGAAATTAACACTCGTTACTGAACCCAAATTTTCGAGAATAAGCTCTTACTCAATTTATCTATCATAATCACATGGAATACAATTATGTGGTTTTGGAGCAACCTCCAATACAAAAATACTCCGAAGGCTGCAATCAAAAACTCTTAGAATGATTGTGAACGCTCCGCTCTATGCCACCGTGACCTTAAAGGACGCCTCAGCGCACCAACAAATATTCATGATCACCGACTTCTTTAAATTTTAAGCTCATGATTATTTTTATTTAGTAATGCAATTTAAATATTGTTCAATGTTAAAAAAACAACGCAAATAAATATATGAATAAATTAAATAATAATAATAGTGTTCATTTAAAAGTTTACTGAAACATAATTTTCGTTCAAATAAACCTTAGATTTATATTTTTAATATAATTGTTGCGTGTGTTTTCTTACCTTCTTAATTATTGAAAACTTCAATGGTGATTTGTTTGCATGAAACTCCTTTTAAACACAAAAGATTCATTAAGCCACTTCATAACTTGGCAGCAATTCGAAACATCAAAGCAATCCATAAATGCTCTTAAAAATATGTACACTGGTGGTGAAAAGTGTACGAATGGAGTTTTTTTTAAATATTTAAAATGTTTTCCAAGCAAAAATTTTTTGTTATTTTGTTTTTGTTTTTTTTTTAACCTGATATGGAATTCATCAAAGTTTTGTGCTTTTTAATCAGAATTTTTATAAAATTTTTGCGTATGCAGTTACGAGGTAAAAAAGTTTTAAGCGGCTAAATAAATCGCCTAGCTTTTTAGTATTTCTTTTTCCTGGCGACTTTTGCGGTTTTTTCATATAACAGGTGTAATTTACAAAAACTAGCGTTCTTGCGCATTGTCTTCTACAAGAAATTCATGTTTATATATAAAAAAATGCAAAACGCCGTGAAAAAAAGAATAATATTAAAATTCTATGCATTTTTTTTGCCCCTTTCAACTCTCACTTATTTTACTAAAATTCCATAAGCCTTGTTACTATAATAATAATAGATTGGCGCTTACACATATGTTAGTGTTTGGCCGAGCTTCTCCTCAGACTTGTGGCGTGCGCCTTGATGTTGTCACTCAAAGCGGAGCGACCTACAGTTTTACGCCGGCTCCGAACGGCGATTGTATTTTTATGAGAAGCTGTTTTTTATGTCAGAAATACACTCGGATGGTGCCATTGCCTACCGAGGGACGACCGCTGTTAAGAAAAACCCTTTTTTCTATATTTGTGGCGAAGTTGCTTTGACCAAGGCTTGAACCCAGGTGCTGATGAGTGCACTGCTTACCGCTACACCACAGCGGCCTTACTTGTAACTGCATACCCAAAAATTAAAAAAAAAAAAAAATTGATTAAAAAGCGCAAATAGTTAAAGAGATTTTTTGAATCTTTCTGAGTTCTGCGTAAAGTTTGAAAGTTTGATTTATATGGTTTTGGTTAAAGCATAAACCATATTTCTATAAAAAAAAATATTAAAAAAATTTTAGCTTGTTATAAATATGTTATTAATTAATCCCAACGGCTTTTTACCCTCCATTCCCGCCCAACCGACACGAGGGGCGCAGTCCGCATGACGTACGGAACCTTTTTTTTTTAGTTTTTTGGTGCCGAGTAGTGGAAACAGGAGTTTGTTAAGTGTCGAGATCTAAAACTATTCAGCTACAGAATCAAATTCATCAGCTGATTGGATATGCTAAAGAGAGTATTTCAATTATTGAGAGTGGAAATAATAGTTTTCTTTATAGTAAAAATTGAGTCCGATACGTCAAACGTGCTGGAATGACAGTTAAAATCCTGACATAAACCACGGAATGATTCGTTTAGTTCAAAATTAGTTTTGCATAGCTTTAAAAATAGAGGTCGAAAGTGTCTTGACACTCGAGAAGGAACATTAAAATTTACCTCAGCCAGGAGGGCCGGGCTATTAATCAAGCCTGTCATTAATTTCACGATAAATATTGTACCTAGCATTTCTCTACGGCTTGCGAGTGTAGGCAAATTTATGAGCTTTAGACGACTTGTGTAAGGGGGGAGATTGTAATCTGAATCTCAGTTAAAATTACGCAATGCAAAAAGCAAGAATTGTTTTTGAATTGATTCAATCCTTTCTGAATTAACTTGGTAGCGGGGATTCCAAACAATAGATCCGTATTGTAGTATAGGTCTAACTAAACTGGTAAAAAGAGCTTTTGTAACATAAGGATCTTTGAACTCTTTTGACCATCGCCTTACAAATGCAAAAACGCCTTTGGCTTTATTGACTGTGACATTAATATGATGGTTGAAATTGAGTTTGGAATCCATTGTGATACCAAGATCGACAAAATTGGATACCTGCTCCTATAATTTGATATTGAATAAACAGCTGGTTGAACAGCCCTCCGAGAGAAACACATAACTTTACATTTTTGAAGGTTTAGTGACATATAGTTTGTATTACACCAACTAACCACGTTGTTCAGATCCGCTTGTAACAAAGACCTTTCTTCGATAGAGGACAATGTTTTAAAAAGTTTCACATCATCGGCATACATTAAAATTTTTGAATGTTTTATTATAGAAGAAATATCATTAATGAATATCAGGAACAGAATCGGACCAAGGTGGCTTTCCTGAGGAACCCCTGAAGAAACTTTAATGATGAACAATTATTAACAATAACTCTTTGTGTTCTATCAGAGAGGTAAGATGAGATCCACTGAAGAAGACTGGGCTGAAAGCCGATTAGGTCGAGTTTACGGATGAGTAACGAGTGACATACTTTGTCAAAAGCTTTACTGAAATCGGTGTATATTACGTCGGTATGAGCATTTTCTCTAAAACCGTTTGAGACATGAGTTGTAAACTCCAATAAATTAGTCATAGTAGATTTTCCTTTAGAAAACCCGTGTTGAGATTGTGTAATTGAAGAAGATATAGAATATGTCAGCTGGTTAACAATAATTGCTTCGAATAATTTGGGGATAGCGGAGAGTTTCGCTATGCCTCGATAGTTTTCTATAGAGGACCTGCTGCCGTTTTTGTGAAGTGGTATTATGAAAGACTCCTTCCAGGCTGACGGAAAAACGCCATGTTTAAGTGACAAATTGAATAGAGTTGTTAAAGGCTCGCAGATGTTCTCAGCGCAGTTTTTAAGAAAACAGGTCGGAATATGATCAGGTCCAGGCCTAAATTACGCTTTTAAGGTTTTTAAATAGTGTTAAACTTCATCGGAAGATATTACTGGAATATAAGCAGAGTTGATTGGACAAACCTCGTACGGATAGTCTCCACTTATAGGGAAGGCTACAGAATAATTGGACCTAAAGAACCGAGCAAACATGTTGGCAATGAGTTGGCTGTCGCTAGATAAAGTATTGCGATAATGCATAGCGGACGGAAAACCATGTGCCTTACGCTTTGAATTTACGAAACCATAAAATGATTTAGGATTGTTAATTAAATTCTTCTTAATTTTACATAAATATGAATTATAACATTTCTTATTTAATGCAAAGTAGCTATGCCGCAAAACTGAGTACCTTAGGTAATCACTGTGTAAGCCCGTTCTTTTATACAGTTTAAAAGAGTGCGACTTTTTATTTTTAAATTTTTTAAGCTCTTTAGTGAACCATAATTGTATTGGTTCTTCATGAACAATATTACGTTTTGGCACATACTTTCGAAACAAATTGAAAACAGTATCATTAAAGTGCTCAACGCTACGCTCCACGTCATCTCTATAGATAACTTTGAAAGTTCTTTGTTAATTTTCCTGAAATTTGCTTTCGCAAAAACATATCTAGTACTTGAACTTGACTTATTATTATGTATTTCATTTATGATTTCGTAGCTTAACTCAAGAGCAGGATGGTATGCATCTTCCGGCAAAACTAGGGGATCACACCGATTAACAGAGGCCTTCGGAACATCATCAACGTAAACGAGAACCAAGACCTTTCCAAACTTATTTGGACATATATTTATTTGTTTGAGGCAAAGTTCAGCCATTTCCTCCAGAAATACATTGTAACTATCTCTAGATGAAACTGGTACAACATCGGTGTTAATGATGTTCCATGAAATGTGTGGCAGATTTAAATCGCCCAAAACAATCATAGGATGCCGTAAGCATTGCATTTACGGTCTCAAGTAAAGAAACTAGCTGCATATATACTGATACGGCAGAATTAGGAGTGATGTAGCAAAGAGCTAAATAAATATAAGTCTTTCCAGCCTGTACACGTATACATTTAAATTCGGTATATTCAATGACAGGAAGACTGACTTCCTCGGATGGTATCGATGAATGCACCGCAAAAAGAACACCACCGCCGATTCTGCCCTCGCGGTCGCTACTGTATATTTAAGAATTAAAAATATGAGGTTTGAGCCATGTTTCGGTCAAGGAAATAATATTATAATTGCAGTCAGAACCTTTTAAATATAAGTCAGTTAATTTGGTATTCAAACCTCTAACGTTTTGATAGTAAATACTTAAATTAGACTTGCGAGTTAGTTTTTTGAATCCGAATTAAGATTAGAAATTTTAGCTACGTTATTATTACTTTTATTAGGTTTATACTCAAACTCGCGGACAAACGCCCCGGTCGGCCAAAATGAACTATTTAGTAGTGAATCAAAATCTTCGGAAGCTACATCAATTTTAAAAGATGACATATCGCGATCGTATTTAAAATTAAATTTACGAATAAATACATCTTTAGTTCTAATTTTAGTCGATATGTATGACTTTATATCATCCGATGAAGTATCTTTAGCAAATCTAGAGACAAAGATTGATCTTCTCGGAGGAATTACAACCAACTTTTTGGTAATGATGTCTGATGTGCGGGGCTCCGAATTATTAGGAGGAACTAAGTTAGACAGTGCAGCTTGAGATGTTGATGGCAACACTGTTAAATCAACGGTTTGACTATTTTTAGAAGTAGACCTAGTGGATATGGCTTTAGATATAGGAGGCTCCAATGCCTGAGGGCATGGAGAAGATAGATTAATAAGTTCCAAGGACTGGGATGGAGGATTTTTTTTACTAGAATCCGTGGCTGTCTTTTTAGGTGGACTAATAACACGTCCAACTTTATTCTTTCGGCTATCCTCAGAGTGCATAGGGTTGTCGAGACAAGTGAAAGACCTAAACATTTTTTCGTAATGCTTAAATTTCTCAACAAGCACCGACAGATCCTTCCCGATCTCAGAAAAACCATTTCTGGACTGCCTAAAGAATTTAAATAAATCAACTTCAGTTGATCTACATTTTTGACAAGACCAACGAAGACCCTTACCCTCGTTAATAGCGTCTAATATTCTACCGCTGAAACCAGCACATTTTATATGGGCAATCCCATCGCAGAGCCAGCATGATACATAGGAGTCGCTTTTAACGTTGCAATTGGTTATACCACGACATGTTTAAAATTATATTTATTTTTAGGTTTTAGAAGCAAAAAAGCAAAAACAGTTTTGAAAACTATGTATTAATCAGTGAACCAATCAGCTGGTAAATATCAGTCGGAAAGCTATGTAGCGAACAGTTTTAAATGCACTGTATATTTGACACCTAATAAACACAACGCAAACAGCTGTGACAAAGATGAAACAGCAGAAATTACAAAAAGACAAAAAGAGCAAAATCAATGTGCACAAACAAAAACAATTGTACAACAACAATATATTATATGAAACAAAATACTCGGCACATGCAATTAAGAATATAAAGTTAAATTAATCAAATTTACAGGAAATTTTGATGTTTTACTTATCTTTAAATTGTGCACCAGAAGTTTAATAACACTTTTTTAAATTTTTTATTTTAATAAGCGTAAACAGCTTTATAAAACACAAAATTTAAACAGATCACAGAAAAACACAGCTTCACAGCTTGACGTTTGCGTTGATAAATATAAAGATATATAAACGAAATATCGAAATATTAGTGTCAAACGAAAGAGTTTTAAGAAAACTATAGGCTGATCATAGTGAAATAATATAAAACGTCTTCATATTTGAAAGCAAAATTAGATTTTGTTATTATATTTTCTTTAGTTTCTGGTATTCGCTTTTTTCAATTCTGGCATTAAACCGTAGTTTGGTTGCACATCTCTGTCTTATTTCGGCTTAGATCCTCATCTTTATGGACTGAAAACAACAGCACTTCAACGCTATGTATGTGTGCTTTTGCGCAAGCGGCAAGAGTTTCTTGGCATATTTTGTTGATTTTTTTCATCAAATCGAAAAAATTCATAAGTTCTCACTCAAAAAGGTTAATGTGAAAGTCAAATCAAAGAAAAGATTGTGATAATAAATTGTCAAATAACAGTACCGAAATAGAATGTCATCGCTATCTGCACTACACTTAATATCTGCAATGTTATTTCGAATTTCCAAAATGAGAAGTCAAATTAAAGAACTGGGATTCTACATAGATGTGCACAGATTTTATTTTTTGAAGTTACAGGGCGATTTGAAATTTGATGAAATGAAAACCGACACCATGCGCGACCTCTCATTACTGAGAAATGGTTGAGATTAATCATTAGGAATATTTTTAGAGGTTTTTGAATAGGGATTCACATGTTTAAAAATTTAATTAAATGTTTGCGTTTTGACGCCATTCTGGTTCACTAGTTTTATGTATTAGCGGAGACCTTTGGCCTTTAGTAAGTATGTATGTATTTACTTAATTAGAGTTTTTTCGTTACATTACAACCGTTTTTCAGCTAAAGGCTCAGCTTATTTAGTGCCGCCGGATAACGTAATAGGCATGAATAAAACGAAAAAAGATCCAC
Source organism: Rhagoletis pomonella (assembly GCF_013731165.1). NCBI lineage: Eukaryota > Metazoa > Arthropoda > Insecta > Diptera > Tephritidae > Rhagoletis > Rhagoletis pomonella. Next base: position 72,865,457 of record NW_023458558.1, read on the forward strand.
ACCCACGTGCTTTCTACTTTTTCTTTTAATCGGCATAGCGCTAGCTTTATTATGACATGCTGAAATCACACCACAGCATATAAAATTCAAAACAATTAAAACATTTTCCAACCCTGCCTTAAAATTAAAAAAAAAATAATCATCAGAAAAGTAATAGTGCCCATAACTAACTAGTTATCGGATAACTTTGAGACTACAAGTATTCATTCATTTGATTTAAAACACTTTAGAAGCCTCATATTTTTTTTTAAATTCTGACCATCCCTTTACCCTTGACGGCCTCAACAGTTACAGTGTGGATATCATTTAAAATTACCTTTTATCTCCCTTCTGTCTTTCAAAATTCTAAGCTTTGAAATGCCTTTAACTGTATATTTCATTTCCGACAATTTTTGCCTATTAACTAGTATGTACTCACTCAAATATGTTCAACTAGCATACTGACATTTCGTATGTAGTTCTTATCTTGTTGTACATAGATAAAGTTTGTTTTGCCGCTTGGAAACAAGTTGTCGTTTTCTATAACCGCCGCTATTGTTCACAATTTGTTTTATATTAACAGTTTGCTTGGTGTCATTACTAACTTTAGACAAATAAATACCCAATAAACATTAAGCTTGGTTAATAATTCGAAAGTGATTTGAAGCGAATTTTTTTTCGAATGTACGAATGTGGCAAAGATTAATATTCGAATCGAGAGCTAGGCCATTCTCCAGCAAAACGGAACCTTCCTTATTCCATGTATTTTCCCTTCGTTATGAATTCGAATCCCTTCGAGAATGAGCTGGATTTCACTATCCCTTATGCTACTATGGTTTCCATTTTTATACCCGAGCGCACTTGTGCACAAGGGTATTATAACTTTGTTCACATAACGGTTGTTTGTAACAGGCAAAACGAATCGAGATAGATATAGACAAATGTATACATAAATGATCAGAATGAAAAGAGAAATCGATTAAGCGGTGACTGTCTGTCCGTCCGTCCGTCTGTGCACACGATAACTCGAGTAAAAATTGAGATATCTTAACGAACTTTTTATGTGCACTTCTTTCGGGCATAGGATGGCATGGTGTTGAAAATGCGCAAAATCGGACAATAACCACGCCTACCTCCCATATAACGGTAATTTTCAGAAATACGAAAACTGCGATATTTTAGTAACTACTGAAGATTATTCACTCAAAATTGATATTTTCAAAAATTTTTAGACGAAAAATAAGAATATTATACATTTTTGGAAAATGGGCGTAGCCAAGCCAACTTATGGATACATGTGTATATCTTGGTAACCGCTGCACCAATTTCTTCCAAACTTGGCACGGTTGTTAGTCTTGCTACAGCATACCAAATGGCCGAAAATTTTTAAAATCGGACAATAACCACGCCTACCTCCCATATAACGGTAATTTGGAGAAATACAAAATCTTCGATAAATCAATAAGTATTAATGCAAATTTACTCAAAATTGATGCTTGCAACATTTCTTTACCAAGAAATGCGTTTATGATAAAATTTTGGAAAATGGGCGTGGCACCGCCCACTTATGATCACATACAGTATTGGCCAATACAATAGCACCCCCATTTCAAAGTTGTATTGTTTGCCACTATGTTTATTTATTTATTTTTAAGAATTTTCAATTAAAATCCAGTTCATTCTCTCACACCGCATGCGCTATAAGACTGTGTACTCAAAAAAATTCTAGAGCTTCTGAGAAAAAAGTTTGAAATTTAAGGGAAAGTTTGTTGCACTTTTTTGCGGTCTTTTAAAAAGTTTAAAACATTGGTTTATATGGGTTTTGTTAGAGAATGAACTTTATTTTAATTGAAAATTCTTAGAAACAAATAATTAAACATAAGTGGCAAACAATATCGCTTTGAAAGGGGGGTGCTATTGATATGTCCAATACTGTATATGTATCTCGGTAACCGTTATACCAATTTGTACCAAACTCGGTACGATTATTGTGCTTGCCACATAGGAGCAAAACGTTGAAAAATATTGGAATCGGATTCAAATTACGACCACTTTTCATATAAAGGCAAATTTCAGAAATGCTTGAAACTTCAATATTTCGAAATTTAAGGACGCTAATTTACTCAAAATTTATACGCACCGGCTTGCTGTAGCATTCGCAAAGGTGAAAATCATATAATTAATAATATAATTTAGACTTTCTTACTTGTTCCGAACCCATCTCGAGTGTATTTCCAATATACTATGAACGATGGAAATCTAAGGTTGGTTATGAGTTCGTTCTCAGTTCGATATGCATATTGGATATCCAAGGCCATTTTCGAATGTTCGCCACAATGTTTATTGGGTACGTACAAAAAGATGTACATTAGGGATGCTAATTTTTTCGCATTTTACGATCCCGGGATTTTCAGGATGTCCTAGTCCTGGGATTTAGATATTCATTACATTTCAACTTAAATCGAAAAAGTTGCTTTATATTGTTTGAGAAACTCTCCTACCATAAAATAAATGGTAGAAAGTCAGAATTTATTTTAAAGGGCTTTGTAATTTCAAAGATATGACTGATTCCAGAAACTGTTTAAAAAGATCAATGCAATGTAGAATAAAAATATGGGTACCAAAAGAAAGAGAAAATTTCTTTAGAATCTAAAAAAATTAAAATTTTTTGGATTCACAAGGACGAATAGGTAATTTTTTAAGCTGATAAAGTTATAAGAACAAAATTCGAGGATATTATAGAGTTTATATAAGTCCTTACAAAAACAAAAATTGCGAAATTTTAAGGATAAAATTTTAAAAGGACATATTCAATACTTACCAGTCCTTCTGCACCAAAAAATTGAACCTGTTTAAATTCTACAGAATTTCCTCTTTAATTTGATACCCATAGATACTTCTTCTCTAAGCACATTTCACTGAAATTTTTAATTCATTTTTGAATTACTCACGTCAGAGTGAACAACTCAAAAAGCAAATTTACTATACTTGGCCTATTTCGCGAATACATAGATTCTTGTGTGTAAAATTTACTATCGCAGATGGTATAAGTATAATTACCTAGACATTTGTATAAAAAAATAATAATTATTAAATAAAACAAGAAATATAGCCAATACTGGTCAAGAAAAGGAGTTTCTATTATTGCAATCGGTGCAAATTACAGACCTAACAAAGCCCGGGATCCCGGGATTAACATCACTAATGTACGTACATATGTATCCAATTTAAGTATGTTTATGGAAATTATTGCTTTCGTACGTATCATTTTAGGTATATCGAGTAGAACACCTCTTGAAGTTAAACAAATATATAAAATTAAATGACTCTGTCCCATGAGGCTAACTCTAATGGCAGAAAGGCAGGAAAACGTTAGGTCGATTATAAGCCTGTTAAATTTTGCTTACTCAGAACAGTCCTTCGTTTATGTACACGTCGATATCTTTAGGTTTATTTGAAATGATCTTATAAGCGGGCCTAATATTATCATGAAAAGATTTCATGACTAATCAACTGTCCATGGTTGCAATGTATGGAACGTGAAAGAAAAATTATAATGTGGGTAGAAAAAAAATATCCTATGGATAGTTTCAATTATGTATGTAACCTGAAACTAAACAATAAAGTATCGCAACTGTGAGTGTTTAAGCAATAATAACGTTGCAGACAGAGTAACACGAGCGCAATGTTTATAAATAATACAGACTTATCTACGCAAATGTTGAATATTTATTTTAATGCAGCTGATAAGAACTGATATTTCAAATGATTGATAAGGGTCTGGCACTATGCCATACTCTGTCCACCAGCCACCACTAAACACATATTGTTTATAAATAAATTATTGATTTTTAGATAGAAAATTTGATAAGTCGGAAGTCAGTTAAGTGCGCGTTACCAGAGATGCATTATATTTATATATACAACCTCGCTGGAAATATATTTATTATATGCAAGAGAACTCACTTAAATAAATAAACTAAAAAATACTGCCATTCAACGTACTGTTTTAAAAATGAATGAAGTACAATCGCAAGTGAAAGCCTGAAAAAACTCAAACGTGAATTTACACTTCCTCAGCAATAAAAATACATTGAAAATTTTCGAAAAGTGCAATGATTAGCTAGAAACACAATGAAATGAAGGAGAAGGAAAACGAGCATATACCCCTAAAAGCAAACAGTAAACCGCTGCATCAGCCAATTTCACTAACATCCTAAACGTTTCTCCGCCTGCCGCCGATGTCAACAGACCATTCCAAAGCACTTCAACTGACACACGCGTGCCATGGCGTTACAGAGAGAACACTCGAAACACAAAAGCGCAAAAAAAGAAACAGATACATTTTAAATAATACAGCCTAGAAGCCAGTGTAGGCTAAGAGTCAAAAGCAGTCGAAGAAAATGCATAAAACAAAACACAAAAATGGCAAACTGTTAAATATTCAAAAGGTAGCTCACACCTCACCCACATGCACACAACCACACTGCCACTCATTTGCATGTCACCTCAGTTAGATAGCGCTAGGAACAACAATGCCTTTGTACGGCTGAATTTCATAAAATGGCGCAACCTGATATAAAAATATTAACATTATGCCTTCCTGTTGCGCTGCTAAAACGTTGCTTAAGCACAACATACATTTAGGCATTGAAGAGTGTAGTGAAGGAAGTGGTTAGTGAAAATAGGCAGTCAGCCAACTAAGCACAAAAACGGAAAGCAACAGGCAGTAAGGCGACGCGGTTAAAGAAACAAATGTTGGCTTGTTTATACCTATCTATATACTAGAGATGGGCGCGGGTTATCGGGATTCGCGGGACCCCTGTACTGATTTAAAAATGGCCGAGGTGGGCGGTGTCGGGAAGGCCCGTAAAAATTCTGCGGGTGGGATGGGATAAAAATCCTTTCACGTCACTCCCGATAAAGTCGCAACCTCCACAAATTCAGAAAATCTTCTTTAAAAATCTTGTATGAAATATGCACTTTTTTATGTTTTATTGAGATGAAAACGAACAGCAAAGCAAAATAAAATAATTGGACGATGACAGATCTTTCATTTTTGTTTTCCTTAAAAACGTTGTTTATAAATATGCACATTTTTATGTTTTATTGAGACGAAAACGCAAGCAAAACAAAATATGCAGTCGGAAGATGCTAGATCTTTCACATTTTTTTTTCATTATTTAAAATTAATTTCAAAGTGAATATTTCTTAGTGATAGATTTCGGGGCCCACAGAACTCGCGGGACAATACTGAAAGAAGTCGGGATAGGCGGGTTCGGGACTTAAAATTTGAGTTTCGGGATGAGCGGTACCTCATCTCTAGTACATACTACGTACATTAGAGTAGCCATAGCGGAACGATGTCCGAAAACCATAATTTTTCGCACGGAAAAATGTAAGGTTGGGAATTAAAATAACCATGAAATATTTTAGAAATGGCATACGACGATTTTTAGTGGTTCCTGGTTCGGCATATGTATAATCTTTCAACCAAAGAAAAGTACAAAATCGACCATAAATTTCTGGATTCTCGCATTTTGGGACAATAAAACAACAAATTCCACTTCCTATCCCACGAACTATTGTCTCGAAATGTGAAAATTTCAAAAACAATTCACAATTTTGTAAATTTCCTTGGTGCAAAAGTTTTATGGTCAACCCGGAACAATTGGAAATTACTGAATAGCGTTCTAAAAAGTGCATGCTATTTTCATCCTGAACCTCAGTTTTTTTTTAACTAACGACTTTATAATATTTAATTTAACGCAAGGGTCACCCTAATGTACACACGTAATAACAGAATTCTAGTCCTGCATATAAACGCACACACAATACACAAGGAAACCTACTGAGCGAAGCACTTAGGAGCAGACAAAGCCTACGATAAAAGCAAAACGTGCAACAAAACACAACAATGCAACCAGTCAAGTCAGCGCAATTTCACGCCGAACAATGGGAGCTAACCGGAAATTCCTTAAAGCAACGCTTAAGGTTCTTCTCTTCTTCTTCTTTTTTGGCGCTGTAACCACCTAAGCGATTTTGGCCGAGTTCAGCACTGACGCCAATTGGAAACGCCAAGTGAAGCCAAGTCCTTCTCCACCTGATCTTTCCATCGCAGTGGGGGCCTCCCTCTTCCTCTGCTACCACCAGCGGGTTCCGAGTGGAATACTTTCAGAGCTGGAGCGTCGGTGTCCATTCGAACGACATGACCAAGCCAGCGGAGCCGCTGTATTTTAATTCGCTGCACTATGTCCATATCGTTGTAAAGCTCATACAGCTCATCGTTCCATCGTCTGCGGTACTCGCCGTCGCCAACGCGTAAACGCCCGTAAATCTTCCGCAAAATCTTTCTCTCAAACACTCCAAGAGCCGCCTCATCGGATGTTGTCATTGTCCATGCTTCTGCGACATATACCAGCACGGGCATGATGAGTGACTTATAGAGCGCGGTTTTCGTACGTCGAGAGAGGACTTTACCCCTGCTTCCCTATCCAACTTGGAAAAGGCAGAACAGACTTCGCGGTTTTTGTTACTGATGATGTCGATGTCATCGGCATAAGCCAGCAATTGCACGCTCTTGTAGTAAATTGTTCCTGAGCGATTCAGTTCTGCAGCTCTTATTATCTTCTCCAACATCAGATTAAAGAAGTCACATGAAAGGGAGTCGCCCCGTCTGAAACCCCGTTTTGTGGCGAACGGCTCGGAGAGGTCTTTTCCAATTCTGACGGAGCTGGTGGTATTGCTCAACGTCATTTTACACAGCCGTATGAGTTTTGAGGGGATGCCAAATTCAGACATAGCGGCGTATAGGCAACTCCTTTTAGTGCTGTCAAAAGCGGCTTTAAAGTCGACAAATAGGTGGTGAGTGTCGATCCTTTTCTCGCGGGTCTTTTCCAAGATTTGGCGTATTGTGAATACCTGGTCTATGGTGGATTTGCCAGGTCTAAAGCCACACTGATAAGGCCCAATCAGTTCATTGACGGTGGGCTTCAGTCTTTCACACAATACGCTCGATAAGACCTTGTAACCTATGCTTAGATGGCTGATCACGCGGTAGTTGGCGCGCATGGCGGGGTCACCTTTCTTGTGGATTGGGCAGAGCACACTTAAATTGCAGTCGTCGGTCATGCGTTCATCTGACCATATTCTGCATAAGAGTTGATGATATTTTAAACAACAAAATTACTAAGAGTTTTATAAAAAATTGATATCGTTGTAAAGACGATTAAATCACCTTTCTTCTGATATGTATACTTGTATACTTCGTATATAAGAGTTTTAGAAAAAACACATTTAAAGAAAAAAATACCTTTTTTTAAAAACAAAAAAATTACTAACCGATTTTTAAAAAATTTATATCGATTTAAAGGCGATTAAACCCCTTTCTTTTGAAACGCATATTTGTATACGTCGTATATAAAAATTTGAGAAAAACCACATTCAACGGAAAAACGAAAAAAAAAAAATATTTTAAATAAAAAATTTACCAACCGATTTTGATACTGTTGTAAAGGCGATTAAACCCCCTTTCTTCTGATATGCATATTTGTATACTTCGTATATAAAAATTTGAGAAAAGCACTTAAAAGGAAATAAAAAAAATTATAGTTTAAAAAACTAAAACCTCGCTATTATAATTTCCATTCGTACTGTCATCAGAACTTGAGAACAGAAATCGCTGCATCTTTTAGGCGCATCAATATTACATAGTTACATCCCGAGCTAATAAAAGGGAGGTAAAAAAATACCAATTTTTTCTTATAAAAAATATTTTAAACAAAAAAATTACTAATTAGTAATACAATTGAATCCTTTATTTAAATAAAACAGAAAATTACCTATAATTTTCATATATAACCTGTTATGTAAAAAAAAATCAAAAACCGTGGTCGTTTTATATTTTTTATGCCTTAGACTTCTGTTACATATAGGTTTGCTTTATTTTTAACAGAGCTGTGGGTGAACAAGAAGGAATTAATGCTTAAAACACAAATAATTATTTGTTTTATTTAAATACGGTATTCAATTGTATTACTAATTAGTATTTTTTTTTTATTTTTTATAAGAAAAAATTGGTATTTTTTTCTTTTAAGCGTTTTTTCTAAAATTTTTATATACGAAGTATACAAATAATAGACGAAAGGGGGTGTAATCAATCGCCTTAACAATGATGCCAATTTTTTAAAAATGTGTTAGTTTTTTTTGTTTAAATTTTTTTTTGGGAACAAATTTTATTTTTTCCTCTTAAGTGTTTTTCTCAAATTTTTATTCACGAAGTATACAAATCTCCTTTACAACGACACCAATGTTTTAAAAATCGGTTAGTATTTTTTTTTTTTTTTTTATTTTTAAACAAAGAAGTTATTTTTTCATTTAAATGTGTTTTTCCTCAAACTTTTATATACGAAGTATACAAATATGCATATCACAAGAAAGGGGGTTAAATTTTACGAATCATTTTTTTAAAAATCAGTTAAAAATTTTCTGAAATATTAAGTTATTAATTTTTCGAAGATCTGACGTTTGACCCGTTATAGCACCTGTAATATACGTTTTTACAAAAAAAATTATTTACCATATAAATAAGAGCAAAAGGCTGACCACGTCTGTATTTATACTTTTTTGCTTTTTACATGCAATAATTAAAAATAATTTTTTACCAAAGGTCCAATTTCGAGCTTCGAAGGCCCATATCTCGATTTCGGCGACTTTACTTTTACTTATGACTCAGTCTCTTACAAAAAGTTGGTTTGGTCCAATACCCTGCCGAGTGCTGTACAGTGCTAACGATAGTTCACAATTATCCGAATTGAAAATATCGATTCGTATTGATGCAGGTTATCGAAAACATTAAATTAGCCAACCAGACCATTAGACCATTACGCCGTTTACACGGGTCATTCCTAATTCGATTTGACAATTCATTGTGTTTTTCCCTAAATTTCTCACTTTCTTTGTTTTAAATTTTTCTATTCCCTCTTGACAGCTGAGTTCGATAAGTTTCCGATTAAAATTAGAGGCGGCAAGTACTTAAAAATCAACTTTTTATTAGCTGCAAGTAGTTGAGATTCTGGAAATTACCGTTATATGGGAAGTGGGCGTGGTTATTGTCCGATTTTTAAAATTTTCGTCCGTTTAGTATGCTGTATCAAGCCCAACAACTGTGCCAAGTTTGGAAGAAATTGGTGCAGCGGTTACCAAGATATACACATGTAACCATAAATGGGCGTGGCTACGCCCATTTTCCAAAAATTTATAATATTCTTATTTTTCGTCTAAAAATTATTACAAATATCAATTTTGAGTGAATTATCTTCAGTAGTTACTAAACTATTGCAGTTTTCGTATTTCTGGAAATTACCGTTATATGGGAAGTGGGCGTGGTTACTGTCCGATTTCGCCCATTTTCAATACCAACCTACCTTGGATTAACAGTAACCTACATACCAAATTTCGTTGAGATATCTAAATTTTTGCTCGAGTTATCGTGTACACGGACGGACGGACAGACGGACGGACAGACAGACATGGCTTAATCGATTTCTCTATTCATTCTGAGCATATATGTATACATTTGTCTATATCTATCTCGATTCGTTTTGGCTGTTACAAACAACCGTTATGTGAACAAAATTAATATACCCTTGTGCACAAGTGCGCTCGGGTATAAAAATCACATTCAATTTGAATTAAGGGAATCATATTATCACAACGTGGGTGTCAGACGAGAGAGGCTGTAGTTTGAAAATAGTTTTGAGAGGATTTCCACCTATTTGAAGAGTGGAATTAAATTAAATTATACACAAGTTATATGGAATATAAAAATGAAAGAGTTTTAATAAATTTTGTTGTTTGAACATTTGGATAAGATAAGACTCCACCTGTTAAAATATTAAAACCAGTTCAAATTATTTAATAAGTTAAATGAACTATTAAAATATGGCTATCAGCCGAAAGGGATTTAACTGGCCTTATTTCTAAATGCCAACTTAAAATACAAATTCAACTTTGAATTAAGGAAATTAGGTAATTAAAACATGTATTACAATATGGGTGTCAGTCGAAAGAGATTTAAAAAGGTTGTACTTTGAAAATTTTTTGAATAGAGTTGCCACCCGTTCTAAAAGTGGAACTTAATTAACTTATACACCAGTTATATGATATATCAAAATATGCATGTCAAACGAAATAGGGTTAGAAAAACTTAAGTTTTGAAAACTCGGAATATCTTTGAGGTGTTTGGAGAGAGTTGCGCCCTGTCTAAAAAGTCCTATCCAATTTATTTAATAAGTAAATGAATTATATTATATTACAACATGAGCATTAATACAAATGGTTTTAAAAAAGCCTCTTTTCTTCTTCCCACCCGTCGGAAAAATCTACCAACGAGTAAAGTTAGATTAAGATGGTTGCCCCTTGTCAAGGGGCTCACTTAGTCCGTAAGCATTGGTCTTTTGTGATACCACTGCCAAAGTAACTGATGACTGCCGAGACTGAAGTTTCGGACCGGTTAGAAAGTACGACCCAGGCGCATAATCCGCAATCTAGCAAAATATGTGCAGCCTAAGAGGAAGTATCGGGATGATTATACCCAACACCAACAAATTCTTTTTTGCACTGGCGATCCATGTAGTAAAGATACACATAGCTACTTGTGCATTCGTTCACGTGAGATAAATGTACACATATAAAAATGTTTCTAAAATATGCCGACGCGCCACTTTTGTAGCCGGTAGTAAAGTATAAAAGACTTTGAGCGCATCGGCTTTAATCGCAAGTTTGGCTGCAGGCAAGCTACAAACACAGAATTATACGCGCACATACTATGTACTTTTGCTTTTGCCTTCTATAAACATACGGTACGAATTTGCATAACCAAATAGGAAAGAAAATGAGGTAACGAAATTTCTGATTGCTCAAGCGCTCAGCGACCTGCAGTCTTATGAATGTGTTACCAAACCTATGCACAAATACATACCCAAGTATGTACCCTGCAGGAAAATGTACTAGGTGTCAACTAGAATACCGTCAGCTGGCATTTCAGCTCGACCAGTTCGTCTTATATAATTTGTTTAATGCCAGCAACTGGTATTTTTAATATGGCAATATCAATCATATGTCAATTGTAAGGCTTTGCATCAGCATCCATCAGTAGGTACAAATGCTGGTAGTGTCATACGACTGAGTAGTCTGACTATATTCATTTCGGGCCGTCACGAACCTGTGATCTCAGAACCGGAAACGGTAACCTTTACGCAGCGCCACAGCCGATATTTGCGAAATGCCCGATTAATTGCGCTTTAATCGTATAACATAAGGTTGTTGCTCCAAATTGGAAAGCAGGTGCTTCTGCTCATACCTGTAATAAACTAGTCGCTTTCTACCAGTTGATATACCGAATATTTACTGACACAAATAGAACGAGTGCTGTTGGAGAGGCGGTGGAGTTGTATGATAACAATATTTATATTGGATTGCAAGCGCAACGCTTTTTGTTGAATCATGACG
>NW_023458558.1:72886946-72904154 GCF_013731165.1 Rhagoletis pomonella
AAATACTAATGCATGAAAATCCTAACCTCAAAAAAATCACCCGTTAGCTGGTATACCTAAAAGGTTCGCAACGTTTTATCCTGATAGAATCACAGCTAGTCGATCAACGTTCTCCTTTGACATTAATGTTGGCAGCAATTTTCCATCCCAATGGACTGTAAATAATGTGTCAGGTTTAAAATCAGGCGATTGAGGGAATAAACTTTCAATTCTTTTACGTTTGTTACTCTGCTTTGTTGTCATTTCTATGTAGTTTTATAGTTGCATCTTCATTGTTGTTGTGTGCTATTAGATTTATTTTAGGTTTTCTGTCCTTTTATTTCTATTTTTTAATAAATTTCGCCACTCTGCGTGCAGTTTTCTTACCTTCGAAATTATATTCCGTTCATCTGCATATAACATATTATTATTTTTCCAAAACTCAACAACTGCAGAAGATATTAATCGGGGACTGTATTGCAATGTTTTTTATTTTTAATATGCTCATGAAGAAGCCGACTTAAAACCTGTTTATTTGTTGGAAAAACACAATTGGTCATATTTTCTGAGGACCTTCCGATAAGCCATAAATCGTTCACTTGATTGTTGTTTGGCATTGCCTTTTAACAGAAAATAATTATGTTATACAACCTAACCTTGCTTTAAATTATAAGGTTTTTCCAAATATGCAATACGCATTACTTACACCGAAGAAAGTGTTGCTAACTTTTAGATGGGCACCCTAATGCATATTTAGCAAGCTGCGAAATTCTGTATCAAATACAACAACAAGATACAGCAAAAAAAAAATTAAGTGAGCGAGATGAGAAGAATGAGAGAAATATGTAGCAATTCTAACAACAAAACAGCTGGCATAGAGTCGCATTCATCTTGCTATGCTTTATTGCAAAATATGTACATGGGTCCAGACGTTGCATACTTTGCAGCGATAGGAAATTCTGTTTCCCATGTATTGTGTTGTTGTGTGTTTGCAAGTTATGCAATCCGTGCTACGTGCAATGGTTTTGCAAGATTTCGAGAATACCCCTACAGTTTGATATTGGAAACGTTTTGCAGCAGAAACTATTAGCCTTCATATAACACTTTATTTGAACCATTGATATAAGGCTTTCCAACCTCTTCCTATTTCGAATCTTAGTTTTTGTTGAATTCATTAATGAAAAAACGCGCTCAACAAAGCATATGAGTGCGGCAAGGAAAATAATATGAATTTACTTATATTTCCAAACATTTTATTGCCTGTTTCGATTTCACTCCATAAGCAATTATCCAAAATTCTTCAGAGTCGGGTGGAATGGTTCTGAGAAAAGTTTTTCCATTGGAAAGTTAAAAGATTTAAATATTCAGTTTCCGCTGCTTTTCTTTCCTTCAAAGTCAAAAGGTGAATTGGCAGGTCCCTGAAACTCGCCCTCTAGTGATTCACACACTTTTCTGGTGACAAAATCAAAGCTTTTTTAGGAGTATTTAATTAACTAGGTAATCGTTTCAAAAGTTCTTCGATTAGGGTGATTAAACATTTTTGACAGTCTTTTAATACGCTTCTAAAGTCACGTTGATCACGCAGTTCATTAGCCTCTTCCGTAGAATTATCGTGGAAAAGAAAGTTTTGTATATTTTTATAATTGGTAAAAATTTACTTGATGGGAAAAAATCGCCAATGGCGATTTCCTAAATTTTTACGCGCAAATATCAAAAAAAAAATCGCCAAATCTAGATACTCTGACTTCGAGAGACGGAACATTGATGAGCATGCACCTAGCACTGTATGGAGGCAAGGGATTATCAAAATGAAGTGGTTGAAGAGCAAAACGTAGAAACTTGCGTTGAACTCTTTCAGTTCTAAAAGAGTGTGCGGAAGACATCGGATTCCAAAGGCATACTCTAATTTCGATCGCATTAAAGAATTATATAAGATTTTTCCAGTGTATGGCTCGTTGAAGTCTCTAGCATACCGACGAAGATAAGAAAGTTAGCATAAGCCTTCGGAATAACCTTATATATATATACTATGTACATATGTAAAAACAGCAGATATTAAGCAATGCGCTAACTTGTACATTATTTCCAAGCTTTTTGACTTTTCCACTTCAAAGCATAAAGCTTTTTTGCTTTTTTGTCGAACGTAGTCTCAATTACTGACGTTGCATTTTATTGTTCACAAACTTGGTCATTTAACCCATATAATTTCAGTGTTCCCACGAATAGAACATGTACATATGTATGTATGTACAAACATGCGACCGATCTTAGCTTTCAAATGTATAACTGAAACTCATTGAGTTATAAAAGGGTCAATTGGCAAAGCAATTCAAAAGTTCCTTAAAATATTTTTAGTTTCTACTTTTGTTATTTGTAATTTACTTCGCTTTGCTTATTTCAACTTAAGAAAGAACAATTGTTTAAAGCCTAACTTTCGCAATTACTTACAACTACGCAAAAATGTTAAAAGTCAATATACAAATGCAAGCGAAGGAACAGTGAAGTAAAAATTTCTACAAAGGATTCTCTTTGCTGTAAAAGGTCAATCAGCGCGTATTTAGAGACAAACGTAGTCAAAACACCCCCAACTGAAAGAAAACAGAAAACCATTACTTATTTTAAATCAAAACTCAATTCAACTTTTCAGTTTCAAAATAACAAAAACATGGAGAATACATGCATACAAACATACGCACTGAACAAACTCTACTAAGCGCTATGCCAGCAATACCGTGTAGCTAACTCAGCTAGTAATAGAAAACGCAAGACAAGGAACAAAACGCGTGTGAAGCGCGTGCCTGCAACTGAGCGAGTTAATATTTTGTTTTAATTTGCAGTGTTCAAATTTCTGCCAACAAACTCGGCTCTCCCCTTTGGCAGTTTACAATTTATAAAATTTCACCTTTGTTATTCAGCATTTTCCCAGCTGGAACTTTGTTACCTTTCTTTTGTTCTTCTTATTATACTCCTGGCAGCGAGCTATCTTTTGCAGTGTGCAGAGTAAAATTTATTTGTATCGTTTGCGTGCCAGGGCAACTCGGTTGGAAGGAATAGGGGCATACACACACAACAACAACAAGAACAAGAGAAATGTTTACAAGAACAAGTTTTGTAACAATGCAAGGAAATATGTATTCCATCTTTATTCAACATTGCCGAGCAATCACTGTCTATGCATTTGTGTATGCATGACTGCGTAACAACCCTGCAGCAAAATTTAGAGACAGGCAAAGCACTAGTTCCACCCTACAAATTTTCTAAACTACTGCAAAACGGCTGCAGAGCGGGACAAATGAAAAACTTGAGGTGCGCTAGTTGCGCTGCCCTCCAAGCTTCTCACTGTTATCTAGCATCTGAAAGCTTAAAAGTAAATGCACAAATTCTCACTTCTCGTAAAATAAGAATATAGCTTTTCTGGCAGACCTTCTCTTACATCCTTGGTCGTAAGTTCAAATCGCGGTAGAGGCAGCTGTGATTTTCAGATTTACACCCTTATTCTAGAACCAGAATTTTCGTAATTCGTAATTCGTAGCTACGTTCCGAAAAACGAAAAATCCTCATGCTGCAACCCCTGCGGAAACATGTGCAGCATTGCCAGCTATCAGCTGTATGAAGGAAAACAAAGTGGAAAAGAATTAAACAAACACTTATTAAGTGCTTATTTATAGTAAAATTGTTTGATTTTACATATTTTAAAGGAAACAATGGATTACATTCCATTTGCAATTATATCAGCGGAGTAAGAGCGCGCTATGGAAATGATTACACAAAGATATGCGCAGCTGTCGGACAATGGACACATCTATGTCAGCATCTGGTTGAATTGTTGAACCAAAAGTCATAACTCCTCCTATGAAGAAGAACTGAAGAACTGGTTCTCAATCCAGTTAATGCAATAACAGCTTCTTCCAAGCCATTGAAAACATGCACTTTGATGGGTACACCACCTGGTGTGCTTGATTCTGCCTTCGGCCGCGTTTAGGGATTATAACTCTTACTAAGTAGAATTAACCTTTCTGTGTTACCGGAGAAGAGGGGCCAAAGGTATACAAAGTTTCTTGTATATACACGCTCCAGTGAAAAGCCAAACCAGTTAGAAAAAATACTAGTTCATTACCTAGTATGTGCCTACCAGTTCGACAATTTCGAAGAACTTAGGCGATCAACGACATCTGCCTTCGAATTGCCAAAGCCAAAAATAAAACGCAATTAATTGCTTTTCTTACAAATGTCGGCTGTGGCGTCACGTGAAGACTACTGGTTCTGGTTCTGAAATCGCAGGTTCGAGGCCGCTTGGAGGTGGTTAAGATTTTTAAAGTTAAATAAATGTAAGTAAAAATAATTTATTAAATTTATAAATAAATAACAAACTTGAAAATCTAATTGCATTGCCTAAAAACATTTAGGAATAAATGCTTGTGCTATAAAAACAAAGAAATTTAAAAATATATTTTTTTATTAAATTTATAAATTACAATAAACAGCCTAAACAAAAAAATAAATTTATAAAAAATATAAAATAAAAAAATTTTCCCTGCGCCAGGATTTGAATCTGGGACCTCAAGCTTACCACGCGAGTGCTTTGCTCTGTCGGCTATTGTGACTGCTGGAGCGTCACGAGGAAAAAGGCACACTTATGCTTTTCACGGAGCATGAATTGACTCAACTCATCATATCTCATCAACTGGTATGATGCTACTAGTATTTATACTAGTACCTGTTGATGCATAGCCTGACAATTGACATCTCGTAGGACATCGCAATGTTAAAAATACCAGCCGCTAACATTAAAAAAGGATAGAACGTGAACTAGTTCGGCTGAAACGCAAACCGGTAGAATTCTAGTTCACAACTAGACGCTTTCCCTGCAGGGTACATATGCAACTCCGACTACGCCATTCACAGTATTTTTAAGGAATAATTAAGGTAATATTAAAAACCCATTATGTGTACAATTTTAGTAAAATAACTTCAAAACTGAGGGAGTTATTTATCAAATAGTTAAAATTTAATCAAATTTTCAAGTACCGTTATCTCGAAAACCGGAGCCAATCTGATAAAACGGGGCATGCCATTGAATTTAGAACGTCCCAGTTAAGGGAGTTCAACTTTCAAAATCTTTGCTCAAAGTTTACAAACTTGAACAGCGTAATTTGAGCCCACTTATTTTTTTGTTTTTAGTTTCATATTTATTCCTCGTCTAACTTTTGAAGCACTTGATGAAAATGGATTACACTTATATTGATCGATTTAGTAAGAGATTACGAATAAAATGATATATAAAACATAGGTGTGCTCACAAATTTTAAAATAAAATTTTTTTTTCGAAGGTACCTATATTTTAGATTTGCCCATAAGCGAAAGGAAAATTTATTTGTTTAAAAGAACAGCATAAATATTTCTTGGAAACACACATCCATTTACAATTTTTATCTCCCTTCCGATACAGAATTTTTTTCGTACAAAATTACACAAAAAAGCTGTCAATTTCTCACCCTTTTACGCATGCTATTGTTACGATTCGGATTGCGGAATATTATTTCTACGATTCGTTACAAAATCCGAATACGAAAGACTTGCAGTATAGGGGTGTTAATAAATTTAAATTGTTGCGTGATCAAATTTAATTTAAATAAAATAAAAAATAAATAAAAATTAAAGAAAATGCAATCTGTAAAATAAAAGAAAAAACTATAGATATCAAAAAATGGAATAATCAAAATTGTTCTAATAAAAAACTTATTGTCCCCAAGATCTGTCCAAAATGGAACCAGTCCATTTCGGAAGACATCGCCATGTTAAAAAAGACAGTTGAAAGTATTGATTTTGGAAAGAGGAAGAGCCAGTAACATCAATTTTCAAGCTTGTTCGCCGCTAGTTCTAAACCAGTTTGATTTGCTACAGGGAAGCTAAAGCACACTAATACAACTACAAATTAACAAAATCAAGAGAATAACAATAGTATAAATAACAAAAGTGGGAAAACAAAATAAAAACAATTAAATGAAAATACTAAAACGATAAACACAAAAGTTAGCAAAAACAATGAATTAATTGTTTTGTTGCAATGATCTCGTTTTGCACAGCTTTGTTAGTCAGGACAAAGAATGAGCGGGAGGAGTACAAAGGCGACTTGAGGCAAAGCACTGTTTAGCTGCTTCAATATTTCAAGCATTGTACTCTCGGTAAAAGACGTGGTTGGAACAGATTTTCTTTAGCAATTAATGCTAGCTATGCATCGGCAATCTCCAAGCAGTCAACAACACCAATTGAATGAGAAAATAAAGCTTTTCGAATGTCCGAACAGCTAGCAAAAGTTGAGAAACTATTATCATTTAGAGAATAAACAATTTTATCAACTGTTAGCTATATATGTATATACATATAAATTCATGTATAGGAGCAAATACATACATATGCACATGTGTTTTATGAATGACCAGCGGATATGCAATTTCAAAGGAAAAGTTTAATAAACAGTCTTGCAGGTAGAAATAAACGAGTAGAACAGTTTTAACCCTCGTATTATTAAGATTTATTTCTACTAGCGACTCATCTACAACGAAATGGTTTAGATTAGGAAATCTAATCCATCAAATTTGTGGCCCCGCAAACGCCATTTTTGAGGGATCAGAAATGAGAATCACCGGAATTTGCGGGACTACAGAAAAACAATTAAAAAGGCGAATGCTAGTTCTGAACGTGCTCGCCAAAATGTTCGTCGTGCATGGCTGTACTAAATATACTACATTGTCGTTTGAAGTACAAGCCGAAAATCAACAAAATGTAAAATCGCGTATCAAGATAATGCAAAACCGCGTAAGTGAGGTTGCATAAATCATTTTCTTGGGAGTAAAAGCACTCCTATTTCGAAATGGATCCCTTTTTATAAGCTTTTATTAAACTAACTTCCCGACAAGTTAGAGATTTGAAATTTTCAGCATAGTTCCAATCACGATGACAATGCAATTTAATATATACATAAATGAATTCCCATATGGTCCAGGGGTCTTGATTCAAAGGCGGTCAAAAAATAGTAAGATTTATGGCTAACAGAGCGTAATTTGCCAAAGAACGTAAAACCACTATACAATTGCTAAAGCTGCGGCGATAGTGTGGCAAAGCTATTTGTGGCAAATTTTAGATATCAACATAGTCTAGATAGGAACCTCGTTGTAGGAATTAGAAGACTCCAGATGTCGCCCCGCCAGAAGAAGATAAATATTGCGCATAAATATATGCCATTTACATGTGATACAGCGGAAATGGACGACACGCCATTTCTTTAAATGAAATTAACTGCTGCAATATAATACAAAACGTAAGCAAACATTTTGCTTGCATAGTCTTCTGTTCTCTTTCATTGCAAGTTGAATTATTTTAATATCTATTGCAAAATTTTGTACATAAAATAAAATAACACTTTTTAATATACAACGCTTTTATAAATGGACTAAAAATAGCTCTTAGCTAAATCCTTATCCATTCGTCCTGAAATATACTAGCCAGAAATGCGATTGCTTTATAAATAAAATAATGTAAAAAAAATATTTTTTAAAAACAAGCTTTTATTTAATATGTAGAATCAAAGGAATAAAATAAAGTAGTGTAACAAAAGATTTTTTAGCAAGAAAATTTTGTCAAAACTGCACTAAAATGAATAAAATAAAATAAGTTAAGGTCTCGTTAAAGTTACTAAAAGCCATATAGTGATAGGAGTTATTCAAACTCTAATGAAAATTACTAACAATTTGTACTAATTTACTTCGTTTTTAAAAAAGCTTGTCGGCGAATTCAGCGTACATGCATAATTGGTTAGGTATTTATGTATGTATATTGTGGCGAATACTGCGGCAACGCGAAGCGAACAACGAGAAATAGGCAGAATGTTCGAGGAATGAAGTAGAATGTTCCACAAAGAGAAACGTCAAGTTGGATGAACACTGCGAACAGCGAGAGAAAGAGAATGAGCGATAAACTTCAGAACGTTCTAGAGTTGCCATAAGTACGGGCGCAGGTATATAAGGGTGCCGCCACAGCGAAGTGAGTTAGTTACCAGACAGCAAGATACAAGTAAAGTGAGCAGAGAAGTGAGTTGCGAATAAGGAAGCTATAAGTTTAATTGTGTTAACAAGTTTAGTTAAGCGTTGTTATTGCTTTAACAAGTATTGTAGAGTGTATTAGCGAGTATTGTAAATTGTTTGTTGTACAATAAAGTTAATTGTACTACAATTTGGTCATCGTAAGCATTTATTTAACAATCCAGCGATACGAGCCCGAGTATATTTGGGAAATCCCTCAAGGCTTCGAGGATAATCGTAACAATATGTATGTATGCAGATATTTAAATGCCGGTTTGCTATTCGCGCGACAAGTAAATTAGTACAAATTATTAGTAATTTTCATTAGAGTTTGAATAACTCCTTTATTGAATTTTATTTTATTCATTTTAGTGCAGTTTTGACAAAATTTTGTTGCTAAAAAATCTTTACTATTTTATTTTATTCCTTTGATTCTACATGTTAAATAAAAGCTTGTTTTTAAAAAAATATTTTTTTTACATTATTTTATTTATAAAGCAATCGCATTTCTGGCTAGTATATTTCAGGACGAATGGATAAGGATTTAGCTAAAAGCTTGTTTTTGCATAATGACGATGCGCGGTTGTGTACTTTAACCGACGACATCATTTCATAATCCAGTAGATAATTTCAGGAGTTAAAAGCACTTCCGAAAGGCCTTCCGCTCCACATTCCTTTCTCCTTCCTTTTTTGTGTGGACTGGCTTCTTATTTCGCTACCCATAGAGGGTCTTCCAGAAGGGCTTTTATAGGACGTACTTCAGAAGGCCTTTTTAAGGAGTTCATTCAAAGTTGATTCTTTGATTTATACAATTCATACATCTCTAAAGTACTTGTTTAAGGTTTATATCAAATATGTGTTATTGCAAATTAAAATGTATATTGAAATTCATTTGTAATGCTAAATGGATGAGCGCTTCTGGAGGGAAGCATTTTTCAGCCCAAGCAGGGGAAACCCTCTTCTGTGGCTGACTGAACTCCTCCTGTCGCTGCATTCAGTAGACTTGGGCCGCTAACTGAATGCAGCGACAAGAGGAGTTCGGTCAACCACGGAACCCCTGCTTGCATATTATATTTTTTTATATATATTTTTCATAGTTCTTGCATATTTTTTGCATAAATTTTGCATATTCAATTTGGATAAAAATCCGAGCTCTACTCATAACTGTGGTTCTATCAGAGGCAAACATTCAGCTCCGGTGTAATTTATAAGAGTATTTTATATATTACTTCAACGCCATTTTCAAATCTAAAACGGTAAAAAGTTACGCGGAAAAACAGCAAAACTTAGTTTGAATAATCCATAATCACTGACGTTTCAGCTAGTTTTTGGATTACAGCGAGCGACTATTGTTTCAGAACGGATAAAAAACTACAGCAGCTCTAATTATGATATATTTTCTTCTGGAAAATACCCAACAGATATAGCGATTTTGACCATATACCTACGAAACTATGCATAATCACCAAAATCAAAAGTTCCTAAATCAAATCGTCTCTTTTACATATCAATTTTGAATATAACTTTTTAGAGGATATAATATGATTTTTTTTCAGACACGCGAATCCCGCGGAATTGGTGGAATTGGTTATTTGAAATTAAGCTTGCTCTCTTGTGATGCATTTTGGATATAGTTCCCGGTTTAAAAGTCAAACTTATCTGTTGAGGAAAAAAACCTTTTACCAAAAACATGTTATTTCTTTTAATTATCAAAAAAGGGATATTCATGTAAATAGTAAGGCTTTCGAAAACATCAATTTGTAAAGCAGGAGACAAAAATGTACATACTTACATATTTTGCCAAAATTCCCTTATTTCCAAAATAGGGGGACTACTACAAACTTTGCTGTATTCGAATCGCCTCAAATGGTCATAAAAGGGTTAAACACACAAAGAAATCATTGGTGAATTCACTTGTATCCTTTGTAAAGTCTCGGCTTATAGTTCTGATAATTCGTAAATTTCATAGTGCACAGAATAAGAAAATATGATAAGATTGCGGAGGTATGTGCAAGCAATTTGCGTGCTAATATTTTGATAGCACAGCTTTTGTGTAAATTCAGCTTTGTTATGGTGTTTTGCTAAATTGCAAAGAGCATCATAGTAGCCGCCTTGCTGTTTGGCATAACTAATTATTTAAGTAAAAACTTCACCAAAAGAAAATGTTTATCTTTGTAAAAATTGCAGGTAAAATAGATAGAGTTACGAGCATCTCAAAGATGTCTAAAAATTTTCTAAACTCGTTTGCGTAAAATTTAAATCTTAAAATATTCGATTCACTTTACAGCGAAAAAGTGCGTAAAACTCTTCCCTCAGTTACTTCATTCGATTTATTAATCAACTTTGCGCAAATTTTGCTAATAACAACAAAAATAACGATTTCTATTAAGTAGCGCACGCCCTTCGCAGTCAAAACTTTTACTGCGTGGACGTGCCACACATAAGTTTAGCAACATGCATTCAACTGCTTGCCCATTGTGTGCCAGGGGGAAAGCGTTAGTTAGGCATCCACTCGGTCGGCAAACTTGTCGCAAACAATAATAAAACAACATGAAATGAGTTCAGCAACTGGCGGCAAAATAGAAAGAGTACAAAAAATTGCAGCAACTTTGAGCTGTCAATAATTTTACCTACATACATATGTATGCATGTATATTGGGCGTACGTGTATTGGCATGCATGCCCCGCAATGTCGCGCAATCGAATATACCACAGCAAACAAACAGCAGCGATAAAGTTGCCACAGCTACAACAAAATCACAATAGGAAAAACAAAATTACCCGGTCACATGCAAAGTCAGGCAGAAGTGACAGAGATGCCGGAGAGTCAGTGGGCGGGCAAGTAACCTAGGAATGGAGTCTCCTTGCAGGCGCACAAAGTAGGCGATTTCAAAATGGTTAAAAACTTTTCTTGCTAATAAGCCAAACTGATGCTGTCGCCGTCACAGTCACCGTTACAGTCGAGCTGCCAACAACAAATATGAAACGCACCGGCGAAGAGCTAAAGAACAGCATTACGCAAATGAATAGGCAGCGCGGGTAATGTTACTCATATTCCTTTTACACATTAATTCAAATTTGTTTGCGTAGCAGTGTTGCCAGATCTTCGGCATGAGAAAACATCGCTCTTGGTCTGAAATAAAATTATAGTTTAAAAAACTAAAACCTCCCTATTATAATTGCCATTCGTACTGTCATCAGGTATGTAACTTGAGAATAGAAATCGCTGCATCTTTTAGGCGCATCAATATTACATAGTTACATCCCGAGCTAATAAAAGGAAGGTAAAAACGTCATTTTCTACCCAAAAATGTCTTTTTCAAATGCATGCCCACAGAATTGTTCTTATTAAACTTTTATTGTATACAAAGGTACATACATATATTAAAATGTCATCTCGACAGAGCACATTTAAAATTCACTGGTTTGAGATCGTTAATATAAAAATCATTTTATACGTACACTTGTGATCAGCTGATTAAGATTTATTAAGAAAATAATTCAATATTTGTTCAACTTACAAGATTTAGTAACAGAGAAACATTACAATTATTTTTTACACAAAAAACGTCCGAACGTCAACAGGATACAAAAAAACGTGCAAATGACGGTAAAAACGGCAACCTGGCAACACTGTTGCGCATAGAAAATTCTTGAAGCAGCCAGTTGGTAAAAAAAACAGACGGCGGAGTAACTAGGTGCGGTATACATACATATGTACAGATATTTCACCCACATTTCGTTTAAAGTACAAAACCGCGTATCAACAAAATTCAAAACCGCGTATGTGAGGTATCATAAATTATTTTCTAGAGAGTAAAAACACTAATATTTGAAAATGGTTCTCTTTTTATAAAGCAATTGCATTTCTTGGTAGAATATTTCAGGACGAATGGATAAGGATTGAGCCAAGAGCTTGTGTGAGCAAATCCAATTTTTGGCAGCAAATGTCAGTTACGCGGTTTTGCAGAATGACGTTACGCGGTTTTGTACTATAAACGACGAAATATAAGTGCGGGATGCGGAGTAATGCGAAAATGTCAAAAATTCTATGTAAGTTTGGGAGTAGCGCGACAATTGCAATTTAATTTATGCCTCGCAATATCTCCGACAACCCACTGGGAGAGTGACGGAGCAAAATCCCGATATGTTTTTGCAGTGATGAGGTCTAATATTGAAATGACTTAAGAAATAGCAAAAGAGGCATTGAGCGAGCGAAGCACCAGCTACTGGTTGCGAGACGTGGTCCGAATAGTCTGATGAGGTAAAAAGTTGCCAATTTAGCATTGCGTATTGATTTGTAGCGTTTGCTAGGATTTAAATAAACCCACCAGCAAAATTAAGCCCACCGATAGGCTGTGTGGGGGTCGCATGACTTTCACGTTCTGTTGATTCGATTGTGGTGGTGAACTCATTAACTTGTTTACCTTTTCCAAAGAAGAAGAAGCGAGAGGCAAGGGGTATTGTGGACGCCTCCAGCCGTAGCGTAGGGGGTTGTGTTCACTATTCCCGCCTGCCAAGTAGTATATAACGAACAGCAGCCAAGGAGTAACTTTCAACTTTTCGCTTTGATACGCGTTTCGATTTCGTTGCTTTCTATGAACTTTAATTAGCAACAGATTGATCTAAAATTCATTTAAGTGAGGCATTCTCAGCATTGCCGAGCGAAGCGAATCGAGTGTGGTGCGGTAAAAGAACTTTCGCATTTTGTTCGCCTATTGAAAATTTTCCTTTAGAATAGGAACGAAAGAGGGCGAGCTGATAAGCACTCGAACAATGTAAGCATTTTGTTTTCTACCCACACCAAATAAATTTGCGATAAATAGAAAATAGCGAAATTCATTTGCCAAAATAAGCAAACAACAGGCCGCTAACCAACAACAACTCCTACGTTGGGCCTGAGCCTGGCAACACAAAAATGAAAATAAAAATGCAGCAGCTACTAAGTAGCTATGAATGCCAGTCATAATTACGGCGTAATAACCGCGGGTGTGACGACCGACAAAAGCTTGTGTACAGCATAGCACCACTCCTTCAAGTCTTCTCCCTTTCATAACATCGGATTTTCCATCGCCAAGAACGGGTATCTTGTTGCTAATTAATTTTCGCTAAATAGGCATAAATATTTGAGGGAAATTAGAAAAACAATGTTGAATAGGAAATCAAGGGAGTGACATTCACTACAGTGGAAATTCGGATGAAGGGTAAAGGGAATACTTTTCGTTTGCGAAATTTTGGACCGGCAAAGTGATAAAGGCTTTTGGAGATTTTGTGCGTTGAGTTGAGTTAAATATCCATTAGTTTAATAAACAATTTGAATAGACCAAAAATGAAGTGGATTTCTGCAAATGCATTCTCAAAGTGTGAACCGGGAAAAAGTGGAAATTCTGTGGCACAAATGAATTGTTCAAAGGAAAGGGGTAATCAAGTAGCCTTTTAAAGTGGTTAGACAGTAATTAAATTAGTTAAATTAAATGGTGGACTTACTAATTCTAGCGGCATTTGTATAACGGGGTAATAGAGTTGAGGACTCACCTGAAATGAAAAAAAGAAAAACGTGGTTATTATTGTGAAAATAAAAATAGAAAGAAGATAAATATTTACTTACATATATGTTAAATGCTTCTTGCATGAGAATAAAAATACAAATACGTGACGATAATAAAGTTTTGGGACAAGCTTCCACAGATATAAGTCAAATTGGGTCGCTAGTATAGTAAATCATAAATCCTTTTAATGAAAAATGCCAGATTTGTAATATTTGTTATATGTTTATATCAACACCTGAGCGAAAGATCGACCTATATGGGCAGCCAGTTCGAAAAAGTCCCATCTCAGACAACTTTTCAAAAACACCCTATTTCAGAATTCGATTGACGAATGCCCTAATTCAGAATTTGATTAAAAAACGGCCTATCTCAGAAAATTTTTCAAGAACGCCCTATCTCAAAATTCGGTTCAAAATATGTTTTTGAATCGGCAGCTGAGATAGGGCATTTTTGAACCAAATCTTAAACGTTTCTGAAATTTCATCGTAGAAAACGGGGCGCTTTCTCAGTTTTTCCTTTTGGTAGTTGACATACTACCTATAAAAACTTTCAATTTCTACTGTAACCAATAAAGGTTGCTCAATGATCTTGAAATGCGCTACTGACTCCATTTGAAACAGACAAAACGATCGATAATTTTTTTAAAAAGCTACTGTTGCCATATCAATGAACCGTGTAATGTTTTTTCAGCTAATTTAAGTTTGAATTTCTTCTAGAGTAAAATATAAAGATTTCTTCAACATCTTCTAAATTTATACCTATAAAAGTAAGGTATGGTGCCAGCACCTATTCCAGCAAGAGGGAAAATTTTGGAATGTGCCCCGAACCCCATCTTTGATTTTTATTTGGACCAGTCTTATATATGTACATAGGTCATAATACCATAATAAATAAATACAAATAATTAATAATAAAAGTAAAGGCAAAAAAATTTAAGAAATTCGCAAACTAATAACATTCTCTGAGACTTTGGAGAAAATGTATGCATTTTTGAGAAATTTAATTCCAATCTGTTTCCTAAAATTCGTCAAACCTACCGTACGACATTAATTTATCCATTCGGCGGTAAGTGTATGTATATACATATGTACATACATATGCTTTGATATAATATAAATTATTGTAAGATTAATAGCGTACGAACATACATAAAATGACATAACGCATGAACTCACATAAAATCATAAGAAAGCCTAACGTAACAACAAATAAAAACTTATAAGATGCTTTTTACAGTTGTTGGAATAGTTTTTGAAACTTTATTTTTTAATAATGCCATCCAGGAAAAAAAATTATTCCTCAAAAATTATTACATACATATGTATGTTTGTATCTCAGAAGTAAGAATTTATGAGAAACTACTATTTTTAGTTTTCTACATAAAAGTCCACTGTACACTTGAATACCTATCAGAGCTCGTTTAAATTAAGCTTTGAGTAATTATGCAATAACATCCAATTAGAGCTTGACACTTGATGCCTACAAAGCATTACATACACACATCCATAGATATGAGAAATATGTACGTACTTTTTTATGTACTTTTGCATGTATGAGGATAAAGAAACCCTGTAGGAAAACGCAACACAGTTACTACCTTTGTACATACAAACGTATGAATAAGTCGACTGGTTTTCAATTCGCTTGCAGCCACTTGACATTTTGGCTCACACTCAATTTAAAATCGGTTGTTGATTTCTCCAGTTAGAAGAGTGTATAAACATCATTAAAACTCAAAACGAATTGAAGGTTAGCTGTTTCGATCAAAATGGCATTTGAATAAGGTTACCATAATTTCTTCAATTAAGTATTTTTTTTTTTTCAATTTATGGGCAAATAAAATATTAACTAATTTAATAATACATTCCTTAACAAATAATTTATCTCAAACAAAGCTTAAATGGCACCACTCGAATGACGAAGTTGGGCGTTATAAAACCCCTTGCCATTACGTTAAGAAAAATTGTCATTAAATTCGCTTCACGTCGCGTTTTTTTAAATGGCACATATTTTTCGTCATTACAATGCCTAGTGGAAATTCACTTCTTAGAAGATCAAGCACCAAAACGGCATGAACATACTCGTATATCCATGCAAAAAAATCGAACAATAACCGATAGAGGGAAAAGTGTTCTCGTGCACTTCGGAAGATCCTAGATTGGATTAGAAAAAAATATGTATATAAATTTGTTTTAAAATTATATTTGCATTTATCTTATACAAAAAATGAATCGTTTGGCCATTTCGTTATGCTTGTCTTCATGTCATTACAAAAAACGGAGAGGGGCCTGACGTTTTACGCCGACTCCGAACGGCAGTGGGCTTTTTAAGAAAGGCTTTCAATGCCGCATGCACAATGTAATGTTTGCTGATGGGCGGCCGGACAAGAAATCAAGCCTAGGTCTTACCGGGAGGAAGAACGCAACCCTAAACACTCCTATTTAAATTTCACTACTATTTGCTAGTTCTTTTAGTATCGGACCAGAAGTTTACTAAAAATTTGTTGTTAACTACAGCTTTTCCTGCAGAGTTCAAAGTACTTTAAACAGATGCATAACAAGTTCAATGACCATTTAATTTAGTGTTGCAACAATTGCACCTACAACAACAATCACATTAAAATTATTTGAATGCAGTTAAATATACACTGTATGCGGCAAGTCGCATTCGTAAAATTTTAGCAAACATAAAAAGAAATGTGAAAAATATATAAAGCCATTAATCTAGTTTTTTTAATGATTCAACTTTGAGTGCATATTACAATATATAAAAACTCTCAACTGTATATACATATTTATGTAGGCGGCCGCTGTTGCTGAGTGGTTATAGGTGAGTACTACCATACCACAGTATCTGGGTTCGATCCCTGGTCAGAGCAGCATCCAACATCTAAATTAGAAACAGTCTTTTTTTTAACAGCGGTCGCCCGTCGGGAGCCAATGGCATACCAGACTTGGACCACATTTCTGCCATCTATAAGATTCTCATAAAATACATTCTCCATCTATGTAACAACATCAAGACATGGACGACAAATTGGAGGAGAAACTTGGCCGAGCGCTTAGCAAAAGTGTAAGCGCCAAAATGAAATATATTTTTATAACGCATGTAGATATATTTCCATAGAAATTGCATAAATGCATGCATATATGTACATACATACATACGCATTTATGAATATCCACATACATACATATGTAGCAATTTGCTTTCGAGCTAAACGTGTTTGTATTGCTATTTGCTGCATGCGCGTTCCTTTGACTAACTAAATCCGACCATTAAAATATTAACTCGATTATCGACGCAGGTCAATAAATAAATCCCACTTAATTAAGAGATAAACAGAAACAATTATGATATTAATTACGCAATACATAAAATGCTCAAATAGCACATTTTACTTTACCTACGCAATGACAACAACAAGCGATAAGCTCGAATGACCAAAGTGTACAAAACACATAGTAGAGCAGCAAAGATTTATAGATTCTAGTGGTCACCAGCAATTGATATTGCACAATGTTTGACAGACATTTTTTGCCAATACTTCAACCTATTTTGTGAAGATTGCTGAAATGATAGTATCAGCATCCGGATAA
>NW_023458558.1:72909154-73039142 GCF_013731165.1 Rhagoletis pomonella
TCAGCTCCCAATGTATGATCGCTTTTGCCGGAAGGATTGCAAAGTATTGGAATAAAATATAACAAGATTTAGCGCGATGGCATTTGATTTCGCTCGGGTGCATGATACCAATTGAACTAACCTTTCATTGCCAGTAAAATAATATTGAGTTCTAGTGAACCCATATGGCGTTAAAACGCTTAAAATTTAATTTAAAAAACATAAAAAATATTCCAAATATTACGTGCCATATTTGATATAAAGCGCCGCAACCGCTTCAGAGTTAAGGGAGGTCACATATAGTGGGCTTTTAAAACAATCAAATTTTAAATCACCCAGTACCGATAAAAAGTTTCTAACTTCTATAAATAAAACCTTATCGTACATCTACAGGGCAAGGGGTTTACTTTGACCTGTCATATTTCCGGAATAAACAGGCAGGTTCTGCAATTTACTTCCGAGTGAACTTCTACAAAGCTCAATTTGACTTCGAAGCGAATTGCCTGAGAGCCTTTTCAAACCCAAACAGGTAGAAACCGTCTTCAAATACCTAAAAAATATTTCTAGTGTTCAAACTAAAGATTTCTAAAAACTCTTTCGTTTCACATATTTCGTTTTAATAATTCGTACACCTTAACTAAATTCGGCATTTCAAACAAATGTCAACTATTTTCAAAATATTTTAAATCTCTTAATCTTAAACAGGTGGCAACATTCCTAAATATAATTCAGATATAAAGGCTTTTGAAACTCATCCTTAAATAATTCATCCAACTTATTAAATAAATCACTAAATAATCACATGGCAATCTTCTTCAAATATTCCAAATCTTTAAACTAAAGTTTCCATTACAATCCTTCGCTTCATACCCGCAAAAACCGATTTTATAAACAGGTGAAGACCCTCTTCAAAGGTAATTAACTGATAAATAAAGTTCAGTTTGATTTTTTTAACATGTGGCAGCCCCGCTAAATATAGTCCAGAAATAAAGAGTTTTCTAGCCCCCTTCGATTGATACCCATATTTTAATAATTCATTTAACTTATTAAATAATGTGAATTGAACTTTTTCAACAGGTTACAACCCTCTTCCAACACCTCAAAAACATTCTTAATTTAATTTAAAGATTTCTTAATATTCTTTCGTTTGATAGCCAGATTTTAATATTTCATATAACTTGTTAACAAAATTCGACATTTCAAGCAGGTGGCAGCCCTCCTGAAATTAATTTCAAACTACTATCTTCTGAAACTCCTTTCGTCGGCACCCATATGGGGAAACATATTTCTTTTACCGAATCCCCTTAATTCAAATTGAATTTGATTTTTTAAACAGGTGGCAACCCTCCTATAAATAACTTAAGAAACAAAGACTTTCAAAACCATTTCGATTCGTACTCATTTTGTATCTAATAACACTGGATCACAAATTTTAGTTTTGTTTTTATTCTCCAGACCCCAATACCCAATTTCCATGTAAAATTGCTCGGTGATTCCGAAATTCTGGTTAATTTCTTTTTCTAGGGATACGTTTTCGAGATATTTGCTATTTACCGTTATTTGGCTTAAAACCAAAATTAAATTAATTAAAATTAAAAAAATTTAATCACGTATATCTTACGAACCAATTTAAAAATCTTAATATAAAACACGGCAAATGAAAACCAATGAAATTATCCATAATTAAAAAATCAAACTTTAACAGAAGAAAAATTAAAAAAAAAAAAACAATTCTATGCCAAATTTTTGCATTTGTACTAAAGCCTGTTCTGTTACAAAACAAAATCAAGTTACTGATGAAGAAAATCGATGGATAAATACGAAATAATGAGTGGTAAAATGAAAATTCGCAAAGTTTTTTTGTATGAAATATGAGCTGAAAAGCGTGTAACTTAGGTGTACACGGCGTATGAGCAACATTTTGTCATGCCCAATTTTCATACATATCCATACGTATCCATACGTATCCATAGAAAAAAAATTAACTCGATTTTCGGAATCACCGAGCAATTCCACATAGCAATTGGATTGTGGCATCCAAAGAAAATTTTTGCTGTAAACCAGTGTAATTGATTTATTTTTTAAGTAATTTGAATGCAATTTTTTAATAGGTGGCAATTCTTTAAAAAAAGTAAAACCTTATGTGCAATCTGCAGTCTTAAAGCTTAAACACACGGCAGCGTTGATCCGGACTAACTCGGACTTAACCCGGATCCCGAGTTGATACGGATCAACGCTGTCGTCTGTTTATGTTTTTAGCCTTTTAATTTAACACCTCATTTCGGAAAATCAAACGAACGGTGCAGATTAGGATGGCGTCGATTATTTAATAATTTGAATTTAATTGCTCAACAGGTGGCAACTCTTTTCGAAAAAATAAAATCATTTTGCACATCTAAAGGCCAAGCGCATTAATTTGACATCCCATTTTTGAAAGTCTAGCGGGAGATGCAGATTCAATGTGCTGGACAAAAAATCCCTTCGCGTATTATACTTGTATATCGATTGCCAGTACTACTGTAATTCCATTTTAAGTTAGTTGAAAATGTTAAGTTAAATCAAATTAGAGAACTAAAATTATTTTTAACTTTTAGTTCACATTGCAACAAAAGTGGGTTTTAGATTTTTAAGCAATAATTTTATTTTCACCTTTTTAGTCTTAAAATTCAACTTATTTTAAAACACGCCGACAATTTCGTAGTCGGCACCGTGTTGGCTGCGCGGCACATCACTGGTCACTGTCGAGTATTTCTTGTATAGACAGCAATTTATATTCTTAAGGCCCGTTCACATATACTTTGGCGTTGCGTTGGCGTTGGCGTCGCTTCAACAGCTGACTGAATTCAAATGCAGCCGCCCACATAGCCAAAATTGGGCAACGGTAAACGCCATACCAAAGTAGAAAGATGGCCAACTGTCAAATTTTTGTGTGGGTCGCTCCTCAGCTCTTGCAAATAAATAAAACTATGTGAAATATTTTTCCTTTTCAATCAATAGCGGCCAATAAATATCCTTTTTCGTGCAATTGTTGATATGAAATATTAATTTATCTGTCGATCGTTGGGTTGTTCTCACTTACGTGTTTATCAGGTTATCTGGCTATGTGGATATATTTTTTATTCAGTTTACATCAATATCATATGCTAGAGAATAATACCAGAATAATTTTAACCATATAACCTGATAATTAGGCAAGTGTGAATGGCCCAAGTATGTTAATTTAGTGGGCAAGGCATTATCTGCAAACCTTCATTGCAAAAAGCAAGCTTTTAACGTGCGTTCTGTCAAACCAACGCCAACGCCAAAACCAACGCGAAAGTTCAAATCACAACCCAACCTAATAAAGGCGATCTAGAAAAATATACCTCCCAGAATTAAATATTTCCCTTATTCAAATTTAAATATTACTTGATTGCTTACAAACTACAAATAAATTATTAACAAAAGCTAAATAATCAAAGAGCTAATATCTTAAATTGTATTTCTTTTCTCACACTCTCATCGCCATCAAAATTTCTATTATAAGCTTTCCCTCTTGTCTTGGCAAAATGCCTTTCAACAACTTTTTCGAGCATAAGCGCTAAGACGCATTTTGTACCTCTAGAGCCCAGAATTTCAAAACACTCAATTTTTTTAACTTTCCTTCTCTCTTTTCACCAAGCGCTGCTGTTGTGTATTAAGAAGCTTAAGTTCTTCTTTCTTTTCTGTTTTGCTTCCGACGCTGTTGCACCGAAAAGCTCCGGCTGTGGCCGGTTGGTGATTTTCGGTTTAATGTTTCTAATGGTCATGTTACACTTGCCACAACATAGTACGATACAAATAACAACACAACAACAAAATCAAGAAAACAATGGCTTGCTTTAATAAGCACAACCCACGCACGCACATGTTTACATGGGTTCCCAAGAGCGCAAAAAATTCTCAACAACAAAGTTGAGCTGCTGTGGCGGCAAACCTCTTCTCTGGAATTCTCGTTTATCCGATTTTTTCTTTTTTCGAATTGTTTATGATTCATTTTGTGGAGTGATGTTTGGTTTTTGGTTTAGGCCAGTAATTTCCAAAGTGGTCTAGGTGGACCCCCAGGGTTCCACGGGAGACTCGAAAGGGGTCTGCGTTGGCATGAAAAAAAATATGGGGGCTCCACGAGTTGTAAGTGGGGGTCCACGAAAATCTATCTGGTTTCGGTAGTAAATAACCAAAATGGTAGCTTGATAGCCTCTTTATTTAACTTAAATTTTTTTTTGATTGGTGTATAGTGCTCTTGACACACTGGTGCACTTACCGTCACTTTGTGTCATCACACGTGGGGAAGCCCTAAAGGCCACCTGCAAACTAAAAAGAAACGGATGTTGGTATAACACTAAGTGAGGCAATGACTCTGGGTCAGGATCTGTGGTATTTTACGAAGTTAATGGGGATAAGCTTCATTTTTTCTCTTGGGGAATATGCGTCGGTCTTCCAGCCGGAGGCACTTATGACATTGGCCAGCCCTCTCACTACTTCCAAACAAGTTCGGCAATATAAGTCTCGACTAAAGTATGTTGGTAAAGATAACGAGCTTGCTTTACTCTGTGTGCTAGGTAACCCGGGAGTACCTGGTAATGAGACATCTGACCATTTGGCCACAGTTGACTTAGATCAGGCATTCCTTGATACGCAACTAGTTTTAGCACTCCCCAATTCGTCCATCGAAGCCACCATCAGAAACTGGATGGATACTTCTCTGGGAGCCATCGAGGGGATGCAGGTGGGCAAAACTCATCTTGCCTTCAATCTCGGAAGGTCTATCTAGTTTTTTCCTCTCACTGAGAAGACGAGACTGCTGACTGGTCACTTCACGTGGCACATACACCTGACAGTGATAGGCGTAAATGACAACTCCCTTTGCCCATCCTGCTTTGAAGAAGATGAGACGGTGCAACACTTCTTGTGCTTCTAGCTTGCTTGTTTGTTTATCATCGCTTTAAGTACAAAACCGCGTATGGTCATTCTGCAAAACCGCGTAACTGACATTGGCTGCCATAAATTGGATTTGCTCACACAAGCTCTTGGCTGAACCCTTATCCATTCGTCCTGAAATATTCTAGCCAGTAATGCGATTGCTTTATAAAAAAGATAAACATTTTAAAATATGGGCTTTTTACTCTCTATAAAATAATTTATGCAATCTCACATACGCGGTTTTGCATTTTGTTGATACGCGGTTTTTTAAACGACGATATCTAGATTCGGTCTTTTTTTTTGTCAGTTTCTGAATTTGAAGCTTGGCGTAAAAGCCTTGTAGTTTTGTTGTTTCAAGTTTTGTGTTTTAAAAATGCGAGTGACGAATATTTTTCGCATCGCTTTAAAACTCTGAGCGATAAAAATAAATTAAACCATCAACACAAATAAACTATTTGACAACTACGTCATATGCGAATTCATGAGTGAGCCAAATATGTGAGGAATTTAGTTTGTGATCTTAAAAAATATAATACCTCAGAGCGAGATAGTTCTTTCATGGCTTTACGAGCTCTGGTTTTTAAAACTTGCAAGTATTTAATCGCATTATTTTAATAAATAGAACACAATGAATTATTTTATTTTTATTTTTGGCACTCTGAACTTAGTTTTGGAACTCACCCGCGATGCAAATTTACATCGTTTGATTTAATCTTCACATTTTTTGATGATCTTTGGGAATATGTTAGAAATGAGCATCAGATGGTCCACCGAAACTAGTAAAGTCTTGAAAGGGGTCTACGAGAAATATAAGTTTGGGAACCTCTGGTTTAGGCGTTCTTGTTGGCCACACTCGCGTGTACCAGTCCGTTTGTTATTGTTTATCATGTTGTTTTTGTTGTTGCATTTGCGGTGGGCAAACTATCACAACCCGTTGTATGGCTGACTGAGATTGGTGTTAATACTCCGGCATTGTCAAGTCAAACATGAAAGTGAGCAGCAAGTGCCACACCCGCGCAGCACCCCTGCCAACCCTGGACGACCCTTCTAACCAAACAAACTACCAGCACAACTGTCAAAGCGTTGATGTAGATGATGACGATGCCGTCGCTGATAATGCAAA
The DNA here is from genome assembly GCF_013731165.1 of Rhagoletis pomonella. NCBI lineage: Eukaryota > Metazoa > Arthropoda > Insecta > Diptera > Tephritidae > Rhagoletis > Rhagoletis pomonella. Next base: position 72,915,198 of record NW_023458558.1, read on the forward strand.
CGTTGCATGCATGTCATGTTGCATGCCACACACACACACACATGTCTACGAAAATAATCGAAACCGTTCACTCGCCATCTCGCCGCTAGTTTCGAATATACCGTTACATTTATTTTTAGTGACTGCAACATCAGGATCAATGTAAGCGCGCCCGTAAAGTATTAGCATGTGTATGTGTGGATGCGTGAAGGCCGAGGAAGAAGGTTCGGGTTCGTGTTGTGGTTGTGTTTACTTGTTTTTTTTCTCTATTATGCATGTAGAATGCTCTCCTACCACCTCGCTGCTGTAATTTTCTGTAAAATTTTTCGGTCAGTTGCATGCCACCAGCACTAGTCAGCTCGGTAAATGTTTTCAAGCTGTGCGGCTAAGCTAGTCGGTCGTGTAGGCGTACATTAGCAACTGACAACGCCACTTCACGCAGCACATCACATCAGCGTTGCAGGCCGAACTGAAAGTTAGGTGGCTGGTAAGTTGGCAGGGCGGTGTTTTGCCGTTTGGCTCTTAGCCAACTTCTTTGTAGGGGAGGAGATTTGGTTCGCCGGTTCATTGTGTTTTGGACAGCCCAATGACACGATGCAACACATATTGGGCTATTTAGTGGTTCACAGTGCGTGTGTGTGTGAATACTTATATTTTTGCCGGTGTTTGCCTTGACATGAACATTTGTCAAACCACAAACTGCTCGCCGCAATGTTACTTTCAACAACAGCAGGCCAACCAAGTAAAAATCCAGCAGCCAGCCAGATAGCCAGAGGATAGCAAAAACAGAAGTATCTGCCACAAGTGGTCCAGCAAACCAAAAGGCAGCGTTGAGAATAAAAGTAGCTGTCTGATTTTGTTGTATGAAGTGTCATTGAGAACATTATGTGTTCACTGAAAAGGCAAATCAATATACCATCCAGTCAGAGTAACTGAAGACAACAGATGTCTGTATGTATGCACGCATCCATGTATTTGCTTCGTATACAAAGCTCTTGCTTGCGATTGGCAATTTTAGAGCAGTTCAAGTGCAATTGGATATATGGAGCGGAGGGAGCATGCATTGTAATTAAAATTAGCCAGCTTTTGCGGTCGGGTGGCAATTTGATAAAACCATAGTAAAATTGCATTTTATATTGTATTCATTTATTAATTAAATTTGATGCCAGTCGATGTTGTGCGGTTGAAACGACCATCGTCTTTTGGTTTGGTTGGCTCGAAGGAGATTCGTTTTAATTGATTAATTCATTTGCAGTATATGAGAACTTACCTTACGCAGCGCATGATTTGGATATTAGAGCTTTACCAATGTATACAGAAAATGGAATCAATGTACCTTAATACACTAATTTTGATTTTACCTATCGAACGGAATCCATACCTTTATCAGACGAGACCTAAGATACAATTTTTTCATACTGCATATCTCGTGAGTGTTCATGGTATATACTGGAAATTGAAATGGAGGAAAATTGGGGTATGTAATTGGAAATGGGGGCGTGGCACCTCCCATACAAACCGAATTTTTCATCCTGCATATCTTTGAAAGTATTTAAAGTAGCGCGCTGGAAGCTAGTATGGATATATACACATATGTATAAGAAACTTATTCAATGCTCGTAGAGAAAAATGCAATAATGCCAAATTATACCTTTTTAATCGGTTGCCCTTTTTGGATCAAACCTAGTAATTACATAAAAATCTGAAATTTTATAGAATCTGACACTGCATAACACTTAAATGGTGTTTTGATCCATTCTAGGAAATTATATTGACCTCACAAGGACGGAAATCATTTTCGTAGAATTATCGTATTAAATACTAAAGTTTGGGTCGGAGTCTGGTCACATTACAGGATTTTTTTTTTGTTTTGGCGTAATGTACAATAATTTTTATATTAGTGATATTTATTAGCTTAATTTTTAAAACGTCTTGTTAAATTACCTTCAAATGAATTTCTAACAACTTCATTTTTGCTTTAAAATACGAAAAAAATTAATTGCTGTAATTTTCCATTAAGTTCAATATAAAAAACATTGATATGGGAATAAACTTGAATGGAATCGCTTTAACTTATCTTAAAACTAATAATTTTAATTTTTGTTTACTATTATCACAAACGAATGTACTAACGTTAACATTGCCGTCTTCATTAATTCTCGATACACTCAGAAAAAACATACCTTAATGCTAGGAATGCCCACAATACCATATGGGGCAGCAGTAACACAAATCAAAGAGGTGAGTACGTACTTGAATTTGTTAGCCTTAATAGATTAGAAATTTCAAACGTAGGTAACTCCCCCACTTTTAGGAACAGTATACGGGAAGAGGTTCTAAATCTCACTCTATCCACTCCATTTATCAGTAATTTCGTCAAAAAATGGAAAGTGTTCAAAGACATTTCTTTATCAGATCGCATGCACAACCGTTTTGAAATTTAAATCACATTACCATCTGCTACCAAGAACCACAGATTGGGATCTATACGATGCACTTCTGCAGGACGGTCTGAAAAGGTGCAAGCGAAAGGTAAATGACTTAGTCAATCTTGAACTTAGCTGCTCAGATCTGACATCAGCCATTGTGAATTCCTACCATGAATCCTATTCAGAAGTCACTAGGCTTAACAACAGACAGACTCCATGGTGGAAAAACAAATTGGCCAAACAAAGGGCAAATACCCGGAAGCTTTTTACCAGAGCTAAACGAACCGGTGAATAGGAAACATTTAAAATTGCCCTTACCGAGTACAATAAAATAAGATGTTCTAAGAGGAACTCATGGACTCTTTTCTGTACAGGTATCAAGGACCTTATGGGAAGCGCAAGAATCCACAGACTCCTCGCAAAGACGCACACTAATGAGTTAGGGCTCCTGAAAACACCCGACGGATCCTTCACGAACATCTACAAGGAATCCCTCAACTTGCTAGCCGAGGTGCCTTTTCCTAAAACGACCACGCGCAGAGGATTGGAGAATCGCCAAAGGTCTATTCGACAAGGATAGAATAAGATGGGCTATATCTGCCTTAGCGCCTTTCAAAGCATCTAGAGCAGATGGCATTTTCCCAGCTCATCTCCAAAAGGGACTTCCTCAATTACTACCCTTCCTGATACCACTTTTCAGAGCATGTTTCACGTGGGGGTCCCTTCCACTACAATGGCAGGAGTTACGGTCTGCTACATCCCAAAGTGGGGTTAAAACCGGCAGACCGTAGGTTCGAAGATACCATCTCTAACCTCCTACAGAATGCTCTGAACATAGCCGCCAATTGGTGTAGTAAAAATGGGTTAAACGTTAACCCACAGAAGACTAGCATAGTAATTTTCTCCAGGAAAAGGAAAAGGGACAAATTAGTAGAACCATTCCTTCAAGGTGAAAAGATAACTTCTCCAAAGATGTCAAATATCTAGGAGTTATCTTTGATGACAAGCTCTCATGGAATCCTTATCTAGATAAAACTATTCAATAGCCCAGGGCCTCTATCTGGACCTGCCGGAAACTTATGGGACGGAACTGGGGTATCAGACCTAAACTGATTTATTTTTTATGGTATTTGAGTATTTAGGTTTTTCCATATAGGAAATTAATTTAACAATTTGTAATTTATATTTGAATTGGAATAATTAACCTACTTTGCTCTAACTACCTACAACTGATCTCAGAACCAGAAGCAGTAGTCTTCACGCACGCGACGCCACAGCCGACAATTTCCAGGCTAGCAATTACCTTTGTCTTAACAGCACTGACAAGATTATTACTTATATTGAGTAAATTTACTTCCTCAAATAAATGACGCACTATTTTTAGCATGAACCTGAATTAGGGAAAAACTTCTCAAATTGAGTAAATTTTTCGTAATATTAAGGAAAACACAGTAACTATAAAATAAGGAAAACGGTTTCTGGTTTTAGGGAAATGCTTTTTTCTGAGTGCATCGAAAACACACGTTCCCGTTCCCGATAGTTTCATTCGGTAAAATATTGCTAAAAATTCTAAACGGAACGTTTTATTTAAACTGAGATTTAAAACTGGTAGATATGGTTATTTGAAATAAATTGTAAATGTAAAATAATGTAATTCTCTCGTACTAAACAAGCGAAATATGGAACATTCCAGTTTAATTTCAATAATTTTAAAATACATGTTTTACATTTTTAGTGCAATACAATGCAAGGTGGCACCTGCTGTCATTTAAGCATGTAATAATTTCCTAAACCGCTTATATTCTCTAGTACATTTGCAGCACTTCGCCGTAAAGAGGTATACTTTTAAATAAAGCTTATTTTTCCAAATAATCTGCATTTGACAACAAAAAGCAACAATTTCACTCCAACCATTGTGGAATTTCTAGTTCGCCAGCAAATAATTGCTAATCGGATTATGAAATTTAGCTCTTCACAAATAGAGATTAAGTTGTCGGTCGAGTGAGAGCATAAAGCTCTGCCACAAAATGAATCATATATGTATGTAAATAAGAAAGTCTACGTACAGAATACAAACACAAGGACACTTGTTTATACACACTCGAGTGTGCCACCAACTATTGTATGCGGTTCAAATGGGTATGTGCATCGAAAATTCGAATGTGAATGCCACTTAAATTCATGGCACTTTGCAATTGATTATTCAACAGGCAGTAGTTGTGTCGACTCGTATATGTACATACGTGTGAACGCACATATGCACATTAAGAGGGGTCGGATTAGCAATTACCATCTTAGTTTTGAAGTATACTTTGAGAGGAAACAAAAAAAAAAGTTTGAAGTGAAACTTCTTTGTGTCCGGTAGGGAGTAAATGTAAACATCGATGTAACGAAAAACCGATACAATCGTCGCTGCTGGATTGATTGGAGATGAAGATCGAGATTTAGATTATGATTAAAATAACTTTTCATTATTACGCAGAAAAATACTTCTATAATATGCGAAGTGTTTAATTTTGCACACACTAAGAGAGGAAACTGGTTACCTCTCTTTAAATTCGTAAATTTAAACAAACATTTTTTAGAGGAAGTTTTAAACATTTTACGTGTATACTGTCAAATTCTGAACAATAAATGTTTAGAACTCAAAAAACAAATTTGAAATTTGTTCTAAGCCACACATATGATAAGCAGTGTTTAATTTAATCAACACGGTGTGTAAATTTGCATTAATAAAGAGAGGAAACTGGTTATGCGCAAATTTAAACAAACATTTTTTAGAGTGTAAAGTTTCTCATGTTGAAGATACGATCCTTCATAAAATCCGCAATCGTCTTTTTCGCCTAATGAGTTCTTCTCTCTTCACAAAATTTGGAGAGTGCCACACACTACAGCACATTGGACAGGTGGTAGCACCAGAGCAAAAAACAGCAAGCTGTGTGTATTTTGTTGTTGGTTTTAGAATCCATATACAGTATCGGTCATATCTTTAGCACGCCATTTCAAAGTGATATTGTGTGCAACTTATGTTTATTTATTTATTTTTAAAAATTTTCAATTAAAATACAGTTCTTTCTCTAACAAGCCCCATATAAACCCAAGTTTAACAATTTGTAGAAAACTTCAAAAAAGTGCAACAAATTTTCACCTAAATTTCAAACTTTTTTCCCGGAAGTGTTAGAATTTTTTTGAGTACACAGTTTTATAGCCCAATCAATTTTAGTCTGATAATGTGCAAGTTTCAAGTGACTGAAAGTTACCGTTGATTTTTTAGAATTTTTTTTGCCAAAGGTGTTGCGGTTTTCATCCATATACAAATAAATTGAGTTTATTCATTATATGGAAGCCAATGCGACAAAAAAAATTCTAAAAAATTGACGGTAATTCGTAGCCACTTGAAATTTGCACATTATTAGACTAAAATTGCAGTGGCTAAAAAACTGTGTACTCAACAAAATTCTAACACTTTCGAGAAAAAAGTTTGAAACTTAGGTGAAAATTCGTTGCCATTTTTTGAAGTTTTCTAAAGTTTGAAATTTATGTGAAAATTTGTGGGACTTTTTTGTAGCTTTCTACAAATTATTAAGCTTGGGTTTGTATCGGGTTTGTCTGAGAATGAACTGTATTTTAATTGAAAATTCTTAAAAATTAATAAATAAACATAAGTGACACACAATATCACTTTGAAATGGCGTGCTATAGATATGACCGATACTGTATGTATATTAGGCGTGTACATTTTTTTTTTGACTGCGCGTATAGCATAGGAGGATTCTACTTGTAATTCTAAGCATGTTTTCCGAAGAAACCATGGGTCTAAAATCAATTTTGAGTTTACCAAATATCGAAAATAGGTTTCGCAGAAGTGTTCACTGTTGCGCCCTCTGTAGGAAGTTTTAAGAAAAATATAAGTGCAAAAATGGATTCCCCATACCAAAAACGTCTTATAGCATGTTTTTATTCTAAATTTAAGTAATTCTTTACGACACTACAACAAAATGCTAAGAAATCTTTTTCGCGATTTGGCAACCTCCAAATTCATTTAAGTCCAATGGTTTATTTGCAAAATTTACTTAGAATTACACTGAGAATGCTCCTCTGCTATACGAGCATAGTCGAAAAAATCCCCAATACAAATTGACTCGCCCTAATGTATGCACATACATGCATATGTATATCTATATTTCATACATATGTACTTATGGATGTACATAGCTATTTACATGTTAATATGTATGTATTATATGGGTAAAGGAGAAAATGAAAAAGGTTTGTCTTGCGGCGTATCGTAACGCGTTACTCCATCGATAAAAGAAGTAAGCGCTTACTAAAATAAAATAAAAGTTGTTGCTGGGTTATTACATATTGCATGTTGCTCACTTATGCAGTTATGCTTACAAAGTGATGCGCGCTCATGCGTGCGAAATAAAGGAAATAAAAACACACTGCCGAAATTTGCATCAAATTTTTGACTTTGTACGCGTGCAAGCAAGGAGTGTGTGCAAAAAAGTATATAGCACAGTTCCCATTTTATGTACAACTCTATCTTTTAGGGAACATAATTCTGTGATACATTCAACGCTGGTAAGAAGCCCACTACATCTCCAGCACAGGCATAGGATAAAGGACAGAGATCAGAGAATTTACATTTAAACAGGAGTGCGCTGAGTAAGCCACAAAATATGAGTGATGGACCCTCATGAAACAAATTGACTTGACAACAAAAACTAAGTATACTACATGTACACAGATGCATACATTTAGGCGTACAACATGCAAATGACCGCTCCTATGCATACACGAACGACTTACCGACCACACATGGTTCCGCAATCAAAAATGCGCATCGGTGTGTACATAAATATGTGTGTTTGTAGGCAGGAAGTTCACTTTTTGTGTGCGCGTTTACGTGACTGTTAAATACATAACTGTTAATATTTAATTCTGTTAACATTTTGAATTTTTGCATTTATACAAGGCAAATGAATAAATTAAAAATGCAATGCAGTTGCCACTTTTGCACATTTACTTTGTGGCATTTGCAGGCGCAGATGTGTGAGTGTTCATCCTTTTTATGGATTTTAATAATTTATAAACCAAACTGTATACGCAAAGGAAAGTTACCAGCGTTGCGGAAGGCGAGTCCGTCACAGATGCGAGCAATGAGAGTAAGCAAAAAATGCTATAAATACTTTAAATAATGTTGCATGCAACTTGTTTAACCAACTCTAGCTCATAAGTATTTGCGAGTATATATGCATACATAAATATTTGCATACAGTGGCGGAAATATAAATAGCATTCTTTACATATTATCTTTTCGCTTTACATATTATCCTTGCGCTTGTTAAATGTTTATTGTTTTTTTTTTATGAAAGTGTACCTCGTTATCTAACAAAACCCATGTACGTAAGTAAACATTTTAACTATGTACAAAAATACGGCAAATTCGTCCAAGTTTAATAAAAATTTTTAATTAGGTTTCTTAGAAACATACTGGGTATGCAGTATTGTAGTCCATTAAATTATAGTATAATAAAGTACAAGTTTGAAGTAACTCGAACTTACCGTTGATTTTTATCAATTTTTGTATGACAGCTGTTGCTCATTTTCTCCTCACAAAAAATTGTTGAACATACTTTATATGGAAGCAAATGCGTCAACAAAAAATTGCCAAAAATCAGAGGAAAGTCCTAGCTACTTAAAATTTTATAACACTAACACTTTTTTATACCAAAATTTAAAAGCCTACTAAATTGCATACTCAAAAAATTCTAAAAAAATCTGATTAAAAAGTTTAAAATATTGATGAAAGTTTGAAATTTTGATATTTTAATAAAAAAAATAATAACCATTTTTTAAGCAAAGAAAAAAAGCCAAAGATTACTAAAATGTCTCCTCCCTATTTACATTCTCGCCACCGTGTATACATACATATGCATACATATGTAAATTTTGCTTATGATTTTTGTAAGTTACTTAATTATTTTGTTGTTTACTTTGGTTATACATTCATGAAATAAAGAAAATAAACACGGAGGCGAAACAAATTTGGGCATACATTAAGCAAATGAAAAGGGCCAAAATATGTTCAAGCAAAAAGTTAGATTTTAGAAGTGACATTCGTCAACTTTTGTTTGGAGTTTAAGAGCGCTGCATTCATACGCTTACAGGCATATCCATGCATACGTATTTAGTGAGTGTGTATATACATATAGGTACATACGAAATAATAACCCTCCAGTATTGCTGCAGTCAATTCACTGCAATTCTGCTGGAGTCAATCGCTACTTTTGAACCGCTACTGCACCGACTCCTAGCTAAGTAGCTACTCTATTAGGTAGTGAACAAGGTAGTGCAGAGTCGAACCAGTCGTAATATAGTCCCAATATAGCGAAAAACTACGACAGAGGGCGCCTATAAATCACGCAAATGACTATTTTAGTAACTCCCGGTAGTGCAGAGAGAGCCGATGGTGACTACCGCCTAAGGATGCAAATTTTGAGCAGTAACATCGATACATCGATTTTTCGATGCATCGGGGAAAAGAACATCGACCGTTTTTATGTGGAAAAGCAAAAATAATTTACAAAGGTAAGAAGTTATAGCTGCTATTTGGGAGATCACCACATCTACTAATCAGACCTCTTCAACCACGGTCACTGAGGAGATGTCGTGATCTCCGAAATAGCAACTATAACTTCTACCTTTTGTAAATTATTGATGATTTTCAATAGCATTTTTCATAAGAAACGGCCTCAAGCTCAATAATATGGTTGAATATAATTGTTATAAGGCCATAAAGAACAAAAAAAAATCTGAATGAATAATAAATTTAAAGTCAGTCAAACATACCGAAAGAAAGTCGGAGAGTCTCCTTAAAGTCGATGTTTAAAACATCGGTAAAACTTCCATCGATGTATCGTCAATTTCGCGATGTTAGTAAATTGTAAACTTCGATGGCAAACATCGAAAATTGAACCGATATTATCGATGTTTCAAAAACATCGATGCATCGTTTGCATCCCTACTAACGCCTAAGACACTGCCTTGTAAAAGTAATCGATGAAATACACTAAAAGTAGTCGGTCGGTAATTGACGGAGTTTATCAGGTAGCTGCCGATTCAGCAGTCCTGTAGTCGCTCCCCGGTACTGCAGGGAATATTTGAGCGCTTACACTTTTGCTAAGTGTCTGGCTGAACTTCTTCTCCAATTTGTGTCGTGCGTCTTATGTTATACCACAAATGAAGGGACCTACAATTTTACGCCGCCTACGAACGACAAATGGATATTATGAGAAGCACTCGGAGGTTTGTCATTGCCTGTCGAGGGGTGGCCGCTGTTAGAAAACACTGTTTCTAATTTAGATATTACTCGGAACGGAGATCGAACCCAGGTTTTACGGAACGGTAGTACGCGTCTCTAGCAACTCGGCCACAGCAGCCGCTCTGTACTTTAGATATGAGCATACGCAATGTTTTGTAGGAAATTTTGCATGCATTATGCATGTAGTTATGAGTATGTTTATATATGTATACAACGGCGTTTAGGTTGTATGTCGCTGTTTATGTGTGTCGCCGCATTCAGTTGCAAACAATCCTGACAACTGCTGACAGTTGCTGATGGCGTATGTCTGTTGATTTCCATTGCATTCACAGCAAGTTAGTTCATAAAATATGCAAATCCTTTATTGCAGTTGAAAAATATGCATCGCATTTTAGTTTTATTTTAAGTTTTATATTCACATAAAGCATAAACAATAGAGAGCGCAACAACAACAACAACAACAGCGTAAGTAAATGGTAAGTACACCTTTGTAATAAAATGACGAAATTTCATTTATAGAAAGGGTAAACACATACTTACATATGTATGTAGATACATTAATGCAAAATAAATAAAAATTTAGTTGAAAGTGCATTCAAACGCCGCGATCTCAAATAACAGCAACTGTTATTTGTTCGTTTCAGATCGATGCATCTATAACTTGAAAATATCGACAGTAAAAGCCTGGTTATGGCAACTTAACTTAACCGTGCACAGTGCAAAGGTTTCGCAAGACTTCGAGAATATCCCTAATATATTTCGTTATACTCGAAATTGCAAGAAATGCTTACAATAATGCAATTTTTTTTTTATAGACAAAAACAAAAACACAAAAAATCGGGAAGCAGTATATCCGGGATATACCTTCTTTCTATTGTTTTTTATTTTTTACGTTTTTGTATAAGAATTTTGTATGAAAATATCCCTAGTGAAATTTTCCGGCGAATAATTTGCGAAAACATTTTAACCACCTAGCTCTTCCTACAAAAAAATATGTCAAAAGTAACATATTTCGATTTTATTTTTCAACCCTTTTCCCTCACATTTTAAAAACACTCAGGCGAAATATTACAAACTTCATGTGTCCATAAAATTAAAATTTGACTAGAGAGTTCAAAAAGATTTAAAAGTTTTTCCATATGAGTTCATATATTTCATTATGAGTTGAAATCGTTGCGCTCTAAAAATGTTGTTTTGATAGAGCGGTAGAAGGATATCGGATTCGGCAGACAAAAGGAAAGAAAAAGCTTAAAAAATTTGGACATTCATTAAAATTTCGGTTATGATTGATTAATTTTGTGTAAATCAGATCCTAAATTTGCTATTTTAGGATCAAGGATAGGATTTCATTTGGAGAAGAAATACGATTTATAAAAACTAATAACCCTTCCCTTGATTCCAACGGTAAATACGACGTCAGTCTGATAAGTCAGTTATATTTGAATTTTATTGGTAAACGCGCAAACCAGAAGGACGCACTTGTAATGTAATCGACAAATATATATTTTTTATTGCGTTTTTCTGAACTAGAAGCCAACAGTTGATAATTCTAACTTCAAAAACAGTTAAGCATTAATCGAAAACACATTTTATCAGATATTCTCTTTCGGAGCGTATTACTGGTGTCGATTTAGCTTATACTGATTTTTCATACCCATAGTTTTTTTAGGGTGACAGGGAACAAGATCAAAGGAAATAAGATCCGTTGACTTTATTTCCCACCCTGGTACAAAATAAAGTCAATTAGCATTATTACCTTTTCGAAAGCGAAATAAAGTCAACAAAAATTTGGAAATAAAGTCATTGACGCTATTTCCTCATTCAAATGAAAATATCGTCAACAATGCTTAAAGTATGTCGATTCATAGAAAAAATGTTGTTCTTAAAATAAACATTGCCCCGTAAGTGTTGTTTTTTAATAGATGAAAAAGATTGCTGCCAAGTCCTCAGTGTGCTATTAATCCACACACAATCATGAGCTACCACCAATTTATTTCATAAAAAAATTTAAAATTACGAATATAGCAAACACAAAACGCAGTCGGAATACGAGAAATATTTGAAGAAAGAGTGTAGAAATGATCCAGAATTTGCAAAACATGTTTCGTTTCCACAAAAATAAAGCGAACACTTATAAATTGAAGAAATTGAAAGAGTTCTGGGTTTTATATTAGCATATTTTGAACGAATTCGGAATTTCTAAGGTGGAAAAGAAACAAACCTTTCTATAAGGAAACAATTACAGAAAAGGAATTTTCTTACACTGTATTCATGTCTCGGTCAGAGTAGCGTGACGTGGTGTGGCGCGCGGAAGCTAAGCAAATTTAATGTTTGCAAGAGCAATGCCAATGGATTTTATTTCGCTTTTGAAAAGGTAATAATGTGCATTTTATAAAATGGTGCGAAATAAAGTCAATTGACCTTATTTCCGTGATCTTGTTACCTGTCACCTTTTTTTAGACCTAGAACCAAACTACATACTGTGAGCTTAACATATGCAGCTAACAAAAATACATTCATAAAATGCTTCACAATTCAACAGCATGTAACTTGTATAGGCAGCAACAAAAAATATTTTTAGTGCGAAAACTTCAATGAACTTGTAAAAAAAACCACAACCCAAAGTGAAGTCATGCCAAAAATAATAATTCACATGCAACAACCGTCTGTCTTCGTTCGAGTGGACACGCAGTCATTGAGTATGCAAGGAATTAGAAACAAAAAAAAACTCACCGCCGATTTTTCTCTACATTTATTCGCGGCTATCTCACACTTCGCCAACCGACAAGCACCGCTAACAAGCACTTTAATCGCGAGCGCACAAGTGCCTAAATTTAATTTATATGCACGCGCAGGTTAGACGAGTGTAGGCAGGTAGGTTTGCACCGGATGCAAGCCAACTAAGAGCCAACCTGCCATTGCGAATAGCACAGGCATGCCCAATTTACAGTGATGCAAACACCGAAAACTAGAAAATATACATACATACATATGTGAATAGAAACAGATGTGAGCGGAAAAAGCGAAAATTGTTTTTATTTACGTTTGCACACGTGCGCGAATGTTTAATTAAATTGAAGTGAGCTTTTCGGCGTTTTATACGTTTAACTTTTATAGTTTTTGCTAGCTCAACTTGAGTTTAATTTGGCTTAGTCGCACGAAGCATAGCGATGATACTTGGTAGCATCGAAAGAAAGTTTTCATATCCGAAAAATATCGAATAGGACAGTGGCGATATCTATTTGAGTCGATAATTTTGGCCATGAACCTATTCCATATGAACTGAATTAAATTTTATTATTTATGCCCGGACAAATTTATGTAGAAGCATATGATTTAGCATACAAGATATATCTATGTATATGCACAAGCATAGCCCTGTGCATCTAAAAAAATATTTACTACGTATGAACATGTAAGCAGATGAAATGTAATTTCAAATTGAATTGTAACTTTACGACCAAAATAAGATACAATATCAAAAGACTAATTAGCAACGCAATTATTATTCTTACATCTCTTACAGATCCGCATCACCTTTGTTAGGATCTCCTGTTTGCTAATTTAGGCTACCAACTGTTGCCTAGTCGCAAGATTATTCTTGAAGCACGAAACGCCCGAAAGCATGCAGTGGTTTCTTACTCAACCATGTTTTTCACTTCATTTACTTAATTAACAAATGAAAAAGAAAACAATCACCAGGCGATGACAACAGCATTGCGACAATAGTACGAAGACAACAAAAGCATAAACCAAATAACCAGAAACCCAGCCAGTAAAATATCCGTAAAAGTGACCAAGAAGTGAAAGTAGTGCGCAGCGTAAAGCCCAAATAAATGTCTCTAATCATCGTCGAATCCATGTCTAAACTTTTGTATTCACTTTAGCAATCCTTACTGCTTTAGTAAGGGATGGAAATGGATTAGACAAGGTTTAGAGAATTGTATCGTTATTGCACAGGACCATCGATATGTATACATGCATGAACCATGTGGTCTATTTGTGCTATATGCAAAGTGCTCCTCTGCAATTCTGTAGCGGACCAACTCGCGTTTCTACATCAACTTATTGCCCCCGATCATTGGAGTAATCACTTGGAGTCGTTTCGTGTAATGGATGTAATGCAGAGCTGGAGTATATGGTCCTGCCCTAGGAAATCGCAACGCTTATTGGACTAAATTTTGTATATGCATTGCGGTTAATTTTGGAGTTCTCATGAGCAATTATTTTAGTATTAAGTTAAATTGTATAAACATTTTCAATGCTGCGTCCTACTGCAACTGAGCCCACCGTATCTCAGCGACAGCCTGCTTACGTATGCACAAGATCATATCTTCAGTTCGAGTTTGTTTTAAAATTTTTAATTTGAACTATTACCTTGTTTATACCTACGCAAGAGCCGCATTAACAAAAAAAAAAAACCATTTTTTAAATACATTTTTGGGCGGTTATTCAAAAGTAAGAAATCTGCTAATTTTACTCGACATTTGTTTAAAAATAAATTTGCCCGGTTGAACGAAATGGAAGCGAACAATAATTCAAATTAATAATTTGAAGAAAACCAGCAAATTTTGACTTCGCATTAAATGAATGATGCGTTTATACGTGAATCCACTTTTAAATTTCAAAGCCTATTGCAATTGTGTTTATGCATACGAACTGGATCAAAGCGCTATGTGACGGTGTAAACATACATGTACATACATATGTAGCACGATGGCCATCAAACTTTGTTGCTTTAGCTTGATTATTGTTCTTTCATTCCAGGTAGAGCACGGGGTGCCAACTGCCAACTTATCTGATAACTAAAATGTTTCGTTTTTTTTTTCTTTTGCTTTTTTCTCTTTATCAAGCCACAATCACCCATTCCAGTCGCATACGAGAGACAAATAGACAGATCTCTAGCTCCGTTCGTCAAATGGAGTGTCGTGTCAGTTCGTGCCCCTGCCCAGTTGTGCCTAAGACCTTCGCTCAATTTATTTGCTTACTTGCGATGTGCCTAGGAATATTAGTGACTAACGTAAGTTTAACTTTTCCTTCATGAATTTATTTGCCAGTTGCTCTTGCCATAAGTCGGCTTCCATTTGCTGGGAGCTCAAAGAAGTTTTAAGGAAGTGAGGTGGAAATACGGTAACATACAAGCGAAGGTGTCTTATACTTTGTAACGGTATGCTTATATGTAATCTATTTATTCCATCCACTTTAATTGACGAATTGTTTGCGCCGCATAGAGGAGTATTTGCATAGTAAACCGGTCAAAATTGTTTTATGTATTTTTCTACTCAGTAATTAAAATTAATCATAATTAGGGTTTTATAGGATAAAAACTACTAATTACACTTATCTTAGGATCATTTTCGTGAAATATTTAGCTATATTTAGTTGCCATAAGTCCACAAAAAACTTTTTCAGAAAAAGATAAGAACGGACTTCGTGTTGCTAGAATATATTTAGGTCGACGGGTTCGGTTATGCACTTCGTCCTTTTAGACCGGCTCTTGATGCGAATAACTGCGAATTGTGCAAAAAATTTCGTTACTAAAGTTTTGATGCTTTTTCAATTTCAATTAAATAAATAACGTAAAAATAAAAAAAAGGAATGCGGTAAATTGATCCAAGGACACAATCGTTCTCGCTGAAGCCGATTTGAGAGCATTATTATCCAGTTTCATAGTTCAAGGAATCTCCCGAGAACTTCAAAATTAAAGCGTATGCAACTCAGTAAATCTGAGTAACCAGCCTTGATCAAAGCTGTTGACTCTCGAATACACTTCTCGGCATTCGTTTTCTTATATCAGAAGTCATGTTTGTATTACTAACATATAAAAACAGAAATTAATTACAAACTTGTCGCGTTTTCCTTTCTATTAAACAATTTTGCCTTCTTATAAATATTGCAACGTTTTATGTAGGTTGCTTTTTGTCCCGCAAAATGCTTATATTAGCAGAAAGTATGGCACTTTTGCTTAGCCGGAGGGCAATATTTTTAGAAATGAACACATAAAGCTGTGAAAGGGCTGAGGAAAACAGGGCAATATTACTTCGAGAAAAGAAAACGCCATGGTACAAACACAGAAGGTAGTTTAATTTAGTGGCATTCGTTGTTGTTGCCGACCACTTCACTTTTAACAAGTTTATGATATTTAACTAAAATCATGCCACCAGATTCACTAGCAGCAAAATTTTTGTTTCTTGAAAAAGTAAAAAAAAAATAAAATTTTAAGTTAGTAAAGTTGGATGAAAATATTAAAAGTGTTCCGCGTTTCCATCCTGCCAGAATTCGGTACACCTGAGAATACGTTCGAAAATAGTTTTTTGCTTTTCCGAGGATAGGGTTATACGATCTAATGCAGTTTGATGCAAAATATTTTTAAACTTCTGCGAATGGACCTTTATCCATGGAACAGGAAGGAGATCGAGTTAAAATGATGCCCTGCAACTTGTAACAGTACCAGTTTTTGGATTCTCGGAATTTTCTGATAAAGATGTGGTGCTGCTAAATCATACATACATATATAAGCAAGAAACTATGTATTTGCGAAAAGAGTTATCCTCATAAATATAACTACATACTGCAGTTTCATTTTACAAAATTTTTGTGTATAGAGAAATTTATAAGAAAGACAGTTTGGGTACGGTTCGGTTATTTGCACAATGCTTTGGGTTATCGTGTACAAACACGGGAACCGAATAAAAAAAATTTTACATTTACGTCTAGCAAGGGATTAAGCTTTAATTTAAATTAAATATTTTTGTTTGAAATATGCACTTTTATTGTAAATTTGGAGGTTGGTTTTGCATGACCAAGTCATGCAGATGACATCAACGACGAAATTACCATTTATATGAAAAAGTCATGAACGAATTTCATACAAAGAGCCCAAAGTCATTTAAGGGGTCACTTTTCCGTACAAGACCTTTAAGTGACTAATGAATGACATTCGCCACGGGGTCAAATCGACCCAGATAACATAAGTTTTGCGAAATCTAAAGGTATTCCCGGACATTTTTCCATATTCCCAAATCTCGGGATAACAGCGATGAAAGCGATGTTGAAAATTAAAAAATTAATTCACGTCCATTTAACAAGAAAAACGCGAAGAACGGAACACCAAAATTTCGATTCAAAAGGAACTTGAGTAATTTGCAAAGGAAAGTGAATTTCAGAACCTGTCTAAATAACTGTACTTGTTCAAACATTTTGTGCAAGAACTATGTAAAACCGAAAACTCTGGTAGCAATTGAAAACAAAAGAAACTTTTACAGTGTGGCAGAGTTGTTCGTCATTTTACTTTATTGGCGTTTTGTGGAAATTAAACTTTTGAAAATATGAGTAAGTCTTTTTTATAAATAATATAAATATGTAGGCATTTAGACGCCTTCAAACCATACCATGCTAAATCAACTTAAACTTAGTCAGACTTTGCATAGTATGGTTTGGAGGCGTCGATTTAATAATACAATAAAAATATTTTAACATTAAATTACGAACTATTTTACTAAAATAAATTATGCTCCGCGTATGACCAAATATGGTGATTATGAATCTGTGTAGTTTAATTTTTTGATGGCTGCGAACGGTGTGCCTACTACAAAATACAAAAATTGTGATAAAGCGATAAAAAGGAGCTACCAGGTATGCAGTAATTTTAAGGTATTTGCCTTTACTATTTATAAAGAGTTCTATTTGTATTTTTAAATTGTACAACTTCATGTAATCCAACCTAGAAAAGGACTCTAAGCGAAAAATTAAGATTTAAAAAAAGTCTTTCACTATAAGCAAAACATGGCAAAGCCTACTACTTAGGTGTAGTCCAGGACTGAGTACATCTGACTGGAACGAACGTGCGAGCCTAGTACTCAAACCGCCTGCCGACGAAATAGTTGACGGTGATGCCGGGGGACCGGTACTTCAAGAGCAGGACGTTCAGTTCGGGTTAAACTGACACATTGATATGCATACAAATGTGTGAACATATTCACTTGTGTATATACATGCACATTTCTTTAAAAATACGAGAACATAAATATAGGTTACAATTTGAACCACACCACAATCTTCGGTCGTTAAGTACAAGAGAAATAAAATCTTGCAAAGAAGTGTCAGAACGAAAATATGTGTGTATATTCGTACATAATATATGCAACTGCATTTGTGTGTGTTTCGTTCACACATCTTAAATTTTGCTATGGTATATCTTTTAGCCTCGTGATATATTGCCTCTGGATTTTTGGACTTTTTGGAAACAAACTCACACATCCATTGCAGTACAGTGTAGGTACATATGTATGTATACCAGCAATCTTAAGTTTTACACACACACCAAGCCGCTTCCTAACTAAATGAGCGTTTGGGGGTGAATAAAAGGTGGCAACACGATGGAGGCGTGTTGCAAATTTATGCGCCTCATTAAGCAGAATTCAAGTACATCATCATTAGTCATACCAAACATACTTATGCATAGCAAACAAACACACATAAACCTAAGTATAACAAACATATGAATGTACATACATATGTGCGAACAGAGGTAAACATACAAAACAGCCTTATTAGTTTGCTTGGCGCTGGATGCAAGCACATCAATTGTGAAGCGCCACAAAATATGCTAAGCTGGCGCTTGGCTTACTTAAGGCATGACGTTCTTCAGTTTAACTAATGTTTAATTTTTTGTGTTACCAGAGAGCTTCAGTGGCAAGAAAATTAAAGTTTTAAGACTTTCGATTTACATATTAGATGTAAACAAAAGTAGACAAAACCCTGAAGCGAGAGTATGTCTATGTACATTTATACATACATATGTGTGTGCGGTAGATCTTATCTTAAAACTGTTTAAGAGCTGGTATCGGTGTGTAGTCAACTCTGAAATGAGCCAGCGCGCATTTTGACACACTTTCTTGACTGCGCTGCCAAATGTAGCATGGCAAATGTAGCGCGCACTACATATGTATGTATGTACATTAGAGTGGTCCAAAAAAAAAGTCGGAGTTTTAATGTTGGCACCCGCTAGGATTGTTCTATATCGAAAAAAATATACCCGTATTTTTTTATTTTGACATCAAAAAATATTTAGGGAGTGCTCAAAGCGCTCAAAGTTTTCCATGTGTTTTATATGGAGAAAAAAATGTTCGTAGAAATTATATAAAACTCTTGAAAATCAAATTTTTTCGATCGGAAAACTGTGGTTCTCTTCAGGAGACTTTCTGTATTAATATCCAATTATTTATTTAACCATTTTTTAGGATTAAAGATTTTTTATTGGTCCCCCCAACGCATTTTCTAGGGGCTTTGGAGAACCTTAAAATATAGTTACAATGAAAAAATTGTTAAAGAAATGATTGCGTATTATTGCCTGGAATCTCCTGAAGATAAGCAAAGTTTTCCGATCAAAAAATATTGATTTTCAAGAATTCTACACTATTTCTACGAAAAGTTGTTTTTTTCTCCATATAAAATACATGGAAAAATTAGAGCGCTTTGAGCACTCCTTAAATTTTTTTGCAATTCAAAATAAAAAAATAGCAGTATATTTTTTTTCGGTATATAACAATCCTAGGGGGTGGCGGCATTAAAAAGCCGACCTTATTTTTTTTACATACATTTTTGGACCACTTTAATGTACATATGTACATAAGTATATGCATGTATATACATTTGCACATCGCAGCACAGCTTCTAATACACTTTCTCCGCCTTCTACTTCCATGGGACATCTAGCACAGGTATCGTCGTCACCAAAAGCATCGATTTTTAAATATAATTTTCCCTTTTCCGCTATTTGTATTTGTTTTTATTATTCACAATATTTTACATTTTGCAGTTTAGCCCACAAGGATATGCGCTAGCTATGTAGACGTAGCACAGATTACCTCTGTCGGTTTAGATGTCCATATTGACGTCGATGCCGCGCCGTTGCCTATGCCAGAATTTAAATTTTATTTTCTTCGTCGCTGCAAATTGTTTCAATCTGTTCTAGCTACCTTCACCGCTCATTCATTCGTTTACTCAAATAAAAATTCTTCCGTTTATATTACGTTTGCTTTTGTTTCCATTACACTATAAGGCACAGTCAATTTTTTTTTGAGGGTATTGGACCAATCGAATTTTTTTCAAAAGATTGGATCATAAGTAAAAGAGTTAATTCTCCGTTTTTCGAAGTTAGCCTCCGAAATCGAGACACGGGCCTTATAGGACTTTTGGTACAAAATTATTTTTAAGTAAAAAAAGTCAAAATATAGACGTAGTCCGCCTTTTGCTCTTATTTAAACCGTATGTAACTCTTTTTGTTCAACTTATATTACAGTGCCTAAAAATCAGTTCAAAATTTTTTGAAATATAAAGTTTTTAATTTTTCGAAGATTTGACCTTTGACCTCTTCAGCACCTGTAATATAAGTTTGTACACAAAAAGTTATATACCGTTTAAATAAGAGCAAAAGGCAGATCAAACCCACATTTTTTTACTTGTTTGCATACAATAATTAAAAATATTTTTATTTTACCAAAGGTCCAATTTCGAAATTCGAAAGCTTATATCTCGATTTCAGAAGTTAACTTCAAAAAACGGAGAAATTATTTTTTTTAACTATGGCTAAATCTATTAAAACAAAGTTGGTTTGGTCCAATACCCATCCAAGTGCTGTACAGTGTTATTGTTCGTCAGTTTTTCCGCATATTTACTTTCTCGCAACTCGCGAGATTTTTCTTCTGGCATACCGTGATTCATAACGTTAGAAAAGAATTAAGAATGGATCGATAGAGCTCAAGTAAATCTACTATTCGCGCAAGACAAGACCACCCGCAAGCCAGTAACGGATTACAACTAAGCACTGAAAGGCAGCTAAGGCACTAAGGCGTGGCAATCACGACCACAGTCACTGCTGCAACAAAATGCGAAGCAGCCGACCTTGCCCTCAGGCCATACTCTACATAGGCCCATTCATGGCCACAGTCCCCACCGCCTTAGTTCCGAACAAAATTTGTTTACGTTATTATTGCTGCCAGCCTTTCTGCTGTTTTTCTTAAATTTTCTGCCCTGCTAAAATGCGACTAATACTGCCATAAATGTTTGTATGTACTTCAGCATTGCTTTGCGTCTGTTGCACGCGAGGATTATATTCAAAAATGCTTCTTCGCAAGGATAATAAATATTTGACGGTTCATAAATCTTTAAAGAGGTTTGACGCTACGACTCGACCAAATAGTTGTAGATGGAGACGCAGCTCATTTACATGGGAGGGCCCGACGAAGTGAAAACAATAACAACAGCCACAACCAAAAGAAGCAGAAGTAGAAAACTGTTAGAAACGCAGAGGCAAACGCGTACGAGTTCACATTTTCTTGCAAACTGCTTTTAGCTTTCAAAGTCTTTATGGGTGAGAGTAGGGTTTGGGCTCGACTCGTTAACGAGATTGCATGGAAAGTAACACAAGTGCACGCTACTACCCAGCCGGAAATGGATTAATATGGTCATGTACCCTGGAATTTATGGGCATAAGAATTTCAGAATGCACATTTTTTCTCACGACGATGTCCTAGGAAAGCTATGTATCCTTTTGCAGATTCCAGGGTAATGCAAATGAGCATTACGTAATCAGTTCGCTGTCTTTGGGACGCATGCAAGCATGTGTCCAGGATCTCATACAATGGAAGCTCAATCTGAGAGCGCAATTATGATCAGTTCGCTGTCTTTGGCGTGTTTGCTAGCATACGTCCGCTTTCTTACTAGCTGGCACTGCAAAACGGAACGCTTTAATGAAACCATAGTTTTTTATGAATGCAAGCGTTTGTGTGCATCTCTGTATCCATCCTAAAAGTCATACATGACGAAATTTCCGACTGGGTACAAACCTTATGGCTGCACCCCAAAACCATCTCCCCCTGCTTCAGCTTGAACTGATATTGCCGCCACCAATATATGTACCCACTTACAGATATGCAAAAGTGAAATAAAATCATTTAAAGGGGTTACTATCCGCTTTGCTGGAGTAGCAGCTGTGGCTGCATTTAAGTCCTTTTTATGTTTATATGCAGATATTAAAGCAAAATACTCATAACCCTAGTGCCAACCGTTGGATTAAGAAATCTCATATGATTAAAGAGGGTTGAGTAATTTCGACTCTGTCTTTAGCAAACAGGAAATGCGGAAAATATAGGCCGAATGAAAAGCTTCATTGAACTATATGCCTAAAACATGGATTGTATAGGTACATAAACTTCGTAAAGCGTTATAGGTTTCGAAAAACATTAACATAAGCAAAAAAATACTTTTTTTTTTTGTTTAAAATGGAATAGCCCATGCGACTGAGCTTCTTTTTAATGTGAACATATCCATACCAAAGTACCATGCTGGAATTATCATAGGGCTAAGTTATAGCGCTATATATTATTATGTATACCATAATAATTTTAGTAGTTACTCTGTTCTAAAAAAAAAAAACTTTACTGTATTGCAAAAGCAAATAATGTATTAGGATGATATAAAGTATTTTATAAGATACCTCTATGCTCAAACCGAAACTTAATACATACACAGCGTAAAAATTCTCGCATTTTTGGAGCTTACCAGGACCACTACATTTGTCAGATTTACCGCTAGTACAATTCTATGCAAGTTTAG
Source organism: Rhagoletis pomonella (assembly GCF_013731165.1). Taxonomy (NCBI): domain Eukaryota; kingdom Metazoa; phylum Arthropoda; class Insecta; order Diptera; family Tephritidae; genus Rhagoletis; species Rhagoletis pomonella. The sequence goes on from NW_023458558.1 coordinate 72,937,551, forward strand.
AGTCAGATATGCTTAAGTGAACTCCGACTAAAAAGCAACTACTCTTTAGTAAATTTTTAAAGTTTTTATCGTTTGAGAAATACCAAAATTTGAGCGTTATGAGTTGCAACTATCTGAATTTAAAATGTAACTTTCTGAATTTGAATTGCGGCATTCTGAATTTAAAATGGATATTCTCAATTGGAATTGAAACTTTTTGAATTTGAAGTGTAAATTCTGAATCTGAAATGAAATTCTGAATTTTAAATGGAAATTCTGAACCTGAATTGTAACTCTTTGAATTTGAAATGAAATTTCTGAATATCAATTGCAACTTACTTTTGAACTAAAACTGAAAATGTGTAGTTACTTCTGCCGAAGTCAGCCGTATTTCAACAACTTAATATTGCGGTAATAAAGCTACAATTTAAGTAAAGATAAAAATCGGATTCATTTGATTGTCTTTCACCAAATTTAACACAACGTTGCAAAATAAATCATATTTGAATTAAGTTAACATTTGGATTATGTTAAAACATACTTTAATGGGCCCTTGAAATAAGAAAACTATAACTTGCATTAAGTGTGTAAATATTTTTGACAAATACTGTAAAAGCCCTCTTCCTACATTTATCTTCTAAGCGTGTGTAAAACTTTCCTTCATTATGATTCCCGTGTGATTAAAAAATACTACATAAACAACCGCATTCAAAGGAGATTTCTTAAAAAACCGACCCCTTGAATCGAGAACATCTACAAAAATGAATACTCTTGGCAACCCAAGAATAAACGAAGGCAAACAATCTGTAAACCAACAATCTTTCCAGGGACGCCGATGGGACGCTTAGCCCAACGCACGCAATACAAAGAGATCATTTGTTTGCTCTAGTCATAGATGCGAAAAAATCGAATTTGTTTGCTTTGGTTTTAGAGCATTGAAGAACTTTTGCCTTTGGTTAAGTGGGCATTTCTTCAATTTCCGCAAATACAAATGCTGCGGTCTATTACTTTAGGGAGGTATATGTATTTGTAGATGTTCACTCAAAACTTTCATTTTGGCCATTTTGTTGTTTTAGTAGCTTACCGAAACGACATAAATGCTGCGGATCCCTCTAGTGGCACACACTTAATCCTTTTAGACTTTTGCGGGCCCACGTGTGCATCTGTTAAGCTTAGTGTATGCCAGCGAGCCACTTTTTGATTTCCCATATGATTACAAATTTTCCGCCAATTTAAAGTCAATACCCACATGCACACAAACATATGTATTTGCGGCATTCTACGAGCACACAAATCATATTGTGTGGCATCTCGCCAAGCTGCATAACAATACTTACAAATGGTGCACGAACAGACATGTAAGCATCTACTCAGGCACAGATCATTTGCGGCTTTTGTGCCGAGTAAAACCTAATTTTGTTGTAGCTCTTCAGCTGCCACTTTAGCCAATTTTCTTTATCCTTTCGTAGCGTTTTGCATACAAAGTTATATCATTGTTGTTAGTTTTCCTACAACCGCGATTGTGTGTAAGAATAAATTAACTCCTATAGTAAATATGTTGCAAACATAGTAGGGCTATTCGCGATCCGGTGCTAATGGCCTAGCATCATTGCATTGCAAATTTGTATTGCAAATTATTTGCAACACACAAACAAAATACACGCATTTGCATTTGTCATGGCTTGACAAATTTGCAATACCGAAAATCCATAGCATAAAAATGCTATGCATTGCAACTCTGGTTGACATTTCTATCAGCTGATTAAAAAAGTTTTACCATGACAGTTTAATAAAGGTCGCTCACAATCCATGGCATATTTCTGCAATTGCATAAATTTGTCAGCTCTTATGCACCGAATCGCGAATAGCCCTAGTATGTACATGGTTATGTATGCCCGATCACGCCCAAAACCACTTATTGGTTGCGTGTGGATGGTGAGTTTGAAAACTAGCAGGGGATTCAACAAAAATAAATCTAACCATCAACAATTCAACCCGAAAGCTTGACAGTCAAAATTACTTGGGCAGGCGTTAGTGTAAATTAAGGCAATTATTGTACCAGCTACGAGCAAGATATAAAGTTGAAAACGTTTTTTATACCCGAGCGCACTTGTGCACAAGGGTATATTAATTTTGTTCACATAACGGCTGTTTGTAACAGCCAAAACGAATCGAGAAAGATATAGACAAACAAATACATAAATGATCATGATGAAAAGAGAAGTCGATTAAGTCATGTCTGTCTGCCCGACTGTCCGTCCCTCTGTCCGTGTACACGATAACTCCAGAAAAAATTGAGATATCTCAACGAAATTTGGTATGTAGGTTGCCCTTTATCCAAGATAGTTTGGTATTGAAAATGGGCGAAATAGGTCTGTAACCACGCCCACTTCCCATATAGCGGTATTTTCGAAAAATGCAAAAACCGCGATATTTCAGTAAATATTAGATGCAAATTGTTCAAAATTAGTATGTGGAGTAGAATTGAGTTAAAAGATAATATTATTGAGATTTTTGGAAAATGGGCGTTGCATCGCCCATTTATGATGAAATGCTGTATCTCAGTAGCCGCTTCATCAATCCCTTCCCTAACTCGGTACGAGGCTTGGGTAGGATCTAGCTAAGAAATCTGTTGAAAATCTTTGAAATCGGGTAACAACAGCGCCCACCTGCCATATAAAGGTAATTTATAGAAACACGAAATTGCGATAAATAAATAACTACCGAAAATAATTCACTTAAAATAGATGATTGCAAAACCCACTTAGCATTAAATTAGAATATTATAAATTTTTGGATAATGGGCGTGGCGCCGCCCACTTATGACCACAAATGTGTATCTCGGTAACCGATTTATCAATTTCTACCAATCTCGGTGCACTTAATAACCTTGGTACAAAAAAGAAAATTAGTTGAAAATTTTTCAAATCGGACTAAAATTGCACCCACTTCCCGTATAACGGTAAATTTCAGATATATGAAAACTCCGACATTTCAATGAGAACGCTAATTTACTCCAAGTTAATAGTTACAACAATCCCCTAAAATAACGAAGACTGCTATAGATTTTTAGGAATTGGGCGTAGCACCGCCCACTTTATAACTACAAAGGTGTATCTCGGTAACCACTTAATCGATTTGTACCTAACTAGGTTCAATTATATCATTAAGTCTAACTCTGCATATTACCGGAAACGTTTGAAATCGGGTAAACATCCCTACTTATCATGCAAACGTAGTTCAGGGATAGTTGAAACGGCGATATTTGATACCTGTGCCGGGTATACATATAAAGTTCGGTTTCGCCCAAACTTATACTTCTTTAGTTGTTTTAACAGCATTCGGCTGTCGGCAGGCAATTGCGAATCTCGAGGTGTATTTCTGCCACAAAAATCTTCTCATACAACATCCGTCCTTTGGAGTAGGCCCCTCTATTTGTGTTGCTTATAATATCAGAACGCACGCCGAGAATTGGAAGAAAAGCTCGGCCAAACATAAAGGCATTGCCACACGATTAGTACATAAGTATGTAGAGATTTGTACATTTTTTATATCGGGCTATTGCTACAAAATGAATAAATTGGGACGTAAATTCTTTTGTAGTCCCACTATAGGTGCAATACAGGGAATTTCTATTGACAAATTCGAACAACTTGTTTGTTGTGAATGGGATAAAGAAAAATATTTGTGCAGTCACACGATTGGGATACAATTTGCACCAAACTTTGGGCAAATGTCCAATCGTGTGACACTGCCTTAAGAGTATTAAACCTTTTTGGTATACAAATAGGTATAATACGTTTATTGTTGTAAAATTCGAGTGTTTTCTTAGTGAATTGCTGTTCAATTTATACTTCATCTAACCAACCGACCGTCCATTAATTCTACAGCTTGCACGTTTCTTATTTACTTTGCAGATATGTATATGTCCCTAAGTATTTGTATCGCCTTAATAGTTGTGTATAATTGTAAATTTAAATTGAATATGCGACATTGTTGTTGTCGCAAATAAAATGCGGCAAATTGTTTCGCAATCTTGCAGTAGCTCAAAAGTTCCTCGTAACATGTGTATGTATATGGGTATACATATATAGACTTGTATATATATGTCACTCTTTTGATGTAAAAATGTCATAAAACAAAAATATAAAAATTTAAGCTAAATGTGTAGAAATAACAGCCACCTCTTTTATGTTGCGTAAAATTTTTTGTTTATCGATTAACAATAGCTCAAGAGAAGAAAATGTATCGACATTTTTACTATGGCAACGTATGTAAACTCTAAACTGTAAACTTTAAAGCCCTTTTCGAGACTTTTTAATATTTTGGATTATGACAGTCTTGCAGCAAAGGAGTGATATGTTTATGAATGTACAAATACATAGCAACTTCGAATTTGCGCGCTTGGACCTACATATTTGTTTATTTGCATAAGGTAGGGAGGGTGTATGGAATTTTAATGCAAATGTATGCTATTCTACCTTAAGTGCTTCGAATTTGTAGGTGGCAAGTTGATAAAAGCATTAACGCCTTAATTATGTAAGTTTGATTTCATTGAGCATTAAACTGTAGCTTTGATTAGTGAGCCCATAAATGCATTACAATGAACTTTAGTAGCTGCTTACTATTTACATGTATATGAGGCATGTATACCTACATAAATAATCTATATATATCACTATATATATAGTGTCAATTGATGTTATTTCCGTTGGTCTTGTTACCTGTCACCGGAGACTCTCTACAACAACTGAGTTGCGATCTACTGAGCAAAATTTGCAAGCACAACATACGAAACAAATGACCATTGGATCAACCGAAACGACCGCATGGTGAGGCTTAATAAACTGAAGTGTTTTTAGCGGCGTCAGGACACTGTGCTCTTTAACCAATGCTCTAACGATGGCGTAAACCAACAAATTCTTTCTGCTGAAGTTGTCATGAAACCACGTAGTTCAATTGTGTGCAGGCCCACATTAAGTGGATTGTGACCGCAAAAAAAGTTACGCGACTTTAATCAAATTCTTTGCGGCTACAAAGTTCTATAATTATTCTAATTGTGACCAAAGCGAAGTAGTTGGGAGAATATATTTGCTGAATTTCCCGTTCTCAACTCACAAAATCGGTAACAAGGTGAGGAATACCAAACAAATGGGGAGAGCCAAAGTAAAAACAGCGTTGCGGCTGCCGTTGGCAAGTATGTATGTACTTTGGAATTTTTGTGATAAGGCTCTACGCAACAGTCACCGCTCAACTTTTAGTTAGCAATACCCACCAAGCGGTTATTCTGCCTGAAATGTACACATATCATGGAACATAAAAAGCGTTGAGTTTGGACCTCTATTTATTACACTATATAAATATATACTTCACGGTATTAAAACTTGTGTTGGCACATTTGGCCAGTGGTGACTGTGGAAAATAGTGCTTGTCTGCAACTGTACATACATACAGTCGCTGACAGCTAAAGTTGAACATTTCTCTTTATTTCGATACTACCTTATACTTTTGGATTTCACGCCACGTTCCAGGGATACGCTGCGTGAATGTGAAGCTTTCTGGCAGGTGTCATGCATGATTTTTAATATTTCCATCTCAAATTCAGTTTACCTGGCATTGATAAAATAGTAGTTCTTGGTGCTGTAGCTAAATGCCTCCAGAGGTATAGTACAGCATACGCATTTTTGATTATATGGGAGATGCCGGCTAACCCTGCTCCATTAACATACATTTTTTCTTTCAATATGGTACTGTTAGTATAAATTTCCATTAAAAATTGCATTGCGTTACCCCAAATACATCCAGAGATTTGTTGTATTTAAATTGTACTTTTATGGATAAGACCACGAAACCGTTTCCGGTAACTACGACTTTTCTCTATTTCTATCCTTCCAGAGATATGCATTATGCTGCGCCTTTTGAAACGAAGTTTATACCCAGGCATATACTACCACATAAAGTTTTCTTCTTGAAGGCTTTTATTTCAGCCGCAGTGATAACCGACCTCACGTAATTAACACAATATTTAATAAATAAACTAAACTTTTTAACTATGAAATAAAAACTTTAATTCTCTACGCATATGTTTAAAAATAACACCACGATTGTAATGTTGAAATGTGCAACACTGTGGGAAAAGTGCGGAAATAACATTTGGCAGTTGCGGAAAAAGCCAAAAGGTAATATAGGGAAGTGGACAGAGAATGTGATAAAATGGCGCATATAAAAACAAATGATGACTGCACCCGCACACGCAAACACGGATAACCACGCTGGAATGTGTGGCCCATTGCCGCAAACCTGCGAACGAAAAAATAAACAGCATTAAAGAGGCGAATAAATAGCCAGCTAGGCGACCACAATGATAATGGCTTCGGTCAGATGGTCGGTTATAGTGGCACGTGTGAAAACTGAGGTCAGATGGCATACGAGCGACAAAAGAGTGGTTTTTAATTGTTTTGAATATAATTTACTTTTTGTGTTTTTTTAATAAGACAAACGAAAGCTACTAATTTTGATGAAACTCTAATTTTAAGCTTGCAAACAGCAACGCGAAGTGGATAAGTACAAGTTAGCATACTAAGCACATATGTAAGCAGACTCTCGCTAATCTCACCTCGACTCGATTGCCACTTAACAGGCAATAAAATGTCGTAACAAACTCAGGGCAACAAAAAGCGACTCCCACCAAAGTGGCAAGCACAATGCGTAATTGCGTGACGTGCTGGTAATAAGCAAAGAGTGAAACAATAAAATGCTGGTATCAAACACATGCCACTATTCGCGTTGCCAACTACTTGCAACTATTTGTACCCGGCAAAAAGAGCCATGCGAACATATCGCAATAAGGCCAAGCACGAAGTGGCAACATTGTTTTCAAACTTCCGCAGCATATAAAGCATGTACGCCCCGTATGCGCCACACATTCACACCATCCATACAACCAAAAGGTCCTTGAACAAGTTGCACCACAGAATTTATGTGCACTAACGATAAAGACAACAAATGTCAAGCGCTGTATGTGAAATATATACAAGTCTGTAAGCGAAGCAGCCATGACGTGAAGGTGTATGCGTTGCACGCATTGGCATGATTGTTGTTAATAGTTGCAATGTTGCATGAATGCTGCAGCACTACACGCACTCCCAACAGTGGAGCGAGTGCTGCAGGAGTCAAATGCTATTTTGGCGGATAGTAAATATTAAATCTATGCATGTATGTATGTATGAATGTATGCAATAAGTCATTGCTGCCGCTTTGTGCTTTTTCCCTCTAGTGTAGTTTTTCTTGTTTAATAAAACTACAGCACGAACAATAAAAATCAACAATAACCAAAATTAACAAATAAACACAAAAGCTTAAGCTGCAACAAAGAAGGCGCCACAATGGAAATCACAAACAAGATGGAAAAACTGATGTAAGTATAAAAAATTAAATTAAATGCACGTGCAACAATGTTATGCTTACGCTCTTTCATCATTACTCAGCGGCACAGCACAATACGTTTGCATTTGCTTTTGCTCTGTTTTGTTGCCTGACTTTTTATTTAATGCGTTTGTTTTTTTTTGTTCGTTTCACGAGTACGTGTATACATACCCTGCAAAAAATGGGACTAATCCGGGATGACTCCGGGAGCAATCGCAAAGGAGCATGCGACTAATACCACTTTTGATCTCTTTATATGGAATGAACTGATCGCTTTTGTTCGATCATGTCCTATGAAGAGACTAATTGTCCACCTTTATACCCGAACGGGTATAAAAAGCGACTAGTCACTTTTAAAAAATAAAAATAAAAATTTGCGCCAGCTGCGATCCGAACCGGGGTGCTCAGTTTTGTTAAGCGAATACTCTCTCTGTGTGCCAACGCCGCACATGAAATTTCATTGACTAAGTGCGCACATATCATTAAATCGTTAATAGTACCCGTTAGAGATGAGTCGGGGACTAATTGATCTCCAATTATACCCGTAAGGGATGAGTCGAGACTAATTGATCTCCAATAGTACCCGTATGAGACTAGTTGCGACTAATTAATGCCCAATTGTACCCGATTGAGAGGAATCTCGGAATACTCTCTTTAGAGATTAGTCGCACAATTTTTCGCAGGGTACATACATATAAATATGTATAAGTCCTGCATTACAAAAAAGTCAAGCAATTGTTACTCCACCCCTTGCATTCCCTAGCCACTACCCCCCACTCCACTCTCTCTCTATAAACTTACAACAATGCATCAAAGTGCCGTTAAGAGTAAAAACAAGGCACATAAACTTTTTCTATGCTATTCTACTACTAACTTTCATTTAGTTTTGTTTGTTTGCCTTGTGTTTTTTTTTTTTTAAATACATTCATTTGTTAACTGGTAGTGAGTGGGCGCGAGTGCGAACAGGAAATTAAATTGCCCCGCACAAGCACATAAACCTTCGACCGTGCCCGAATGTTGTGTGGCATACATTGTATGATTGCGTTGTGGCACAGACAAAGTTGAAACAAAACTGAGCAAAATAAAATGACAGTGTACAAAAGCAGAGTTAAATAAACATTTGCTTATTTTTTTTACTAGCAATCGCGCCATCATCGTCCTCAAGTGTAGGCACCGTGGATCAAAGCATTTAACAATTTATTTTCGCTCTTTTCTTATTTGAAAAAACGCGTCATGTGTACTAATTTTGGATACACTAAAAGTACTCGCCCTATTCCATACAACTTCACCAATTGTTTCAATTTTGAAACGATTAAAAAATATTTTCACTTTCGTTTTAGTTTTTGTTAACTATTTATATACGTATGTATGTCGATTAATTGTCTCTCATCTTTTAAAACCTAGTGCCTAAATGTATCCTACATCCCCAATAAGCTTGTATAAAAATTTAGAGCACAAAATGTGTAAGCACACGCATGTGCAAATAAGCTAAATAAACACATAAACAAACTTATTAAAGTAATCAGCCTTATCGCGAATTCCATGTGTATAAATCGTTCCCTTAAATTAACAGGCATGTGTTTTTGTGTTGATTGTTGTTGCGAATGTGGTATTTTAGACATCCGCAATGCTAACATCCGCGGATGCGGAGGCGAGTGCGGATGTCAAGTATTTTTAAGAAATAAATGAGGTGGGTAAGGTGCTTTAGGTAAATAAAAAATGGAAAGTTTAGTAATTTTTAATAATGTTGTTTTTAGTACTTGAATTTAAAAATTGTAACATTGTATTTAATAAAAACTTTTTTAAGGGTCGTAAATCAAACCTGCGCCATTGAATAACTACTCGCTCGAGGCGAAAAACGTGAAACTTGAAAAAATTGTGAATTCTTTTCGTTATATGTATTTATTTATTTTTTTATTGCGGTGTAATAATGCCATATGGAAAATTGCTTCGGGGCTGCAAGTGTCGGATGTATCCTTCTGACTTTCATCTTACAAACTAGTATCATGGCAAGATCGTTGTTTAAACACCGTTGTTTTCCAAAGAATTCGCCATTCTCATTCTTTTGGTTGTTTTGGAATTTGGAGAACCTGTAATGTCTCAGCATTTTTCGATTTTAGTTTTTGGAATTTATTTTTAATCCTTTCTTCTGCGACTGGCCAGATATACGTTTTATCAGTGCAGTTGCACAATATTCCAGGGACCGGAAATAATAGTTATTTGTTTTTTTTTACTAGTTCAATTTGGTCTAATATTTTTTATTCCGAAATAAAAGTCCTTTCCGGATAATAAACAACCCGCTTATCCAAATCAAACAAATTTGGTATCATATGAAAGAGGATTGAAATAGCTGAATAGCTCCGGCGAACATAATCGGTCGGACTAAATCGCATGTGTTTCTATATAAGTATGTACGTACATTCTCCACCTCCTCTGATTTTCTCGTTCGCTCGCACTAAACCATACAATTCCCCAACTTTTCAAATTCCATTTTATCTTGCTAATACTGAGACTAGTTCGGCGCGTAAATGTCAAGTAATCAATCAATCTACTATGCAATTGTTATCCCTTTATTAACAACGGAATGTGGAAAGTAGAAAACCGTCAATGCGGTACGATACATAGCTGGCACTTAGAAAAAATACCAAAAGCATATTTCAGCTTTTATTATAAATTGAGCAGTCCGCGTAAACATAGGGCCGAGGCCAAGTTTTTCATCAAGGCCCTTTTTTAGGTTTTTTAGTTAACCTCACGAAAACTGGAATGTTATTTGCTTTAATAGACGAATTCACAGTGCTTAGTTAACCGTCGGCAGTGGCTTAACTATCGATATTTTATTCACAGTACTTAAACCCTGCTTGCTTAAACTCTTAATAAAGTTAATTTGAAAAAGAAAAATTCAGATTTTTTGAAGTGTATAATAACACAGGTCAACAAAAATTGGAAAAGAAATTTGGTGCGGAACATGTGAAAGCTATTTTTTGATGTCCAATTTTGTGCTGATGAAGAATCCGTAAGTATAAAGTTTTCATCAGCTCCAGAAAGTTCTCATTAAGAAGCAAAAGCAGATAGAATCTTCTACTCCGGCTCAGTTCAAGGTGCAGGGATGGTACTTTCAGGGGTAGTAAGCAATTATTACGCATTTTGATTTGACCATTTGATGTTTATCAATCAATTTTATTCGTTGATAGCTTGAAGTTTTTGTAAAAGAACAAACTTTGACACAAATCAAAAGAATTTACAAAAAAAAAAATTCTTTAAATTTCTTTCTCCATACGATAGACGGTAAACGCTTGCAAACGCTTCGTATGAAATCAGTTTTCATATCATAGTTTTCATACGCCCGACAGGTGTTTTATTGTGAATGACTGTGGTGTTTGTTTGAAAAGATCTTGCGAAAATTACCTGATCTAGAAAAATTATATAAAGGGCCCATAACTAAGTTTACGTGTTCGATGGTTTTTGTGTTATTTCAAAACTTGAAATCATTCTTACAGTGTAATTTCGGTTTTTTATTCCTGCGCTCATGCCAAAAGTCATATTTTCATAATGAAATGAGAAGAATTATGTGACATAAACAACACAGCCAACAGAGAGCAGAGAGCTGCCGCACATACATCCATGAATGTATATAGATGACGAATACTAGAGAAATATAATCTGCCTGTAGCCTCGAAATTATTTACTAATGCACCATAAATATATTTACACAAGTCATCAACAATTTGGACGTGTTTCCTAAGGAGAGCAACAGCTAGTTGATTTTTTTTTGCCTTCTTCATATTATTTTATAATGGTATTTTTTATACGCTGCTTTATATTTTTTTAATGACTTTAAAAACACATTTACACTGAGGTGAGGTGCCCCTCTCAAAGGCAAGCCAGACGCAGGCCCAGTGACATACTTGTAGGTTACGAACAAAAGGCAGCTTGCCTGTAGTAGGGAGGGCAGATGGCATGGTAAATTGAAATAGGAAATTTATCCTAAAGCAAATTGCGTGCGTTTTTGTTCCCCCAACGCATAAACTGTCTGGCTGACAGCGTACTCTATTGTCTTGTTGACTGAAGGATTTCTATTTTATTTATTTTTCTCTTTCGGAGAATCACTTGTTGGGCCTATTATTAAGATAAATACATTCTCGTATATGTTGCTGTTGCTTTCGCATAAAATGTTTAAACTTAATTGAATGCCAAAGGGAGCAAAAAGCGTTAAGCACTTGAAGAGCGCACGAATACATATTTCTGTGGTCATAAGCAATAACCGCCTAAGTCGACTTAAAAAAAAATTGAGTTATATATGCTACAACTACTATTCCATGTGTATGTGAAATCCCCATCTCGCCAGCTAGGTTATTAAAAAAGTTATAGACGAACATATTTTGGTTTCCCCATAAGGTTAATATTACAATCCAAATGTTTATAAGGAATTTTTTTTTTTATCGAAATCGGGTTTTTCGACTTAGGCAGTTATTGTTTATGACCACAGATTTATGCAAGGATTTAACCAGCGACTATTTTAAAGCTACATAAACGTTACACAGAACCTGTAACAGCCCCGTTAAATCATATTGAAGCAACATATGATTGACAGGATATTTAGAAAGAATAAAACAAGAAGATATGGCAGCCATGTGTGAAATAATAGCGACAACACAAAGCAGCGAGAGCACAGAAGATAAATGAATATGTACACGTAGAAAATTCATAATAGACAAAAGGCAATGGCGTGGGTGGATGCTGCGACATGAAAAATAAACACGCAACGCTTGTAAGGGGAGAAAGGCAGAGAAAAAAGAGATTTCACTTGTCGAAGCGCGCGCATAAAGAAAACTTGATAAAGATTGACAGGATGTGGTAAGCTAACATAAAATGCGACTAAGAAAAATTAAAAGCAAACAAATAATGTGATACATATTGTGTGCTCAAAATCGGGATACAAAATTTTATAAATATTTCGCAGAACGGAGCACTCCGCACTACTTCAGTGTACAAAGTTGTGGCTTTCTCTTTAAACTGTCAAATTCTGCATTCATATCTCTGCGCAGCTCAGAATTTACATGTCGCCGTACACTAGCATTGAATGGAAAAATTAATTAACAAAATTGCGTTTTAAAAGCGAACACACGTCAGACTTTAAGCATTTTCACTCCTATCTGTGTTGCCCGAATGTTGTCAGCGACGCCAGAAAGTGATAAAATGCGAAGATAATCAAAGGCTGCAATTACAGTTAATGAATTTTTCCACTGAGTGAATGGCAAAAACGCACTTACCTATGTAGATATGTATGTATGTATGTATAAGCTTACATTCACAAACCCACCCACGCGAAAATGAACATATACTAATACAGACATAAAAGCATTTCAGTGTGGCGCTAAAGGATTTTTTTTGTGCTTCTGCTTACAGTTGGTTTTTACCTTACGAGTACTATTATTAGGAGAATACTTTTCAATGTTTTTCGAACAAACCCGCTGACATCCGGATGCTTCTCATTCCCACCGCTGATAAGGCACAATGGCAAATGGCACGAGCATTAAAGTTTGCATTTTTATTCTGTGTGAGCTCCTTTTTAAATATTTTCTTTCGTGAGAGCTAATAGAAGTAAGTGCCAAAAATTTAAAGGTAAAAAGGTGAAGGCAAAGGCAACCAACTGGCCAACAAGCCAACGAGCTATATATCTGCGTGCAACAAGTACCATCTTCAAAACTTTTCTAAGCAAAAGTGGCGCAAGAAAAGGCCAACTTTTCTAATACTTGAGAGTAAGTGGTTTTTCTTGTTGTTGGGACTCACAATTTTTTGTGTTTATTAAAAAATTAAAAAGGCAGTAGAATACATACATACATATTTAGGTACGTATGCATGTATATATACGCAAGTGAAGTAGTGTGATGAATGACTTTGCGCATACTCCCCGCAGCTAAGGCAATCTAAGAGTTAGCCCACGAAGTTCGAAGCAGCGAGCAAAAAGGTAAAAGAAGTGAAAAAGTGCAAAAAAGGTGAAAACTCTCCGCATTTTAACCTTCGGGCATCCTTCGCTTTCTGACTACGCTTACAATTTTTTCATTTTTTGGTTGCAATAGCTCAAAGCTCCTCTTTCAAGGCAACTAATTTCTTATTTATATAAAAAAAAATATTCTAGCTGCCCATATCTCTCACAGTGCTTGAGAGGTCATACTACACGAAATACACCAACCGCCTTGAGTTTTCATTTGATTAAATACCGTTTGGTGAAAAAAGTCATATGGAGAAATGACCTTTGCCTTTGTCCCTTTTACTTTCATCCTTACCATTCAGGAATAATACAATACTACATACATTTCTGGACTGCTTTTTGCTTGCGCTACGGTATATGTATGTATGTATGTATGTATTAATGTCACACAACGATTGTCATTTGCTTTTAAATCGCTCTCCATGCCTAATGACTTATTAAGAAATCGTAAACCATTTACTCATGTAAATACGTGGGGATTATGCACATTAGGGTGGTGCAAAATAAGTCGGAATTTAGAAAAAAGATATACCCCAAGTTTTTCTTTACTTATATGAAAAACACAACTTTTTGCAGAAATGTTAGGGAATTCTTGAAAATCAATATTTTTTGATCGAAAAACCCTGGTTCTCTTTAGGAAACTTCCAATAACAATACGTAATTTTTTATTTAACAATTTTTTAATACTAAAGATTTTTTTATCACCCCATATCATTTTCTGGCGGTTTTGGCGAACCTATAAAATATAGTTACTATGAAAAAATGGTTAAATAAATAATTGGTATTATTGGTAATCTCCTGAAGAGACAATCCAATCTCCACTTGAAAATAATAGATTTTCAAGAACTCTACACCATTTAAAAAAAAAAAAAAGTGGTTTTTCCCCATATACAATACATGGAAAACTTTAAGCGCTTTGACGGACCTCTAAATATTTTTTTATTTCAAAACAAAAGAGGGGTGGGAGCATATAAATTCCGACTACATTTTCACATGTGTATGTGACTTACTAGCTATGTGCTCCGCAATAAGACCACTAAAAAATTACAAAGAAATTAAGTAGTTAACATAAGGCAAATTAGTAGACATTTCTGTGAATAGTTAAGCTGATTTCGCTAAGTAAAACATTTTTCACATATTTCATCTTAGTTGCTGCTGCAGCTTTGCAATCTTTTACTTTTTCACTGCTAAATACTAATTGCATTAGAAGCGGAAAAGCGCTGCCGTTATGGTAATTTTGTTAGAAAGTACGGTAGTTTCTTTTTTTCTATATTACGCTGATGTAAGTGTTGCCCCCGTTGCGGAATATCGTCGGTGATACTGCAAAATGGCCTATGTGTATTAGTACCCTTGACACTTATAAGGTCTCTTACTTGCACCGGAATGCATCTGCAAATCGTTACACCCTAATAAACGAATGACAAAAGTGTCCACCTTTGGCTGATGAAGATGAACAATTGCCAGAAGCGATCAGATACATATACAGATCAATTAAGCACCAGAGGTAATAAGTGATATAGAACGTTTTGCAGTATCACGGACGATATGTTCAGATGAACGCATACCTGATAACTGGAAATTAAGTGCGCTCTGACCAATCCATTAGAAACGCTTTAATGTGCTGTTGGAGAAGAAAATAAGAGTCGCTGAACTGAACCACTTAGGCGCAATTCTTTACAAGGGTGTACAATTGCTGGCGTATGCCGATGACATCGACATCATCGGTAAAAATCAGGGATAGGTCTGAACTGTCTTAGGAACCAGGATTTACACATAATACTAATGTTAGCCTTGCGATTTAACGGAGAATTACTTTTGTCAAGTGCTGCTTTGAATTGAGTAGGCAGTCGGGCAGTAAAATTATTTTTCGTGGTAAAAAAAAATCACGCCCTATAAGTCACTCATAATGCCCGAGCTGGTGTATGGCCCAAGTAAGTATTGGAAATGAAAATATCTGATGAGGTGGCTCTTGGAGTTTTCGAGAGAAAGATTCTGCTGAAGATTTGTGCTTTGGCGATGGTGAATACCACAGACGTTGGAGCGATGAGCTGTATGAGTTTTACAACGATAGCTCCAGTTCTGAAAGTATTCAACGCGGTTCGTGAGTTTGGTCGTAGAAAAAAAGGGAGGCCTCCTCTGGGATGTAAAGACCAGGTAGAGAAGGGCTCTGGTAATCTCGTTGGCGTCAATTGACACAGAGGAGAACCGACTGGCTTGCTTTATTGGACTCGGCCCGTAATGCTTAGGTGGTTACATTGCCAATAAAAAAGGTGACAAACGGCCATTCGTGTTGTTGATAAAAGCGTCGCTTCTACGGGAAATTATGCGTCTGATAATGCTGTGTTGCTATAAGTATTATAAACGACACTACAAATAATCAGAATGGTTTCAGTTGTTTCGTGTCTAGAGCCTTATACGAATGGAAATTTATATCCAAATATAAAATATACCGTAATGTGGCATAAGACAGTTCCAATTTCTAAGAACGTCTAGCACCTGCTGGTATAGTGGCTGCGGCACTCTTGCTGATAGCTGATCGCTCTGAAGCTCTGGACATCAAAATAAATTTGATAATTTTTTTTCAATGTTGGTAACGTTTTGTGATTATTTTGGTAACAAATAACAAACTCTTTGCGGCAACACTGGTGCAGATTTTGCGTAGAAAAGATGGTAGATGACAGGTGTAAGTCTGCTTGTAACATATGAATGAATGGAAAGTTAATTAGCAAATTGGTTATTAATGCCTCAAAGTGGTGGTGGTTCACCTTTATGTGGTTTCGCCTGGCAAATCATTGCGCAATTGCGCAAAGTTAATGTGCGAATAAGTAAGTAAGTAACATGAAACGCTAAAATCAGAATTGAGAAATATACAAAAGTAATTGAAAACTAGCGAAAAGGAAATCAGAAGGGTGTATTTGTCAGTGATGTTTACACATGTGAAAAAGACTTCATGGCTGCGGAAACATGGTATTGTTGCAGTGGAATAGAAATCATGGAGGAAATTTTTCGCGAATTGGGTAAATGAAAAATTAAAGTTGAGTAATTTAAAAAACAAAAGCCTATCGGCTAAATTTTGTGTGAAATTATTTCTTTTCATTTAAGTAAAATATATGCATATGTTCAAAATTTTAACTCTATCGGATAAAAAATAGCGGCTACTTCGTCTTTCATATTGGATTGTAGTTGTGTGAAGTTTCAAGTCTCTGGCTCATCGGGAGATAGGTTAAAAATTGATTGCAAGGTTTGGTTACACACAGGCCAAATTTAATAAAAGCTTTAAATAAAGATACTTCCTTTCACTGAATTCATTTGGTCAAAGAGTTTTGCTCGATGCTTTTTTTGGCGGCCTGTCTATTTCTGCATTTTTAACTAAAACAATGGGATGAATTGAATTATGATGTTTTTCTACATGGTAAAGTTATTGAAAGATTATTACCTTTTGCCTGGTTTCTTTTACTGATTGAATCATCCGTTTAATTAAAACTTCGAAAAAATTGATAATGTTTCAAAAAAAAAATTATTTAAGATGATAAAGGACATACTATTTTGTAAGATGCATGCGAAACATATTTACGTACATATGCAGGTGTACAACTTTGTAGAAGTTTATTACACTTTTTGGTAATGGAACAAAAGCAAAGATCTTGAGCAGGTGGCCTTATTGCATTATCAATACTGAAAAATATTATTTACACAAAATACTGACATACAGTTTGGCTCAGTTGTTATGACCTTAGCGTTTTTATATACATACATATGCGTATTGACGGCCATTTCTACATTTAAATGAAAACCAGGTGAGTAATCCAAAATCTGTTAAAACTTTCGAATGCATGTACAGTGTTTCGGTTACGAAGCCGCGTTTCGCACGCCAGCCAGTTTTACCACCAACCTTTTATTGCCGATTTCTTTTACGAAAAATAAAACCACAACTCCCACCAACTCATAAGCATTCATACTAGCTTTATTTCATTCCATATGCAGTAACAAAAACCTTTTCGTAGAAAAGCAGAAGGTATAGTAAGTAAAGAACTTATCTAGAGAATACAAGAAGTGGGGAAATTTCGTTGCATTTTCACAAGAAAATCGCATATAAGTTGAGTGCAAATCCTGTTATTGAACCGTAAAAAATAGTAATCTGCAGAAAATACACTCTTAACTGTCAATTTAAAGAGGCTAAGATACGAGGAAGAAGGAATGCAGCAACAAAATCAATTCATACATAGATATCAGCAAGTTCATATGTATCTTTGAATGTGCATACATACGTACACGCATACATACATAAGCAAGAGTCCGTGCGGTTACCTACAAAAGCGAATTACGCTGAAACGAAGTGCAGGAAGGTGCTGAAAGTGCACAACAATAAGATGAACGAAGTAGTACGAAATAGTCAGCAAACGTACGAATTTAAGTAGCGAGCAGCAGCGCAGCACTCGCACCAAAAAGATTACATTACGTATACGACACGTTGGCCCGTACACTAACTGCTTGATTTGATGTACATATGTAAGTATGTACGTGCAGCCAGTATTGTGTGCGCGCGTGTATTAAGGTAAGCCTTGCTCGAAGTCACTCTGGCGGCAAATATGAGTAAGATATGCGAACCCGAGTACATATATTATGTGCCCAAGTAGTCATAAGAACCTGCTTGAGAGCTTTGAGCTGCTGCAACTGTTGCCGACGCTACTTTGGGGAACAACACTCACAGTGCCACATAAAATGTGGTAGTTTAAGTACCAGGTACCCGGTTGATGTTAAGTTTGTAAGCAAAACCTACTAAATTTATTTACAGTACATACGCTGGCAGTGGCAGTCAACTTTCAGCAAATAAGCAGAAGAGAGCAACAAAAACAGCAAAAATGTAGTTGTCAGCAAATGGATGGGTTTATTTAAAATTCAATTATAGCGCTGTACAGCCTTCAACCGGTAGAAAAAAAATCCAAGGTGCTCTGGCGTGTACATAAACGGGTTTTTATGCACTAACGACACCCTAAAGAGTTTGACTCATCAGCATACCATTTTAGATGATTATCTTACTTATGTACATACATCTTCTTATCTTTTAAAACCACTAGTTTAAATTTCATAAAACTCTTAAGGGCCTTACGTCAATGTCTGTTTAGACGTTGCGATTTAGGTTCCATTACTTTTACTTATGCAACATATGCGGACTTAAGACAAATACCTAAATTTATAAACATGTCATTGAATTCCTTATGAAAACGAAACAGGTTTTAAACATGTGCTTTTGCTTGGCACTAACGAGGCTTTTAAACATAGCCGTATTCGCTTTATTAAGCCCCTTTTTTTACCCGTCAACCCATAACTCCATTATAATTCATTTGAATTGTTAAAAATTTGAGTTTAACTTTTTACACAGGTGGAAACCCTCTTTAATGTTATAAATCCTCAAACTAAACGTTTATTAATACTGCCTTGTTTGATGATAGAATTTCAATATTTCATGTAAAATAATTTAGTTTGACTTTCCAAACAGGCGGCAATCCTCTTTAAATGATTTTTAAACCCAAACCTCGTTTAACCTTTTCCTTCTCACACTTGTATTGTGGCACATATTAAAATTATCTAATACTCTTAATTCAAATTGAAATCAATTATAAAATCGGGCGGAAATCCTCCTACATGCAAGTAGGAAATAAAGTTTCTTCAAAGAAATTTTGATTTATATTCATATTGAAGTAATTTAATTAACCTCTATCGTCTGACATCAATATCCGGATATACATTTAAATTTTTTGCCTTTATTTAAGTCGAGCTTGCTTTTTGAAATAGGTGGCAACCCTCCTACATATAATTAAGAAATAAAGACTTCTCAAAACCATTTCGACGATAGTCATAGTGTAATAATTGATTTAACTTAAA
Organism: Rhagoletis pomonella; assembly: GCF_013731165.1. Lineage (NCBI taxonomy): Eukaryota > Metazoa > Arthropoda > Insecta > Diptera > Tephritidae > Rhagoletis > Rhagoletis pomonella. The sequence goes on from NW_023458558.1 coordinate 72,956,833, forward strand.
AATAATTTGAATTTAATTTTTTTATCAGGTTGCAACTCTTTTTGAAAAAAAAAAGTTAATGCACATACACAGGCTAAGCTCTTTACCTCATCATGTAAAATCCAACGAACGCTACAGATCTGATATGATGCGTATTATGCATTTGTATGTACATTAGACTGCATCACCAAAAAAAGTTGCTGTTTTTCCGTCGGGATTACAAACTGTATTATATTTTAAGACGTCCACTAAAATATTTCGGAAAAATATTAAGATTTAAGCGAGCTGGACCGATTTAAAATTACCTCCACAAATGAATTTTTATATGAATAAAAATAGTTTCTTAAAGAACTTTTTGAAAAATGTCCCCTCAGATGACAAATTAGAATAAGTTTAAAAAATCTGCATAAAAATATTTAAAAATCTTTTCAACGGAATCGTAAGAATGAGATTTTTGATGCTGTTTTTTTACTTTTTTCAAAGATTGATTTACGAAAAACTTGAATAACTGGGCCAAAACTGTTCTGATTTAGACTTATGGGATCTCAGTAGAAAGGTATTTTCACACCGTTTTCATTTCTGGCCAAAAGAAACGTCATTCGTGTCTCATCTTTTTTTTCGAATACCAAAACATCTTAATTCAACTTTGAATGAGGTTCGTTTCTCCTACCTTTCTCTTCCATCCTTTGAATAAGTTTATTAGCAAATAAATGAAAAGGGTGAGAAAATACCTTTCCAATGACACCTCTTAAGTCTAAATCGGAAGAGTTTAGGCTCAGTTATTCAAGTTTTTCTTATACAAATCTTTGAAAAATGTTAAAAACAGCATCATCATTACGACCGTTAAAATTTTTTTTAAATATTTTTATGCAAATATTTTAAGCTTAAACAGTTTTGTCATTTGAGGGGATTTCTTCAAAAAAAATCTTTAAGAAACTATTTTTATTCATAAAAAAAACCATTTTTGGAGGTATTTTCAAATCGGTCCAGCTTACTTAAATCTTAATATTTTTCCGAAATATTTTGGTGGACGTCTTAAAATATCGTAGATTTTATAATTCCAATTGAAAAATAGTACCGATTATTTTTTGTATGGGGAGTGATGCAGTCTAATGTACATACATAAATTACTAAAAGAAAAAGAGCTCCACACTAACTGCAATAAAATATCTACGTATGTATGTATTTACATATATGTATTTACATGTATGTATGTATGTATTTACATACATACGCAGCGCTTAGGTTAAAAATATTGCGCCATCAAAAAAGCAGAAATACCTACACATACATACTTTTTTTTGCAAATTTTTCCACAATTTTTTGCCTTAAATGCTCAATTTTTGTCGAAATTGTATACGATTTGTACATGATAGATTTTGTATTACTCCAAAGAACCTAAATCACGAAAATGAAACTTACATCTGCAAATCATAAGTTGCTAGAGCACTTTAAAGGCTCAAAATTTACCCCAAAATAAGCCAATATTTACCGTTGTTTCTACGACAGAAACCAAATCGGTTACTTCCAAAAATTTATCTGTCTTTGAAACGCCACACTTTTCTTTGAAATCGCTTCATTGGTTCTCGTGCAATAAACGTTTTTGTGAAGCTCTAAAATTACAACCATACATTTGAGCATAGCCGTGAAGGCTAACGAATCGTAACGTCAAAAAATATTGGCTACTTTGGGTTTTACGCCACACTTGAACAAATGGCTTAATAATAGTTAGTTTTTTGATTCACGAATATGCACAGTCGCTTTAGCAAAGGGAAAGGATAGAATTTAACTGAGCACAACTAGTTAGCTCAATGAGCAATAGATATTATCTCCTTAACGCCAATGTATGGAAAAACCCCAACGGTACATTTCTATTCGAAAACAAAAAAAAAAAAACAATCGCGGCTACTGACATCTCTGCTTCACATAAAGGAAAAAATATAAAATGGAAATTAGTACATTTACCTCAATTATCACCAATGCTTCCGATCCCGAAACTTCTACATGTGTACAGATATCAGTTTTCTATAACGACGGCTGGGTGTAAAATCGACCTATCTCGGCAATCAGTTGGGTAATACCCTGAAGAACGCCTTACTTCAGAATTTGGTTGAAGAACGCTATGTCTTGGAATTTGATTGAAAAACGCCCTATCTTCCAAACATTTTCCTTTTACCTTCCAAACATTTTCAGTTGAGATAGCCCATTTTTGAACCAAATTCTGAAATATAGCGTTCTTCAAACAAATTCTGAAGTAGGGTGTTCTTGAAAATTTTTCTAAGATAAGGCATTTTTGAACCGTTGCCGAGATAGGTCGATCTTCCACTCAACCGTCGATATACAATCCAGACATTCAGAAAAACGTCACACATGGTAGCTAGTGGCAAGGGAAAATATGATTTCTATTACGATGATGTCAACAGAAATTGCCAACAATTTTTAACAATAATAATAAAGCACATCTATGTACATATGTATGATCATTTTATATGTATGTATATTCGCTTACCAAAGTATTTAATTTACATAAAAGTTGTTCATCGAGTCTTACCTGTAACGAGAGGAAAAATAAACCAAAAAATATATATTTAGTTTGTACGAGTAGACTACGAAAATTTCACATAACATATCAGTATAATTGATTTACAATACAAAATGCACAATATCGAGAAGAAAACACACACATATTTTAAATACATATACGAAAATAAGCTACACACATACGAATATGTATGCAAACATACAGTCATACTCGTGCACAGATACGTAGTCAAAGATATGAAATACACAAATTTCCCAAAAAAAATATACATATGTACATAGCTGCCTTGTATGCATTCATAATTGCCAAATAATGTCGGGAATTTACACGAAAAATTTTCAATTAAAATATCTAATAGAAATAATATCATAAAAAATCATCCGATATTAACTAGAAGTTATTTTATGTTTACAATTACAGAAAAAGGGCAAACAAAATACAAAATAAAAAAAATCTCTATTAGAAAATGTTGTATGCCTGCAGCAAAATAAATAGGAGTCCAATAAATATAAGGTTAGATTAGTAAAATTAGAAAAAAAAGCAATGCACATACATACAAATCTCCCACTCGCTTTATTGCGGCATGTTAACCGAAATGTTTACTCTACTCAAATACTTTATAAAAAAAATAAATGCATATGAAAACAAAATATTTGACCGTTTTTGTGTTGATTGAAGCCAGGCCTTTGAGCGCATGCACAAGTGCATTTCAGCAACCTGGCTCTCGATAGTATGCAACAATTTCGAGAGTGTGCTTCACTAATTAATCGCTGATCCGAAAATGCGCTTGCATAGTCCGGAAACAAACACGCAAAAACAAATTTCACTTTTTAGTTATGGCGATGTGCGCATTCTTGACGCTGAGCTAAAAATTTATGTGAATTATTAAAAATTTTCGCTCTTTGCAATTCAACTCAATTTTCCATGCAAACATAAATTAAATAGCAAATTAAGCAAAAAAAAAATAATTAAGTAACTAACTTAATTTGTTACAAAATAGTTTTATTAAAAATTTTTGTTTTCGAAAAAAAGATAACTGTTAAAATTGCCTCCACTCGTTATAGTTTGTTGTTCAACTAAATATTTTAATCATATATACTCGCAATGGCGAACGCTGTTTAATACACGCTTATTCTGTGCGTGATACACACGTACCTATTTGAGTTTTTTCTTATTATTCGATTTCGCTTGCATAGCATGATATAGCAATAGAATAAATATATATATTTTGAAGGGTCTCATTTTATGAACCATAAGTTACGTTGAATGTAATTGTAGAAATATGTACAAAAAAAATACGTTATCTAATACTTATAAGCCGAATAATCCTTCAACTAGAAGAATTAGAATACGAATTGTGAATTCTTTTCTTGGTGTAGAAGATGATTTTTCTATTTTCATTCCAATTACAAAACGAAAAGCGATAACTAAACTCCATTAAAGTAATAATAACAACCATGATTGAAAAACTACAAGAATTTTACTTTTAAGGCCAGTATGCAGCTCTCAAGAAAACGGTAAGAAAAAAATTGTCATTATTTCGTGTGCGTGTGTGTCCAAGGAATTTTGACATCTGATACTTCACCAGCCTGTTGCCTCCCTCTTTCCTCAAGAAAGAATAGAATAATTATTTCACAAAAAATACTTTAGAAAAGCGTAGCAAATTTCTTAAGAACTGCGTACTGCCTCAAGAAAATTTTACACAAGAAAATTTCTTAGCCGTTTCTTGTACGCCATTTTATATGGAGTTCTTGCTTTTCTTGAGAGTTGCATACTAGCCTTTAGAATTAACCACAAATTTACATAAGACCGCTTTGTTTTAAATCTTAGAGGACTTTAACCACTTTTTTCTTGCCTTATTTTCTCTTTTTCTTTATTCATTTTTACTATGGGAGTATATGTATATTTAGAACTTTAAAGCCGTTTTTCTCGAGTATTGCTTACTTGAGTTATGACACTATTAAAGTAAATGCGCAATATACACGTGAGAAATGGAATTAGCCTCACATACAAATGAATATTGATTTTCATTATGGGCTCCGTTTTTGACACACTCACTTCTTAAGATTTTATTTACCATGACTGAAATTTAAGATCACAGCAAGAAAAACAAATAAATTTCAGAAAAAATTTTATAACAGCGCTTAAAGATTTGCATGCCTGTTGTATAATTTTTTTAATTTCAGAAAGCAGAAAATTCGGGAGTTACTATTTTTTTTAACTCTTACATAACCAAAGTTTTTATAATTCCAAGTATTTTTCTGTTTTAACACAGCTTTTTAAAATAGAGTTCTCAAATAGGCGGCGTTGACTTACCTTTTTTGTTTGTTTTCATATGTTAATGCTTTAATAAATGCAATTTCTATTTGAATGTATTGTCAGGAATGTATTCCAAGTACCATTAAGTATTTTAAAACAAAAAAATTTTGACTTTCGTCCAGCTAGATCTGCTATCCGAACCACTGTGAGTCCCGCCGGAAACGGGTTTTCTGCTATCTTTGCAGCCGATTCCATGCAAAAGGCTCCGTCGGGCACTCAGTAGGTCATAGCAATAACAATGGCAGTTGTCATCATTAGAGCGCTTAAAATCAATTTTCGGCATGGTTTTGGTCGCGGTAGTTCAGACAATGACATACGATTAGTTTTGTCATTGGCGTGGGAATAGGATCTTTGAATGAGAAGCCCAGCATTATAGAATTCAACTCATATGGGTACATGAACAAGGGATAATGAAGGTATCCAACAAATACCATATACATCTAAATTTCAGATTTTATGCTAAAATTAAAAACATTCAACAAACTTTTCGTTGGCGTTGATTTTCGGTAATTTTATTGCTGACGGTGTTGTACACTCTTTTCCATATAAAAAATTACTTTGCGGTATCACGCAAACAAATTATCAAAAATCAACGATTTTCACCGAAAACTAGTTTGTGATTTTAGAACCCATCTGGAGTTTACCTGTCGTCCCTTATGTTAACTCTGACTTTACAATTTAATAGTAAATTCTTCTGTTAAGCGTTATACAAGGTGAGCATTAATATCACCGATGACAGTTAAGTTTTAATGGGATCTTTATATCGGAATCTGATTTTTGTGAAAAGTGAAGATAGAGGGTATTGAACATAAGGCTCCGATATGTATTTGATTTTTTCACAAAATAAGTTCTTTTTCCATAACGGAGTAGTGACGGCAAAGTTAAGTGGTTTTCCTATTAAGACAAGCAGCCTAGACCGAAGGTGAGTTTGTTTGTTTGCTACGCTTTCACGCTTTAACCCAAGAATGATAGAATACTCTCCACCATGGCTTTAGCCACTCAACCAATCATTATGAAATTTTTACACTGCTGTCATTTAGCCCAACTTAAACAAGTAAAGTAGTATAAGTTCGAGCGAAACCGAATTTTATATACCCGTCGCAGGTATCAAGTGAAGTAGTTCCAACCTTCTTTAAACTACCTAAAAGTCTTGGCATCGGTTAAGGCAATAGTGTTAGGAAATTGCTGTAAGTAGGTATTAGCTTAGAGTAAATTAACGACCTCAGTTATTGAAATATAGGAGTTTTCGTATATCCGAAAATTACCGTTAGACGGGAAACCGGTGCAATTTGAGTCCGATTAAAATAATTGTCAACGAATTGCTTTTCGTACCAAGGCTATTAAATACACAAAGTTTGGTAAAAATTGATAAATCGGTTACCGAGATACACATTTCTTAGCTGGATCTTAAGCAAGGCTCGTACCGAGTTTTGTAAGGACTGGTGACGCGGCTACTAAGAAACAGTATTTCATCATAAGTGGGCGAGGTCACTTCCAAAAATTTCATAATATTATTTTGTACCAAAATTCTACTTCACATATTAATTTTCAACAATTTGGATACAATATTTAGTTTTTGCATTTTTCGAAAATACCGTTATATGAGAAGGGGGCGTGGTTACAGTCAGATTTCGCTGAATTTCATTAGCAACCACTTGGCAACCCTTTTTGGCAACAGTATTGCCTTTACCAATTCCAATACCTATTTTGAATATTAGCCAAAGTGGATCATAACTAAGATTGTGAAACTACACTATCCAGAGAGCCACTCAAACGCACCCAAAAAACCTCGTTAAAATCGGTCCGGGCATTTAGAAAGATTTCGCTCACAAACACACACACAGAAGAATTATATATGTATACAAGTATATACGTTTGTACGGCGCCACACCCTCTTTATAAATAGCCAATTTTTCTCCATGAGTATAAGATTGATTTCATATATCGCCATACCACGTTCCGGTATTCTACCATGAAAACTTTCAGAGAAATTCAGTATGAGTTTTTTTGAAATAAATTTTACTCAATGTAGCACGTAGAAATTTCATACACTCAGCAAAGCGTGCGAGGGCGATCTTGGGTACATATAAACGCATTCTGTAGTAATAAATTATGCGTACTCTTGAACATTTTGAAGCATCGAAGATATAGAAGTGTGCTAGGATATACAAATGTATTAGCTTTCTACTTTTTAACGAACATCATAGACGCATGAATGGGAGCCTGAATATGGAAAGAATAAACACGCACATGCCCATGCCACATTACGTATATAAGGTAAGGCGTAGGACAACGAAAACCCAGCTGTGAAGAAAGGAATCGCGACAGATAGCGGGCTACTTAGATGTTGCGCACTTCTAGGAGCACCCCAGACAAGCATACTATAATTGAGCGTGTATATCGCATATTTGTTTGTGTGTATCAAAAGCTCCTCATATTTATATTTGCCACGAAATCAGATACCAAGGACGTGGAAGTGGTTTTTATAGATGGGCAGCCTTTGGTAGCGTTCACATGAATACTGCTCCCTTTTTCGGTTCGAATTGTTTTTCTAGCTGCCACAAGCGACACATCTGTTGCTTCAGTAACAGCAAGCCGGAGTAATGTGCAACAACAAAAGGTCCATTGTGTTTTTATTCGCCGCTAAGTTATTAAAACTGCTTATAACGAATTCTGCTACAGCTGACGCTTTCTGCCCGTTTCTCTGTTCTGATAAAAAAAAGTGTACTTGAATAGAGTGCACGTACATACATATGTATGTGGGTAAATGAACACGTGCCGTCTAAAGATATAAAGTAATTAAATCAAGGGTACGCGCCAGGCTTTTTGCCTAAATTGTATTCCTTTACATTTTTCTATTGAGGTATTCCATTAAAGAGGAAAATTATTATAACAACGTGTATTTTTCATTTCTCTATTTTTAGACCATAAATAACAAAATCTAAATATTAGAAAATTAAATTTAAATGGAACATACATACGTATGTATGTAAATATTTATTGAAAAATGTTCTCCGAAGTATTAAAGACACATACGTAAATATGTATACGGCCAAATGAATCTACTCTCAAATATTTTCAATTGATTACGAAAATACTCTTCACGGCACTTAGAGAATTGCATGAAAATCATTTTGATGAATTCAATCAGTATTCGCAATCAATGGAAGACAAGCACTTTTCATTATTTACAATAGCAGCCACACAAAGCTTTGAGAATCCTCTTCAGCAAATACTCATGAAAGTATTATATTACACACAAACAAATCGATGCAAATGTGCTATGCACGTACGTTACCTATGCGCCTTCATTACATAATAATCCCAGAATTCGCAACTTCCTCAATGCATACAACCACATGCAACTCTACATAACTCGCTTTGCATAAATTTCAATTTGTAAACCTGTGCTTAGCTGCCATTAGGAGATATTGAATAATAATAAACACCCGACTATATTTACTCATATGTATTTGTGCATTTATACATGTGTACAAGTGTACAAGTGTGTAAACGAACAAACGCAGAGAGGCGCCAACACTTGGACGCTAGGTCGTATTTATGAGTGATCAATGAAATTATTCCGAAGTGCAATAGTGCAATTAGTGCGGAATATTAATAAATTGATTTATGTTCTTGTTTGTGGCAACAAGTACAAACAGGGAAAGCAGGCTACAAATAGGTAGAGTGGTAAAGACTGCAACCGCATGCTTATTGTAGGCGCATAATCATATGGGATTTGATGAATTTAGACATTTGGGAGTAAATTGGTTCGAAATGGAAATTATTAAATTTGAGTAGATTTAAATTTGAATACGTAAGCATGTGCTCACGCATAAGAGTGCGAAAATGAAGAACAATTAAACTACAATTTATTTAATATCTTAGAAATTTAGTCACTGGCATCTTGAACTTCTCGGGATATCGGAAAATTTAGAAAGATTGATCGCACGCGAAACTGACGCATAGCACGTCGCAGAGTAACTCTGGTGATAGGATTTTCATACATACCTGACAATACATAAAGATAAATTTTCTGCTACTATAAAGCATTGTTGGCTTGTGGCAACCGCTTCTTTCACCTCTTTTCAGACCGCTGGGCCTCCTTGGACGTCAATGCAAAAAATTCCTGTTTAATTTCCGCATATATGAAATGGCTGAAGTAGAAGCTGCTGGTATGAGCAAGTGGGGACATTACTTGGAAAAGCTTGCTAATCTTATGTTTATAAAAATCTGATGAATTTCAGACAAAGTAACAATTGGTTTCAAAATATATGTAGCATTGCAGAGGATTTCTCATTCTAAAATCAATCGACGTTGTGTTTAAAAATATGCTACGTTAATGAGTAGGTATATAATACTCCCCCCCCCCCCTTACTTTACGTTTTTTCCCAGCCCTTCAAATTCACAACTGTTTTATTCCAGCGGAAATGAACACACGGAAACAAACAAATCTCCGATTCAATTTGCATCCATATATGCTATTACAGCTACTCTATGCTTCCAATAAAGCTGCACACTTCTTAAGGGCAGCAGCATATATCCTAATTCATCCACTAAACTATTCATCAACATGCCCCCGCATATGCATACGCACACAAGCCAATAAACTACTCAATCGCATACATGTACATACATATATGCGAAATAATTGTCCCGCAGCCTTAAGGCGCATATCCTTGTGGCAATTTCGACATGTTGTCTGCCTCTTGTGCGCACACTTCGGACGCACAACATACATCACTGACTCTCATACATACACAGGCGCACATAGTATCCCAAGATAGATATCTTGCATGTTGGCATGCGGTTATGTTTCGTGGTTGCTTAGTGTATGCTTCCTGCTCAAATTCATCATATTTAGCCCGGATTAATAATTCTGCCAATACAAATGATTACACGCGTGCCCACATACACATTTCTATACAAATATGAATTCTAAATTCTATAGCGAGTGAATTGACTGTGCACATCCGAGATGACAGTGAAATATAATTCAGAATCGTACATCAAACCAAATCGAAACCAAAATCGAAATGCAAATGATGAATGCATGCCTCAAGCGTCGAACCAAAGTCGAGCAATTTCCTCATTCACTACCTTTGGTAATGCTTGTACTGCATGTATTGGGAAAACATATTCCTGCACAAATCGCTTTACTGAGGCACTTCCTCGGCCAACGTGGTGACAGTAACAGTGAAGACCAGACACACACGCATGTGTTCACAGGGATAAGTGGAAAATCACATCAATATGAAACATTCCAGAGATGCTTATCTTATGAAGCGAATGACGCCAAGGCAACATGCAAACCGGATATACAGATGACTGCAGACCATGTACTGCTGTATAGCAACTTTCGGTAGCTCTCTATCCAACGCGTCCAGACTGATTGTCCTCATTCTGCAGAGTCTCCTTTTGTGTGTCACTTCGTGTATGTTAACGCCTCAAACTTGAACACTAATTTTCCCAGCAATTTTACGCACTTGACCATTAGCAACGAAATGTTCGGCAATCTACTGAGAGGGCCGCTCTGGTGCACACTGGACAGTCTGTCAGAGAACCGCCCACACTGCATAAATAGTACAACAAGTTGTTGCGATCCATAGGAAGATAGGCACCCGAAATAACCATGTATCTTTGTATGTACATATTTACGTATGTATGTACGAACCAATGTGTGTTTAAGTACGTTTGCTCGAACGTGTGCGATTACGCTTGGGAAAAGGTGAAGTGAACTGCACTCGTATGAATAATTTACCGATAAATAACTGAAAGAAAGCGGCTAAAGGAGTTTGTTGTACGTCTGTTTGAGCGTTCATTTCACAAGCACGATGAGCGAAAGATCAGCGCGGTAACTGCAAAGAACGGTACTCGTACAAATATATAGACAAATCAAATGAAGGCAAAGAACCAGTAAAATACGGCAATATATTTACACTCGGACATCTTTATAGTTTCGTATGTATGTATGCACAACCCTCTTCCACATCCGCAATTCTAGCCTGTCGGTCTTGCGGGCGGACATATGGCAGAACAGAAGAAAGGCAATAAATTGATGACACTATATTAGCGGCATTCGGGGCTAGAAGGGCATAATGGAGTGCTGGTTGTGGAGGGTTGCAAAAACTTTTAGCAAAAGGTAACTTATGTGCACTTTGATAGGTAAAAGCTGGGACAAGACACGCTATGTGAAGATATATGATATTGGTAAGGAGGTTGAGTTTTCACCTACAGTTTCGCCTTTGTTGTTGTTTTAATATTTTTGCATGTAAATTGGAGTTGTCAGCAGACCGAGATAAAAACGGTTGGAAACAAAGTGTGCAGCATGAACAAGTCAAACGGGGTGACAAATCGATGGGCAACAATTAAAGCTGAAATAGGACACTCAATTGCCTGGAAGCTAAATGGTTATTGTGAAGGAGTGGATTCCAATTTATAGAGGAAGCAATAGAAATTGACGTGGGAAGTTACTTATGTAGCAATTATACCAGCTATAAGTTTAAAGACAAGAATATTTAAGCAAATGCAAAATCAAAATAAAACTGTACGCACATAGTACATCTCTGGTCGTAATCCTATTTTGAGAAATACCTCAGCAACATATTTGGAGTTTCATGAAAATATTTAGAAGATATTTTAGGGTCAAGTTAACGCAGGATTTGGGATTCTTACTCGCAAAGTGCTATGACGAAAATCAGAATGAAAAATTGATTAAGGAATTTTTATATAAGAAACCAAATTAAGAAGCGATTATGTATAGCAACGCAATCTCAGAATTGGGATGCCGATGGGCAATGCCACTGCATTGAAATTTATATTATCAATAGCCACTTTAATTATGTGTACGATAATAGAATTTTGAGGTACCAGCAACCAAGACTTGAGAGTATGCAAGCTGCAGAAATAGTTGAAAAAAATATAAATTTTATCAATTAAAATTTTCTGAGCAAAAGTACAGTTACCAATATAGCAACTCAGTTGCCAGCTTTCAGTTGCTAGTTTCCATCTGTAATATCATTTTAGCCACTGGCCATTCCAAATCGGTCAATAAATATACATATATTACGAAAGATACTCCACAACATTGAGGAAAATACGTTGAGTTGGGCCAATAAGCGTATGGATGGATATTCAACATTTGAAAGCAAATTTATATGCCTGGGTGTAGCTGAGTGTTGTTGACATCCGGAGATGGTCGGGTTCGAATTCCACTGCAGGCAACATGCAATTCAATTTTTTATTTTTCAGTTTTTGTCTTGATTATTCACTTCACGGGTGTTTTTCAGTACGAACGCGGTCATTTTAATATGCGCGTAATTGAATTGAATATTTACCAATATACAGTACTTTCGTTGACGTTTATAGTAAGATCAATTACGTTTCCATTTGATTTTAATATTTTTTCCCCTCAGTGTACGCTTGTTGTCAGCTGATTATGTTAAGCGACATTTTAACCGCTTTTGGCTATTTTTCTTTTACCTTTATGTTTATAATGTATTAATTTTTAGTAAAGTCTAGCACATTACGTAATCAGCACCACATAAATCCACATTTCTAACTTAGTACAAAAATTATAAAATTTCAACAAACTTTTATAACTACACCCAAAAATTTTGAACTTTTTATTTAGAATTTTTAGAAAAACTTTAGGTATGCAGTTTTATACATCATTAAATTTTAGTAGGTTAAAGGGCAAATTTTGTACATTTTCTTCAATACAAAGTATGCTCGACGATCGCCTAGTTCTTCATGGTTCATTTCAAGAAGACAGATTTAAAGTTAAGTACGTATATTGCCATTAGCACAAACCATTAAATTTCTTTTGGGACACCTTCCAATTGTTACACGTTTGAATGCCAAGACAACAAATTAACAAGACAGCAACAAAACGAAAAAGACAACCACAGACCCTCAATACATGACTTTGCTGGGAAAAACAAACAAACCCAATGCAATGCCAACAAGCCACCAGCAAACCTGAATAAAATTTGACTAAACACCTCTCAATATTTAGTACACCCAAGTAAATAGTGAGAAGTATGAAAACGTTAATGCAATACCTTCTAAAAAAAAGCTAGATTTCGATCGAAAAAATGGCAGCAACAACTAAGAAAACAAGAAAAAAGTAATAAATGTGAAATTGGTAAGGGCCTCAAATGAAGACATTGCAGAATTTGAATGTGAAGATGTTGAAAAAGAAAAACAACAATTGCGAAATACCATTCTCTCACTCATCAAATAGTTGTTCAGCTTGAGGAAAATCAAGATAACAACGACTTTACGTATAGCTTCAGCAACACAGCCGTGGAGATGGAAAACGGAAGCATTTGAGAATTGAGAAAATTTGCAAGAATCAGCTGGAAAATGCAAAAAAAAAAACGTAAAAAAAACACACACACAAATAGAAAGAACATTACACAGTTGGGTGAGTACTTTCTTCATTTTGGCGCAAATGATGAGGCTGGAAAATATGTATGGTATTTGTCAGTGAGGAGGATTCGCGAAAAAGCAAATAATGTAGAGTTGCTGACAAAAGAACATCTTTAAACAAAAAGTAGTGGCTCTGACACCAACAGTAAGTAAAATTTAGAAAGGAAAAGGATGGGAGAAAAAAATATTGGTGTGCAATATTGCACAATTTTCACACACAATCACACACATACAGCACTCCAACCAAACAAATGAATGTAGTCTAGAACGTAGACGACAAAATAAGCGAATGGGTTGACGACAAGACAGCAAATATTTTTCTATGTGGTGTCTCATCGGGCCGTTGTAAGCAAAAACTTGGAGAAAACGAAGAAAATGCAAGTGCAGCACAACTCATCAGAAAATGGCTCGTTGTGAGATATGAACTCATTCTGCAACTAAAGCGTGCATGTGTAAGTGCATCACTACGATTGCAATATTCGCCGAGGTGACCATTGTGCGAACGCTAAAAAACAAAAAACAACGACGAACAGTTGCTTCCAAAGACGACATTGCGTTATGCGAGGATGATGGAATAGACAAATGATTGTTGGCGGCAGGCGTCGGTCAAGCCATTCCCCATATGACAAACCAATGATAATGGCAAATAGCTGGTTGATTGTCTATATCCGTCGAGTACCTGGAGATGAAACTAGAGCGAAAAAGCATAGCGAAGCGCAAAATATGTTTGTTCTTCTTTAAAGAAATTTGAAAAGTTTTAAAGCGTATTAAACTGCAGCTGCTATGCAGACGGTCAACACCGAGACGAATGTTCAGTGCAACCAAAGTCTCCCAGGAACATAAGCTGAATTCTTTAATATTCACTTCAGCCGCAATAAACTACTTTGTTTTTATTTCTATTAAACGGTGCTAAAAGCGGATCAACAAATTGACAGAATATTATTATGCATCGGAACGCCGTCAAACTGCCATTTTTTTTCAATGCATGCGCTTTCTCTTCGGGTGCTCTGTGGCATGATATGCTTCAGGTGGCATAAAACAATTTTTCACTTCAGCACTTTTATGATGCAGTGCAGGCATTTTATGCCAATTTGAAAACTGTTAGAGTACACCTTCAATAGCTTTATTGAATTTGTGTCTAAATAGCACAAAAGCGAGAAAAGATGGCAAAATAAATGTTTTGAAGCTTATAAAAGAAAACTAACTAAGGGGTTGCAGTACATATATAATTTAAGAAACCTCTTAAAAGAAGGTAAACATTCAACATTTATGAAAATAACTTAAAAGTAAGTTAACAGTAGAAACATTTATTATTAAAATAAGCTTTCTAAATATGAACGAAATCGGACCATAAATGCTGGCTTACCAAATACATCGACTCGTGTTTTAATATGAACCATTAACTTTTCGTATTGCATTGCCACAGGGGTTTTGAGTTAACAGTGAAGTTTCAAGTCTCTAGGTCATCGGGAAGTTGGTGAAAAATTGATTGAAAGATACATACATATGTGCATACAAACAGAACAAGTTAAATAAAAGCTTGTATAAATTCGACATTTTCACGAACAGAAATTCCAGAGATTACCAATTTATTAGAGTTGAGTAATTTTACTTTTAAAAATCGAATATTAGTGAAATTGTGTTCGATTTTAATGGGAATTTAGAACAATCACTATGGTGATTTTTTCGCGTATAGCACAGAAGGATTCTATGTGTAATTATAAGCAAATTTGCTGAAAAAACCATGTTTGGGTTTGCCAAATTGCGAAAATAAAAGCATGCTATAAGGTTTTTTTTGGTATGATGAATCCATTTCTTCACTTATCTTTTTCTTAAACCTTACACCAGAGGGCGCAATAGTGAAAGTTTTCCCATTTTCTGCGAAACCCAATTTCGCAATTTGGCAAACCCAAAATTAATTTTGGAGCCATGGTTTCTTCGGCAAATATGGTTAGAATCACACGTAGAATTCTGCTATGCTATACGCACTCATCCAGGGAAAAAATGGCCTGCCCTAACAATGACCCTGAAAATTATTGTCGCCGTCGACGGGCATAATATTGACCGTGCCCAATTACGATAACTGTTGACACGTACTGTTGACTTTTTTCGGTCGCTAGAACTTCATAAAACACATAAAGGCAGACCTCCATAGCATGCGTGCGTTTGACATTTACGCTTAAAACTCAACAAGTTTATTACGTTTTATACGTTGCTATGTAGGTGCTGCCATAAAAATTCAGAAAGAGAAAAACTTACCACAAAGAAAATCAACGCAGTAAAAAAAGTGAATTTAACGGAAATCCTGCATTAGGAAGGATTAAACTGTGCGCTGTTTCAGAAACTTTTGCTTTTTCCTTTTGAAACTCATTTAAGCATGTATGCATTTGGCTTGTTGATAATCCAAGATACGAGAAAAAATTATAAAAAATATGTAAAAATTACTTTCGAAAATATGAAATAGCTTATATTTTCTATGAACATACGGTGGCGACAACTGAAGAGGCAAAAGAGTTTTAGAAAGTTTTGGCACTTTTTCTTTGTTTAAAAAAAAGTTTATCATTTTTTTTATGAAAATATACACAGAGAAAAAAGCACCTAACAAAATGGACAAAACTAATAAGATATCTCTACGATTTTTTGATAACAAGATATTCTTCTTGCTTCCAGCGGGCAAATATTTTTTACAAAACCAAAAAGAAATCTCGTGGTTTTTATAAAGTTGTCTAGTTAAATGCTAAAATTCGATCTCATAAACTTCTGAATGGCAGTTTACAGCTCTACCTACTCGGCTACGGTGGTCGTCTTACCGCCAGTATTCTATTGATTAATATGAATTTAATAAAAGCCAGAAAAACTTTTCAACAAATTCAAGAATACATCACATAATAATAAATATAATAATAGATTGGCGCTTACACATATGTTAGTGTTTGGCCGAGCGTCTCCTCCAACTTGTGTCGTGCGCCTTGATGTTGTCACACAAAGCGGAGGTACCTCAGCTTTACGCCGACTCCGAAGGGCGATTGTATTTTTATGAGAAGCTGTTTTTCATGGCAGAAATACATTGCCTGCCGAGGGACGACCGCTGTTAAGAAAAAAACCTTTTTTCTATATTTTTTGCGATGTTGCTTTGACCAGGGCTTGAACCCAGGTGCTGATGAGTGAAAGCGCGCACTGCTTACCACTATACCACAGCGGCCGACAACATATACGAATACGAATACATCACATACATACTTACAATTAAGAACTAATTTAAATTTCTTGAAACACTATTACATAGGTTTGTAAAACATTTCCAGGAAGCACTGGCAGCGAAACCGTTGTAACAAAATTGAAATAATATATGTATATAAAATAAAAAAAGATAAACATTAAAAAAACAAGGTCCGTTTCACAGGATTTTAACCCACAACCAAAAAGTCGGCAGTCGTACTCGTATTCGTTAGACTACAATATCTATTGAGAAAATATGGAAAAATACAATCTTCAATCCAGAAGTATACACACATAAAATTAAGAAGAAATCTCTATTGAATTTTCTTCGTTTTTTCGTCTGTTTTACCCCTTAGCACAGAAACTTTTCATAAAGACAATCTCCTTGTTTATATGAGTCATATTTTTCTCTGTGTAGGTATTATTATTATTATTTATTTAGAATTAAAAATTAATTTTAAGACTAAAGGGGAAGGGGCTGAGCACTAGCTGCTATGGCTATCGGCTCACTCTGTGTAGGTAACTACTTAAAAAATATAAACAAAAGTTTCAACACATAAAAATTCGAACAATTTTAACAAATGTTGATAAAAAATTTTAAACTTATTAAACAGATTTTTTTAGAATTTTTAGAGTATGCAGTTTTGTAAGTCATAAAAGAAAGTGCAAGCTTGAAATAACTGGGACTTACGCTTGATTTTTCGCATTTCTTTGTTCGTGCATTTTCTTCCATGAAAAGTATGTATCAAACATATGAATGGAGAAAAAGAGCAACAACTTTCACAAAAAAATCCCAAAAATCAACTGTAAGTCCTAGATACTTACAATTTGCATTTTGTGGTACTAAAACGAACCGCATACACAGAATGTTTCTAAGAAATCTAATTAAAAAGCTCATTTGTTGAAACGTTATTGACTTTTGCTAATTTTTGTACAAAGTATGAAATTTTAGCTTACATGGTTCACAAAAATTAGAGTCTGTTAACTCAATATTTAACTATACTGAGATGGATTAATGGAAGAGAAATCTAAAAATATAATTAGCACTAAAGCCCTTTACTAGACCTAGGGAGATGTATTTGATTAACATGGAATAGGTGAACTCGAAAAGACAACAAGTAATTCTAAAGCAAAAAACAAAACCGAATTCATTTCTCATATAAAAATTTAGGAGTACAGTTACTTTTTCATGATACAATGATCGGATCTAAACCAGATTAGTATGGGACCTCTGACCTACTTTTCCGATTCGAAAAAAATTATAGAAATCGGTTGACGTGGTATAAGTTATGCGGTAACACACATAAAAATAAAAAATAAATAAATAAAAATATTCCGACGAGCTGATAACCTCCTCCACTTTTGGAAGTTTGTTAAAAATATGATGATATATTTGCATCTAGATACATATTCTGAAGCAAAAACTTCAAAATTTCCAAAATGAGTTAAATTTATTTATTTGCTTTTTAAATATGTATACATCGTGTTTTAATTCACTTAAATTACCTTCGACGAAGAGGCGGGTTTAATTAAGAAAATAACTTTCAATCAAAAGTCAACACAGAATGCAAGTAATCATAACTCAGCACGCATTCAACCTCGTTTCAATCCACTTGAATAGATTTTCCAATGCTTTGCCCGCTCTACCTGTCGCTGCAGCCCAAAGACCTCATTACCATGCAGTTACACTAAGAAACTACGCGGATATGCAACTCAACGCTCACTCGACTCAATACTTTCGTATGAAAACTCGCAAGAACATTCCCCTCTCAGCGCACAAAAGTGCTTGCTGAGCACCAAAGTGTGATTTATTGAAACATGAAAAACTCATACGGCCCACATTTGGCAACTTAAAACGTCTGAGTAAAATTTATTCATACATTTACAGCGCACCACGCCTGCATACTTAAAGGCTCACCCTAAAAGCAGAATTCAGCTGCCAATACCGCATATCGCGCCAAGGCGTCGATTTTGCCCCGTGTTCTCAATCGTAGCGAATACCCGCTGAGGTAGTCCCTCACCCTCACCTCATCACCTTCTACATTTATCCCGATAAAATACTGGCATGCACACGCTTGAATGTTCGTATGCTCCTGCAGGCTGCACGCACAGGCGTAGAAGTTTTCGACAAGTTCCTTTCTACAAATTAATTTTGCACTAAACTTATGCTGCAGAGAAGCATACTCGAACACATACATATGTACATACAAACAGCGATGAGTTTGCATACAAACGTATATGATGTATACATAAATATTGCACTATTTTTCAAATGTAGTGTAGTTTTTTGTGTATCCTGTAGCGTGCCTAAGCCGCATAGTGGTGCGACTCCATATTAGCAGTTGATAAAAATAGAAAAAGCAATTGTGTTAATTTCGGTAAAGAATGAGGAAACATGGTTAAGATTTCGCACGTTTAATAATACTTTCGTTCCGCAACTTTTCTGGATAAAACCTGTAAAACTGTCAAAAAGCAAAATTGCTCTCAGAGAAAGAGAGAAAACCCAAGAGGTACAGGAACGCCTTTCGAGTAAAAACTGGTAAAACTGCCAAATACACCTTGGACGCCATTTTTTGTTCATAACAGTTTTTTATTATTTCGCGATCTGCTGAATTATACGCAAATACACTAGCAAATTAACAAAAATACTTACCATCCTTACTAATATTATAAATCGGAAAGTGAGTTTGTTTATTTGTTACGCTTTCACGCTTTAGCTACTCAACCGATACTCATGAAATTTTGTACACAGGTGTTATTTAGCCCAACTTAAAATGTAGGATAGATTTAATGTACATTAGACAAGGGGGCGAGGCACCTTATATGCAAACGTAATTTTTCATACCGCATATCTCAGGAAGTATTTTTGATAGAGTACTGGAAAAATACTCATAGAGGAGGGCTGCCACCTGTTTGAAAAATCAAATCCGACTTGCATTAAGGGAATTATTTATTTGAAAATTATATTAACTCTTTCAGTGTAGAAAAAATTTACGGTAAGCTAAAAATCTAAAAGTTTGTATATCAGGAAAAGTCAACCCCCTGAAGATGAGAAACATATTTTTTTTTGTGGAAAGCTTATCGTTCAAAATATAGATATATCAGATATATTTGACAGGGCATCTGAAATTGGTAAAAAATGTTCAAACCACAAATAAACAATCAGAACTACGAGTGTGTTAAATCCGACAAATCCACGGAAAGGGTCAAAGAATGGATGGCAAGAGGCTTAAAAAAGTTATAGTTTGAAAAATATTTTGGAAATGGTTGCCACCGGTTTGAAAAGCCTAATTTTAATTAGGTATTCGCAAGTTCTCTGAAAAATTAATATATAGGTGTCAAATGAAAGATTGCTAAGAAACCTTCAGATTACACATTTAGAATATTACTGAGGTGTTGCACAAGCGCTGCCACCCATTTAAAAATAAAATTCAATTAATTTAAATGAATTACTACAACATGGGTATCAATCGATCCCCATGTAGGAGGGTTGTCATCTGTTTGAAATTCCAATTCTTCTTTAATCAAGGGAATTTGGTAATTTAATATGTATCACAATATGGATGTCAGACGAAAGAGTTTTAATAGGGTTTTAGTAGGAAAATATTTGGAAGAGGGCTGCGACCTGTTTTTAAAGTCAAACATGTATAATTTTCTGAGGTATTTAAGGTAATTTTCTGAGGCTCTATTTCTAAGCAACATATGTATGAATAACAGGGTTTCCACATGTTTGAAAATTCAAATTCTACTTGAATTTTAGGAATTAATAGTTTAAGAAGTGAAATTCAAACTATTCAATAATTTCAATGAATTATTATAATACGAGTATTAATCAAAATGGTTTTGAAATTGATTTTCGCATATTTGAAGTATGTTGAGTTTAATTGAAATAAATTACACCCAGTGTAGCACGTAGAAATTTCATACACTCAGCGAAGCGGGTGAGACGATCTAGTACTTAATATTTCTTCGCTCCGATATATTTTAAGTGGCGAATATGCTTTTGTTTTTACTTAATCAACTTTCAATTCGTTTGAACAACTGATGGTTTGACACTTTACCAGATTTTACCAGCAAAAAGTCTTCGGGTAAAATCTTGCAACTTCTGACAAAGAGAGGACCAATTTTACTCTACCATTTTTTCCCTATTTTACCAGAGAACCGAATACGGGAACGCTTTCTAGTAAATTCCTGCAAATTCTTACAACTTCTTGAGAGTTAGAAAACGCAACTAATGTAGAGTAGTAATTCAAAATCTACGTTTTTGGAGATTTCATCATACAATTAATAAGCTTGTAAGCAGAATATGGTCAAGCTAACGGAATTAATTATAAATCGAACACTTTGATTAAAATGTCACTTTATAAAGCCCTAGAAGGCTTTATTTATATATTTTTTTTAATAAGGCCATCACCTTTTTATAACATTTGATTTTAGCATTTTCGTCCCTACCGCAACACTGTCCGCCATTTTCGTTTCAACAGAGTACTCGTGTCGAAGTTTTGTTAATGAAATCAGCTGCGTGCTGAGATTTCACAGTCACACAGATGCAAACGCACACACGTCACTTTGCTCACCTCACATTTCCCGTTCGCAACGCGATTGTATGTATGTATGTATGTAGTAGCATATAGACTTTCATCTGCAAACACTGCAGAGTGTATAGAAAAAGGCGCAAATGTGCAGTGATGTATGCAGATGGTAAATATCAGAACCTTACTAGTGCCGGGGAAATGGATGTGCTGGCGGTGGTAGTACCTAAAGCGGCACTTTCGCTGGCAAACAGTCGCTGCCTTTAAATGGAAGAACTGCAGGAAGTTTCAGCCATTTGTTTCAACAGACTACTACAATCCACGTGATATGCTTTATGTATGTAAGAACTCATATGTACATACATACATGCGAGCAATGCTCCGTTAGGTTACTTACTTAATGCAGCACCGTGGCGTATGCGTAACCTTCAATAACCGACGGCAACATGACTGCTTAACTATGATGAGATTTTAGGTATTTTCATTTATTTAACAGGCAACCACATGCATACATACATACTAACGTACACATGTATATGTTTGTATATGTCTCAAGCACACCTCAATAAAAATTTCGATTATGGGCTCATATAAAAGAGAGTGAGGTTGTTGGTGTGATGCGTCTGCTGAAATGGCCTGAAACTCGGTTTATTTGCACAAGCTTCATAATTAGTATCGTTTTCAGCCATCCAGGCATGGTGAATATGTGAAATAGTAGAAGACATACTAAAAATAGCTTAGCTAAGACGGTAAGCTGGCATTGCTTGTACAATACACATATTTATGTAGAACACATACGCCCATCTGATGTATGAATCGATGTTACGAAAGGCGTAGGAGTGTGCATTGAGGCAATGATCAGCTGGTGAAGACGGCAAAAACAGACATGAAATAATTACGGGTGACATGCGCTCCAACTGCTTGCTACTAGGATAACGAACGACGCCATCCTAATAAAGGCAACCTAGTCTTGGGCAGTGCAGCGTCTCCCCATTTTCACACATTTATATCAACTGTTAGGCTGCCTTACATACCTACATGGCTGGGTCACAAATAATTATAATGAATGATAGGAAGCAGCCGGTGTCATATTAATATGAAATTTTAAATTTGTTGGGTATGCTACATACGATGCTTAAATTACAATCTGACAATAGCGCTAACAAAGTGTAATTTAAATCGTTTGTGTTGGCATTCAAAATTAAACCTAACCACTACTAACAGGTTGGAATTTGCATTAAATGCGTGTAATTTGTAATATTATACGGATGTTTATCTGCGGTTGGCCACTAAAGCTACTAATACAATGCATATGCTAGTCATTAATTAGTTCGAGTGGTATGTCGATGTTGTTAAACAAAAACAGTGGAATAAAAAGTTTGTAATAAAAATTTAATAAAATAAAATACAAATGGCGTGACATGCTAAAATATGTTGTAGCCACATCGAACATGGCCACAGATTGTGGACACTAACAAAGCAATATCGTACATTACAGACAGTTTTGCAAACAGTTTTTCGTATGAATTTGTTTTTTCGTAGAAGTTCTCGGTTTCGTTCATAAGCTTCTTTAGTGAATATGCAGGCTCCAAAATGTAATACATATATATATCTGTATGTAAAAAATTTGAAAAATTTTAATAACATAATGAGCTATAGTTTTATGAAAAAATAACTATTAAATAAACACAAGAAAAACAGGCCAAATTTGTTAAAATGTTGCGCCTCTATTTATTTTTCCATTACTGTATCGTACTCCTTATTTGCTGCCTGTTCCTTCATATGAAACAACTTTCAAATCTAAAAAATACGTGCTTCATTTATTACGAAAACCTAACATAAAACAATAAAATATGTATTTTGTCAGGAGTTGAGTTATAAAGGGTTAATTTCTATGCTATTTCATTATCGATTATGAAAAGATTTAAAAAAACTCTTCTTACATAAACTACCTTCAGTAATATCTGATCAGTGATTCAAAGGTTTTCCATAAAGTTGGGTTTTGGAGTTCCGAAATGTGGTCTCCTTCCATATTACTTGGATCTTAGACCTTACTTATGACAGACAGGAATGTTGTTACGCTTTCGAGTAAATATTATTTGACATGATCCCCAAGAGGTTGTTAATAAGATCCAAGACGCGACTAAAAGCAAGCCAATTCACTTGAATGTATGTATGATTCTTGAAACCGATAATTTATGATGAACGTGTTTTGAATGGGCCCATTATTAAAACATTCTTAAAAGGTTGGTATAGGCGTCAGAGGTCATTTTATTAGAAATAGAGCCTTCTGGTTAACACAACTCCATCTAACATCATTACATTTCCTCTTAGAACATGTATTTGCCTGTTGAATGGTTGTTTGATTTCTTTGTCATACCAAAAAATGGAGGTTGTTTGATGACTGAATGACTTTTTTCCATTGAACCTTCCCATTTTTGTGGTTTGACTCAAACTATGAACGTTGACTTTAGACGTTTAAATTCCAATCGTGACAAATTGCTGATGGACTTGATTTTTGTGAACAGGTTTGACCACGGGCTCCATGTTTTCATGAGCAGTTACGCTTGCTAGCCGCGCTAATATTTTTGTTATAGAGCAATTTTCATCGGATTTTATTAACTCGTCAACGTCAGTTTAAGTTCGACTTAGTTGTCTTGCAAACATCTGATTCGACCACTTAAACTGTTCGATCTCCTCTTTCGTAAAGCGCTGTCTGCAGCTCTCAAGAAAACCGATAAATTCATATAAAATGTCGCACAAGAAATGTAAAGAAATTTCCTTACATCAAAATTTTTTAAACTAGTCTGCAGATTTAAAAAAAAGCCCGTATATTTATTTCTTCAAGAAAATTTACAGCAGCAGCAAAGTACTTTTTCAAGCAACAGGAATATTGAAAAATACTCCTTGTGATATTTCATGCATACAGCCTTTAAGGTTTTATGAGTTTCACAAGAACACTATAATAAAATAGTATGGAAAATATTTACAGCCAAATTCATAAAAAATTAAGAAGACTACAGTTTGTACAGTGAATATATCGAGCCCTAACCGCCAAAATAACGTAAACGACATTTTTTTCAAAATTTTCTTTTTGATGCAGAACTGTATCTAGATGCTCTAGGAATATTTCTGCATCAAAAAGAAAATTTTGAAAAAAATGTCGCTTACGTTATTTTGGCGGTTAGGGCTCGATATAACAGCGAAATATAATTCGGTAAGCAAACTGCCTACTGTGGAAATACACCTTAATCTTGAGTATATTATGAAGGCATTTATAAATTAGTAATATCTGAACTCAGACATTCATAGACTTGCTGATAACTTTTATTTGCATTTTAGATTTCCAGTCTAGTACGTTCACACCGCTTGCAAAAACGTACATATGCCAGGCACGAAGCAAGACGCGGAAAATGTTTAATATCGGTTATCCGGCCGGATTCCGGATATCGATTATAGAAGATTCAATTTATAAATTTAACCCAGATTTTGTTTTTTTTTTAATCCAATTTAATAGTATCTAATTGGTAATCAAAGTTAACAATTTGTATATTTTTTTATTATGAAAAGAAGCATTTCCGCATTATCGGGCAACAACCTATTTCTATTTTCAACATAAATGTTACCCGATGCACTAAATACTCTTTCCGAGTTCACTGAGGAAGGTGGCGCGCAGAGATACTTCATTGCCAGTGTAAACAAATTTGGAAATTCTTTGCGGCTATACTTCCACCAAGTTAAGGGATCTTCTTGTCAGGATATAAGAGGTAGCTGCAAATATTTCTCTATTTCTAGTTCATAAATCGCTGCCTTTTTTCTTGTACGTTCGCTGCCTTGTCTACCAATCGTTTGGCTATCCATATCACTAGAAACAGTAGAATCAGCATCAGAGCCGTTGGCGATTTCCTCAAAGCTGTATGTGCATGAGAAATTTTTGACAGTAAACTGCCGGCGTGCGTGGATATTAGGTTGGCCCGTAAGTTGAGTGTGATGTGTCCTTTCGTTTACACTTGCGAAAATAGTCGTGTTTTCTTTGGTTATCGAGCTCAGTATCAGTAATTTTTTACTATTAGCACCAGGATTAAGAAGTTTTAGAAATTACCTCACTAAATTGGGGAAACTTATATTTAGACGAGATAATATTCATTTAAAAAAATATTTAACATAAACGCGATTTATTTGAAGCAAGTTAAATGAAACAATGGCAGAATGTCTGTTTGTCTATGAATTCATTTGTACTGATACTATGCGGCTAAATTATCAGTGAAACAAAACAAACAGAACGGATAATAAATTGAACCAGATCTCCATCAGGATCATATCGTTGTTGTTGAATTTGCCGTGCAAAATTTGTATGCGGATCCCAATTTTTGCCCAAGAAAACACAGCTTGAGTACCGACAGAGTTGCATTGGCTTCAGTTTATCAGGTTTATTCAGTGAAATCGCTGGATAAATTTATCAGAAATGAGTAAACGAGTTTCCATACAAATTTTGACAGTTCATTTATAAAGTGTACACAATTAAATAAAAAGAAGAAATGAGCAAGAAAAGAAAATAATTCGACTTCATTTTAGAACTGATAAATTGTTTCAAAAATCTCCAAAACCTTTTTTGTGGTGATACAACTTCAACAAAAGCTGAAATTTTATGGGTTTTTTGACGTGTGTAAGTCAAACCATCTAATTACACAGACATATCTGTGCACAATAATTTAAATAAAAACACATAATTAAACAAGGAAAAAGTATACGACTTAGTATTAGTATTAACAAATGAATACAAAGCTTTCTTAAGCTTCATCCAAAACGAAAAACTGAAATTTGATGGGTTTTTTTAAGCGTGTATGTTAAACCATCTAATTACACAGAAGACAGTTTGATCAAACAATGTGACCATGTAAGGTCCATATAAGGCATCAACACACATGTGCGATTCTAACGGTGCGCATCTGTTACGAAAAAAATACAACAATGCCGCAACTATTTATTGGAACATTTACAGGTCTTCATTCGTCGTGCCGAAATTGCAGACCTACGCGTTCGGAAACGAAAAAGGTTAATAGGCGGGGGGTTCTGTATAATTTAGGGTGGTATTATCACTTGCGAAGCGAATGATTTTGGCGAAGCGAACGGTTTAAAAGTGTTCGCGATGCAAAGAACTTGCACAAGCTGGTAAAAGCGAACACTCTTAATGCATATTTAAGTTGCGTTCGCCAATCCATTCGCTTCGCCAAACCGTTCGCTTCGCCAAACCGTTCGCTTCGCCAAATTCATTCGCTTCGCAAGTGATAATACCGCCCTTAAACAAAAATTAACGTAAGAAAACAAAACACCTTGATTGTTCAAAAGCAAAGAATTTGATGAAGATTGTTTTTTGGTTGTTTATAAGATGTTATTTTTCACTTCGATAGCATCGCACAGATGTGTGCGTAATTGTGTTTTCGAAGTGGTAAATTCTGTAGCATCAGAAACGGTGCGGAGGTCGAGGTTAGAGTTGTCAAAATATCGATGGCACTATCGATAGTATCGATAGGTTAAATTTTTTTAGACTGTCAATACTCATTGATAGTTTTTCTTATACTATCAAAAATATCGATAGTTTAGTAGGACTATCGATCATCTCCACCAATTATTTTGAAATTATTTGAATTTTTTAATTTGAATTAAAATCTTTGTTTTTTAGTGTGATGCCGACGTCATATTCAAATATGCACGCATTTAGGCCAAAATACATACATATGTTAATCGTAAATCCTGTTTTGTTTGTATAACTTGTGTTTGTTTTTGAACTTTCTAAAAAGAGAAGTATTTTGGCTAAGCATTTACTTAATTTTGAATGATTATAACTTTTATAAGATAATATTTATTTCACTATTATCCTGTAAAAGCAAAGCAACCGAGCTGATTTAGCGCTATCGATAGTGCTATCGATAGTTTTGTTTTTTTCGAGACTCTCGTGAATATTGATAGTTTTTCCGAAAACTATCAAAACTATCGATGGTGTGCCTATCGATAGTTTGACACCTCTAGTCGAGGTGAACTCGAGCCAGCAAAAAAAACAATATCGTGAAATTTATTAAGGGCAGCAGTCTACCGGATATCCGATCGGATATCCGAATCCGGCTGTTATTGTTTACAGGATATCCGGAATCCGGTTATCCGGCAAAATCTATATCCGACACATCCCTAATTTTAACGTCTGGCAACATGTTCTTACCCGCACTTCAGATATCAGCTGATTATGGTTATGGCGGAAAACCAAAATTCAATTGGTCTCTTTGGCTATGGTTTTGGTTATGGCGTTAATGGTGTGGCACCACTAATCGAATACAGTGTTGGCCATAAGGTTGGTTGGAACAGATGTTTGATATGGTTATGGTTATGCCACCACTAATTTAACCTTAATACCAAATGAGAAGAACAGCTTTAGTGCGAAACCAACAAAAGTTGTAGCATCAAAATACATACATACATATGTACAACGACTACAAATACTAAGTAAATACATAAATTAATGAAAACAATTCTTCATATGCTCTATGGCAACTAACAAGCATAAACAACTGCACACTCCAACATACCAACGCATTTAGAAAATCCTACAAAGCAAATCATGAAGAGAATAAAGTTGAAAATGCTGCTAAGAACAGCAAAGAAAACAATGTCAGTGGTAAATAGAAAACAAAATGCTTTCAAAATGAGCATCAAAGCCATAAAACAAATATCCCTAAGGTGATAATACCATATTTGTAACGAATAGAGAATAACTATGTAATAAAATAACAGCAACTGAACGGAAGCATATAAGATTGGAACAAAATAGCAATGAATCGTTTCAAGCCAATTGTGTTGAGTTCGGGAGGCGACGAGGTGTGGAGATGCACAGCAAAACACCCACACCATTAAGTTTGCAACAGGCAACTTTCATACATACATACATCAAAAGCATGAAAGCCTATACATAGGTAGCAAAACATCCTCCTCTCATCCCACATCGCTACCGACTTCAAAACCAAAAGCATAAATGACGCAAATTGAAAAATATCACCATGAAGCTGATATGAAATACAACTATCTATTTGTGAACACTCTTACAAACACATGTATGCAGAGACTTGATTGAAACAGACTTTGTGAAGTGAATTCACTTCGGAATAAAAAATGTATGCGCACAGAATCCGCTGAGGGGCTTTACTAGCAGATATTATGTATTTTGTCATAAAATCAAACCACAATCCGCTACAGTGCAGGTGGCAGGAGAATGAGTATACATACATACATATTCATATGTATCTACAAATGTAGATGTATTGATGGCAACAGAGTCTAGCTGTCGCTAAATTTCGTTTTGTCAACACTTGCTGAAATTATTTTCCCATTGGATACATGTAAATAAATAAATAATAAAACCACTGTTTTGACACAATTGCTACATAAAGCTAATAAAATCTGTCAAAAGAAATAACTAATTTCAATGAAGTGAGGCAAGCCGAAGAGGCACAGAAAAGGTGTGAGAAAAGATACCCTCCTCTGGGGGCATTGGCGCAAATTCTGAATTCTGTGAACACTGACATAGTTGGTGCCGTTGCTTTGCGCGAATAATTCATCAAAGTTGTTTTCCAAATAAAAATTATCCTTGTAGGCAACAATAAAAAAATTAATGCCCGCGCATTGAAGAAATATCATTAATTCGTAATCGAAAAACTTTTCTAAAATATGTACCTATCAAAGTTTCTATTATGAGTACATTTAAACGCATATTTATGAATGTGTGCACATATTTATGTATGAATTCGAAAATTTGCAGCCTGTATACTGCTATATAATCTTCAAGCTTCTTGCAGTTCAAATTAGCTTGTGCCTTTAAGTTACAGCATAAATTTCGTTCTCCATTTCACTAATCTGGCTGACAAACTTTTTAGTCGAGGTGAATTTAATAAAATCATGCCAAAACAATTTCGAAAATAAAATTCGATAAACACTTGTGCGACGAAACGCGTTGCAGCTTAGCCGACCTAGACGACCAACGGCACATAACATTGGCCCGGAACAGGCCGTTTATTCTTCCTCAACTCTATTGCCAGCCAATTTCCTAAACAGTACAATGCCGTCGCCGTATTTAATTTTTCCTCTTGCTCTATGTCCACGTACTAATGTTAACCTTCAAATTGATTTGCGCTTTAGATGAAAATTTGAAATTCAAAAAGTTGCCCGTCTTCAGAGTTCCCAAACACATTCAGCTACCGCCAAATAATCGGCTGTTTTACTTATTTCTCATTTTCTGCTGCAATCTAATTTGCCTCTCGACAAAAGTGATTTTATTTTTTAATTCCAATTTTTCGCGTTTTTCTATGCTTCGGCAACGTCGGTATCGTTAAAATTAGCATTCAACTTCTATGTCAAACGCATTACCCGCAGTGGAATGAGACCTTCAACTCACTGAAACATGCCCCGCAGCAGTAGCGACGACAGCAACACAAAAGTACGAAGGTTCCTTTGTGCTAGACTTTTCTATTCGACGTGAGTTCTTGTCGCCTTCCAAGCCCTGGCCGTTGGTGGAAGGTGGCTATTTGCATAACATTTTCGCGTGTGTATGTGAAGCGGCAGCAGCAGCAGCAGGACAATATGTCAAATATGGCGCAGCTGTCAAAAAATTTGTGTTACACAATTGCAAAACGTTCAAAACGCACCACGACACATACACACAAATAAAGCTATGACTGGGCACGTACCCTCGTAAAATGACATATAGAGGGCGGTAAGCGATGTGACTAAGGAAACAAAAAAAAGAAACAAGCGAAAAAATATAACGGGATAACGGGCGCAAAAAGCATCAAAACAAATCTCATACAGTGAATCTCGAAACAGTCAACAGCTGTACAAACTCATTGCCAAAAAAAGCTGAATGAAACAAGAAAAAAGGGACACATTTTTAAGCATGAGGAAAATTAGATTTCACAATAGCAAATTTAAGAAAGACCAGTTTCATTCACCCAACGCGTTTGCGTAGCTTTATTTATGCCAGCTCTACGCCGCATAGTGGACAAAAAAATACTTTTTGCCAAAAAAAAAACCCCTCCTACTCCTCTAAACGAAACCGGCTCAAGCTGTGCCTTTTTTAGATAGATTGCAAAAAATCTCATAAAAGGAGCACCAGTTAAAGGCTCTAGTCAGACTAAGCTCACAGGCCACTTACCCCTATTAAGATGGGTCCAAAAGATATAGGACTTAGCTTTAATATCGCTAATTCATGCATTAGACTCATATACAAAGTAGAATGCAAATGTACATATATAACGTATGCTTATTTAAAAAATAAAACGTAAACAATTCATATATTTGTTTACAGTAACCCTTTTTTTAGATTTTGTTCATGTATGGTACGATGAACTACAGGTGCTTTGTACGTATATATGTATGTACATAAACGAAGACATTATGGTTTAGCGAATTACAACCCAACGGTTTCATATGCCAAGTCACGTCGTCCGTAGAGACAATTCCCCAACCCTGAAAGAACTCAGTGGTAGAAGAAGTATAACTCATTTGCGTTGGGAAGATCAAGTGTGAAAGTAATTTCGCCCAGATCTTCGGAAAAAATCTTAGTCACAAAAAGCACAAGTCAACGAAAACAACTTTTGGAATCTTTGGAAATAATAGAATAATAATAATACATATATGTTAGTATTTGGCCGAGCTTCTCCTCTGATTTGTGGCGTGCGCCTTGATGTTGTCACACAAAGAGGAGGGACCGGACCTACAGTTTTACACCGACCCCGAACGGCGATTTTATTTTTATGAGAAGCTGTTTCTCATGGCAGGAATACACTCGGAGGTTTGCCATTGCCTGCCGAGGCGCGACCGCTGTTAAGAAAAACCCTTTTTCTTAATTTTTTGCGATGTTGCTTTGCCCAGGGCTTTAACCCCTAACTTTTGTAAATACAAATTTATCCTGGTAAAGAAGAAACATAGATATAAAGATTAAGGATTATTTTAAAAATTAATTAATGCAAGCCAATGATGTTTTTAACCGACTTCCACAAAAGGAAAGATATAAAGATTAAGGATTATTTTAAAAATAAATTAATGCAAGCCCACGCTATTTTTAACCGACTTCCACAAAAGGAGGAGGTTATCAGTTCGTCCGAATATTTTTATTTTATTTCTTATGTATGTTACCGCATAACTTCGGACCACGTCAACCGATTTCGATAATTCTTGTTGCACCGCAAAGGTAGTGTGGTCCCATACTAAGCTGGTTTAGATCCGATCATTGGATCATGAAATATATATATATATATATATATATATATAACCGTTTAGCCGTTTTTTTTTTTGATAAAAATTACTTATTAATTTCTAAATTGGCCAAAATAGTGCAGCACTAACAGAAACAGGACAAAAGTAAAATTAGTAACGAACATTTTAGAAATAGAATGAACGAAATCGTTGCGATTTGAAAAGCATGCATATGTTTTGACAAAAAGTTACTTTTTTACACTGTGCGTCTTCCCACGCAGTGCCGCGCTGCTTGTGTTTATTGAGCTGAGTCTTCGCGACTGCTATTCAAGCATTCAATATTCAAGTATGATTAGATAAAACAACCCAAAGGACATGTCTCGCATTTGCTGTTCTGTTATGCACCAGCTATTGTTGTTGCTTTTGCTATTGTTGTACTGCTCTCCTAGTGCCGGCAAGAGCGATCAAAGCTATCAAGCAGCCAAGGAAAAAAGCATCATTACAAGTATTTACGAGAAAAAATGAGAGCACGTGCTTCCTGCCAGCAAAGGAGATTGAGAAAGGATGCATGTCAGTAGGACGAAGGAAGAAGTGTGAAGCCAAATCAGTTATGTAATAATCAAACATTTACTTAAACGAGTTGTTATTATGTATACACACAAGCATTCGTACATAAATGTGTGTGTCTACTTGTGAGCCATTGAGAAGTCATGAAAATTGCCGAGCGCGTTCGACGTGCTCGGTGAAAATGATGGATAGAGCGGGTGGGGTGGCGGGATATCATTGAGATGAAGATACGCAAGTGGCAATAATCAGTGTGTCGCCAGGCAATTGGGGGGAATGGGTCACTTACCATTTTACATTCACTTTATTGACAAGCACTACCCGAACTTATCTTGCCACCCGCCTCGGAGCAACAAGTCAAAATAGAAAGCAACAACACTGAAAAGGGTTGGTTGTCTTGATTGTCAAATGTTGATTGTCCGCCGGCGAGGCAGGAGGAATAACTAGTTCGATGGTGCATGGCCTAAGGCGCCATCAAAGTCAATTGACAGGCAGCAAGCGGCACGCTGTTTTCAACAATTCCTAAGCATGCACACGTTAGCAACATTGAGATGTCAAAACCGACAACATACTTGGCATACAATTAATTTTTTTCGTCGATTATACTTAGCAGGTATTGCAATTGACGGGCGTCCGTTTATATTTATGTAGTTGCGTATACATAGAAGGGTGCATAATTATAACATTAAAACTTGAAATGCATATTTGGATGAAAACCGCATAGTTGCCTGTAGCAATCTATGGAAATGTTAGGATTCCCCACTGGCCAACAAAATTTCAAAAAATGTTTGAAAGTGAACTCTGATTCTTATCGGATTTTTCCGTAGAATCATAATCTGAAATTAAAAATATTTGATTGGCTCCAGTTTTTGAAATATATCGACTTTTCCCTTACCTGTGAAACTTTTGAAAAATAAATAACACCATAAAGTCGTAAAGAAAAGGGGCTAAAAGCTTTCTTTACATCTTATTATAAATGTTCCATCATGTACAGTTTTTATATTAATAACAGTTTAAAACATGCTAATAGTTCGTTTTGTGACACCTCTAAGTTAAAATATCTCAAAAAAATAGAGCCAATCTGAAATTTCTAAGGTTTGCGTACAAAAATCTATGGGAATCAGCTTTTATTTACTCCACCGCAAAATTTTTTTGGCCAGTCTAATATACAGAACAATTTCAATTTTGTGGGAAAACAATCAAAGTTTGATCAATTCATACACCTTGTATACCAAAATATAGATAAAAACACATATATCTTGCCATTTTTTGGGAAGTTCAGTCATCTGTTGGACTGAACATGTTCTCCATATTAACTGTATGATGAAGTCGGCAAAACGTTAATTTTGAATTCCATCTCTATATTATTAAACATGCGGTATGCACATATCGCCGTTTAAAGTACAAAACCGCGCATCAAAAAAATGAAAAACCGCGTATCAAGGTTTTGTATACCGCATAAGTGGGGTTGCATAAATTGTTTTCTAGAGAGTAAAAACACTCAAAATGGTTCTCGTTTTTATAAAGCAATCGCTAGCATATTTTAACAAATCCAATTTTTGGCAGCAAATGTCAGTTACGCGGTTTTGTACTTTAAACGGCAATATGTATGTATGTAACTAAAATATTTCAAGTCGAAAAAATAAAGTAAACCGCACACTTTCTGTGGTTTTCTTAAGAATAATTTCCTAATATTTATTCAAGAAACAAAAATGTTGCTGATAGTGAATCTAGTGGCATGGTTTTAGTTAAATTCCATAAACTTGTTAAAAGTCAAGTGGTCGGAAACAACAACGAATGTCAATAAATGAAACCACCTACTATTTTTGTATCATGATTCAATCTATAAAAGAAGCCACTTTAATAGAGGTTACTAAAAGCTTGCCCAGTCAGTTTCAAAAAAAAAAAAACAAATCAAACTTTAAAAAATTATCACCAAAATATCAAAATTGTATAGCCCTTTAAATTTTAAACAAACAAAGTGCAAGTTTGAAGTAGCTGGAACTTGCAGTTGATATTTTTTGAATCGTTTTTGTGGGGGTGTTGCGGATGTTTTCATATAAAAAATAGATTTTTATCATGTCAACGCTTATTTTTATTGACTTGAAACTTGTACTTTATTGCACTAGAATTAGTCTAAGATCCGACAAAGGCACGACCTTCATCCATCTGTTTAATGGATGAAATCGTGTTTGTATGAAATTTAACGTGTTATTAAATATTATGCGAGTGGGTTGGATGAAAAAATCCTGGCCAGGATATTTTCGAAAATTTTGGAATTTTGTTTGAAGTTTGATAAGTTTTTGTGAATTTTGGGCAAGCTTTGAAACTTTTATTTATTTGTTGTCTCTATGGATCGAACTATATTTTAAATGAAAATAACTATAAATAAATAAATACACATAAGTTATAAACTACATAATTGCTTTTCACATTCGACAATGCTTTTTTTTCCCCAGGGCGATGTCCTAAGAAAAGTGGGGCATTCAATTTTGCATGACCTAGTATCGAGAAATTAATGCGTTTTAATACGAAATTTTTGGAACTTTTTGAATACATTAGAATGCTGATTACATAGTTAGCAGTAATATTATCGAGAACGCATAAGAAATATATTATATTATTTACCACGCATGTAATGCATTATTGCTTTTCCGACTGGGGTGTATTTAAAATTGTGTAAGTAACGTATATGGCCCGCAGCACTTATTGTTAGCCATACGCCGTCAGCCAACACATTTACAAAGTAATTACGTTCTGGCTTAGAATATTTGTCCAAAATAATCTTCACGCATATATGTACATATATTAAGATCTTTATGCATATACAAATTAAAGAACGTATTTCGAGTTCGGAAATAAAAAGTATAAATTGGAATTTTTGTTTCGCAAATTGTCGTCATCTTATGCTCAGTGTACCTTTTTTCATTTGCTGGCACACTAGTTGTATTACTCTAGATTTGTTCGTTACGCAAGAAGATTTTCATTTTGAAACGAAAACTTTCAAAACGAAAAAATTGTTAATTTTAAAATGATTTTATTTAAAAAAAAAAATAAATGTTTGTTTCTTTCAACATTTACAAATTTGTCCTCTCTTAAAAGTTAATTTTTACGATGTTTGTAGTTTTATATACATAGTGACTATTATTTTCTATGTTTATGTGCCTTTCATTAAATTGCTTTGCAGATTGGCGACTGTTAGACTACGGTTCCTCTATTTAACCATTAAAGCCCGTTTTCTAAATTTACCTGCCCTTTGAACACAAATTTTGTTCTGAAATGGCAGAACAATTATAAAACCTACTTGATATAAAGGCACTTAATGAATTATACCCAGTTTTATATTTAACAGCTTCATTACTGAATTGTTTCTATACACACAAATTCATGTGCACTCTCAATATTTTAAAGAGCAAAAGCTAAATTTAACACATTTTCTCAATGTCCGCATGAGATTAAAGTAAATACAATTTTGCTGCCAGCTAGTTACAGTTTCTATGTTCTCTTCTTGAGAAAAACTTGACTTCGTCGTGTCGTAGTTTCATTGCTTTGCCAACTTATAACTAAGTAGCAATTTTATTAAAAACTTTATTAAAACATTCTTCGCGCGCTAATAGCGAAAGCAGGAATAAGCGCCAAGCTGAGCACAAAAAAAAGGTATGAGTTCCCAGCGATGATGTAAGGGTCTTGCCGCCACTGCTGCGCCTCTTCTGCTACAACACAATTCACACTACATACGAAATGCGCACGAATGGGCGAAAGAAAATGCAATAGCAACTACAACCAACACTGACAGCAAACAAATTAAAAAGTTATGTTAAAAAAAATCGTTAGGAAACATAAAATCTTGGCGATTACGCTCCACAAATCGACCAACGGAGCGACAGACGCCTAAGCCGACAATTCTAAGCCTTCATCATACACACGCAACCACATACCCAAACCTCTTTTGGCCACAAATTTATGATATGTATGCTTCCTCTCTCACCCACCAAGCCGTTTATAGCGCGAGTTTTTGCGGTTTGTCGGCAGGCATTTGGCAGTTGCTCTCGAATGCCAGACATTGCTATGGTTGCATCGGAAAATTTAAATTGCTTTTGTGCTGATTGCGTGCCACCGCACGGTGCGCACTACAACAATAACAAACATGGCGAGTTCCTGCGCTCGTCTAATGCCTACCAACTCGGCCGACTAGCGGCGTTCCGACACTTTCCAATTTTCTTTCAAAACGTTCTCCTTTTACTTCTGCATTTTACTTATCTACTACTTTTTTCATGTTTTACGTAGGTTGCGCTAAATTGCATGTCTAGGAAAAATAAATATTGAAGGATGTAGTTGCAGGTGAGATGACTTTACACTGCAATAACAACTCAAATGAACGTCAAAAGAAATACTGTAATTTACTTTACTTAGAGGAAAACACCAGTTTGCGGTCGATATGTATAAATATCAAAAAAATTAAAACAAAATAAAATATTAAGGGAAAATTGTACAACGTCCAGAAAAAGGCACGAATTAAAGAGGAAAAGCTCTAGAATATTGAACCACCTGCCGTTTTGTTCCTAAACGTCACTACTTTTGTGTACACTGTATTGAAGTTTTCAAATTTGGTCTCAAGCTGAAACCGAAGTAAAACTTAGTTGACAAATCTAATTTGACAAAGTTCTTTGTTTTGATTAGTTACCCAGATTTCAGTTTTAATATATTGACTGTCTAGACAGTATGATCCGCCATTTTGATTGGAACTCAATTTAGGATAAAGTATTTTTTTTACTAAATGTAGTTGGGTTGTCATAGGAAAAAGTGGAAAAAGCTACAACAGTTTACGTGGCGAGATTAGTTCAGTGGGTAGACTACCGGCTTTGAACGCTGGGGTTGCTGTGTGGAATCCCAGTGAAAAAGTTTGATGAGGAAATGTGGGATCTCCGTAATAAAAGCTATAATTTCTACTTCTCTTTAAGTTATTGTTGTTTTTTCACACCACTTTTCAATTGTTATAAAGGCAAAAAACACACTTTAAATAAAAAAAGGCTTTAAGCTCAATAAAATTATATTTAACAATTATCAATTGTTGTAAAGGCAAAAGAAAACACAAATAAAATCGTTAAACTTGTATTTTATTTCATACCCTATTGAGGGAATTTAAATAAAAAATGTTATCCGCTAATTTTTAGCGGCGGCAATGGTGCTTGGCCGCTGTGGTGTAGTGGTAAGCAGTGCGAACTTCCACTCCGCTGCACCTGGGTTCAAGCCCTGGTCAAAGCAACATCGAAAAAAAAAATATAGAAAAAAGGTTTTTTTCTTAACACCGGTCGTCCCTCGGCAGGCAGTGGCAAACCTCCGAGTGTATTTCTGCCATGAAATACAGCTTATCATAAAAATACAATCGCCATTCGGAGTCGGCATAAAACTCTAGGTCCCTTCACCTTGTGTGACAACATCAAGGCGCACGCCACAAGTCGGAAGAGAAGCTCGGCCAAACACTGAAATATGTGTAAGCGCCAATCCATTATCTATCTATATATTAATACGATAACATGAATTTTGTCTCCGTTCGTTTGGCGATTCTACCGAACCGATTTCCAAACCAAGAACACCATTGGAAAGGCATTTTTCTGCAGATGAGCAGAGTTTTTGTGGTTTCACAATTACGTCCAAAACCGTCGATTAAACATTTTCGAATTGTGTATAGATGTTGCTGCAACATGTT
The DNA here is from genome assembly GCF_013731165.1 of Rhagoletis pomonella. Lineage (NCBI taxonomy): Eukaryota > Metazoa > Arthropoda > Insecta > Diptera > Tephritidae > Rhagoletis > Rhagoletis pomonella. The sequence goes on from NW_023458558.1 coordinate 72,994,370, forward strand.
CAATTTGACATGTTTCGCCTGTAGTTTCACTACACATTTGAAATTAAGCTTTGAAATAAAGATAAATATGAAGATGAAGAAATAAATGATAACGATGAAGTCAAAAAAAAAGAAGGCAAAAGTGAAGATAAAGACAAAAATGGAGACAATGACAGATACATAAGAATTAGGCTAACTGAAGGGGTAAGAACATTTCTGAATTTATGAAGTGAAACTTCTTTAGCGGCAGTTGGTTGGTTGGTTGTAAATTGTCAAATTCAAGGGGAATAATGCACATGGAAATGGTTTTCAGCGGTTTAGCGGTTTGAGAATAAAAACAAAAACAAAGATACCTAGAGGTACAGGCAAAAACGAAGATCAAAGTAAATTTAAACACTTTAAGGTAAAGGTGAAGAGGAATATGCAAAAATAAAGATAAATATGAAGAAAAGGATGAGGATGAAGATCGATATGGTTATCGATATAAAACTCGATATTTTTATCGCTATAATAATCGATATTGCTATCGATAAAATAATCGATATTGTTATCGATACTGTTATTGATTAAATAACCACTATTGTAATCGATATAATAATCAATATAATAATCGATATTGTTATCGATACAATATTGGATATTGTTATCGGTATAATAATCGATTAAATAATTAATTTTGTTATCGATTTAGTCATTTATATTGTTAACGATATGTATAATAATCGATACTGATGATTGTTATATTTATCGATGAATTAATCGATTTTACAATCGTTGTATTTTTCTATAAGTTTATGGATATTGTTATCGGTATTTTTATTCACACAGTTATCAACAGGGTTATCGATACACTAATCGGAACATGGAATGTGATCACATTATATGACATCACATCACATTTTATCACATGATATGAAGAGACATCACATGATATTACATCACATAATATGATATCACATCACACGATATCACATGACATGATATTATATGACATGACATCACATTATATGGCATGATATCACATGACTTGACATCACATGATATGACATCGTATGACACGACATGGCATTACAAGACGTGGCTTCACATGATATGACATCATATGGTATGACATCATATGACATGACATCAGAGGATATGACAACACATGACATGACATCCTATCACATCACATAAAATCACGTCACATCTTATCACGTCATCGCACCTTATCTCATCTTCTTCTTCTTCTTCTTATTTGGCGCTGTAACCGCCTAAGCGATTATGGCCGAGTCCAAAACAGCACGCCAGTCATTTCTCTTCTGTGCTAACTGACGCCAATTGAAAATGCCAAGTGAAGCCAAGTCCTTCTCCACCTGGTCTTTCCAACGCAGAGGAGGCCTTCCTCTTCCTCTGTTCCCAGCATCGCGGCCCGCGTTGAATATTTTCAGAGCAGGAGCGTTTCTGTCCATCCGAACGACATGGCCAAGCCAGCGGAGCCGCTGAATTTTAATTCGCTGCACTATGTCTATATCGTTGTAAAGCTCATACAGCTCATCGTTAAATCGTCTGCGATATTCGCCATCACCAACGCGTAAAGGTCCGTAAATCTTTCGCAGAATCTTTCTCTCGAAAACTCCAAGAGCCGCCTCATCAGATGCTTTCATTGTCCATGCTTCCGCGCCATACACCAGCACAGGCATGATGAGTGACTTATAGAGTGTGATCTTTGTACGACGAGAGAGGACTTTACTTCTCAATTGCCTACTCAGCCCAAAGTAGCACTTGTTGGCAAGAGTGATTCTCCGTTGGATTTCAAGGCTGACATTATTATTGGTGTTAATGCTGGTTCCCAAATAAACGAAGTCGTCTACTTTTTCAAACTTGTAACTGTCAACAGTGACGTGGGTGCCAAGACGCGTATGCTCTGACTGTTTGTGTGCTGACAGGAGATACTTCGTTTTGTCCTCGTTCACCACCAGACCCATTCGCTTTGCTTCTCTATCCAATCCCGAGAAGGCAGAACAGACGTAGCCCTTGTTTTTACCGATAATATCGATGTCGTCGGCATACGCCAGCAATTGTACGCTCTTATAAAGTATTGTGCCTGAGCGGTTCAGTTCTGCGGCTCTTATTATCTTCTCCAACATAAGATTAAAGAAATCACACGAAAGGGGGTCCCCTTGTCTGAAACCTCGTTTGGTATCAAACGGCTCGGAGAGGTCCTTCCCTTTTCTGACGGAGCTGGTGGTATTGCTCAACGTCATTTTACACAGCCGTATTAGTTTCGCGGGGATACCAAATTCAGACATCGCGGCATAAAGGCAACTTCTCTTCGTGCTGTCGAAAGCGGCTTTGAAATCGACAAATAGATGGTGTGTGTCGATCCTATTCTCGCGGGTCTTTTCCAAGATTTGGCGTATTGTGAATACCTGATCTATGGTGGATTTTCCAGGCCTAAAGCCACACTGATAAGGTCCAATCAGCTCGTTGACGGTGGGCTTCAGTCTTTCGCACAATACGCTCGATAAGACCTTGTAACCTATGCTTAGAAGGCTAATTCCGCGGTAGTTGGCGCGTATGGCGGGGTCGCCTTTCTTGTGGATTGGGCAGAGCACACTTAAATTCCAGTCGTCGGGCATGCGTTCATCTGACCATATTCTGCATACGAGCTGATGCATGCACCTCATCAGCTCCTCGCCGCCGTACTTGAATAGCTCGGCTGGCAGGCCGTCAGCTCCAGCAGCTTTGTTGTTTTTCAGCCGCGTAATCGCTATTCGTACCTCGTCATAGTCAGGCGGTGGGACAGCTACTCCATCATCATCGACTGGGGACTCGGGTTCGTCTTCCTCACTACTTTCAGCGCTGCTACCATTCAGTAGGTTATAAAAGTGTTCCCTCCACAATTTAAGTATATTCTGGACATCGGTCACTAGGTCGCCATTGTTGTTCTTACAGGAGTTCGCCCCGGTCTTGAAACCTTCCGTAAGTCGCCTAACCCTCTGGTAGAATTTTCGGGCGTTCTTCCTGTCGGCCAGCATCTCAAGCTCTTCGCACTCACGTATTTCGGCCTCTCTCTTCTTATTGCGGCAAATACGTCTCGCTTCCTTCTTCAGTTCCCTATAACGGTCCCACATGGCTCGCGTTGCGCCCGATCGCAGCGTGGCCCTGTAGGCGGCATCTTTTTTCTCTGCGGCTTCTTGACATTCCTCATCGTACCAGTTGTTCTTTCGGGCTCGCTGAAATCCAACTACTTCTTCGGCGGCGGTACTTAATGATCGGGAAATGTGGTTCCACTGCTCGCGTACGTCGGATTGTTGAAGAGTGCTCTCAGAGAGCAGGTGTGTGAGTCGAGTGGCGAATAAATTGGCCGTCTGTTGTGATTGCAGCTTTTCGACGTTAAGCTTTCCTTGCATTGTTGGGCGCACATTTTTTGCTGCACAGAGGCGGGTGCGTATCTTGGCTACAACAAGATAGTGGTCCGAGTCGATGTTTGGCCCTCGGAGTGTACGTACGTCCAAAACGCTTGAAGCATGCCTTCCGTCTATCACAACATGATCGATTTGGTTTCTCGTTTTTCGATCTGGAGACAGCCATGTAGCTTGGTGGATGTTCTTATGCTGGAACCTAGTACTACATATTACCATATTTCGGGCCCCGGCGAAGTCGATCAGCCTCAGTCCGTTATCGGACGTTTCGTCGTGGAGGCTGAATTTTCCGACAGTGGCGCCAAAGATCCCTTCCTTGCCCACCTTGGCATTAAAATCGCCAAGCACGATTTTGACATCGTGTCGGGGGCAGCGCTCATATGTACGTTCCAAGCGCTCATAGAAGATATCCTTGGACGCCTCATCCTTCTCTTCCGTCGGGGCATGGGCGCAGATGAGCGAGATGTTGAAGAATCTAGCTTTGATGCGGATTGTGGCTAGACGATCGTCCACCGGGGTGAACGCCAGTACTCGGCGACGGAGTCTCTCTCCTACCACGAATCCAACACCGAATTTGCGCTCCTTTACGTGGCAACTGTAGTAGACGTCGCAAGGCTTATCTCATCTACGTGAGTAGAAAAAGAAAACGATAAAAGCAAAGATGTGAAAGACAAAAACAAAGATGAAGACCAAGGTAAAGTTACCGATTTCAAAACCAAAAACACCGTTGGAAAGGTAATTTTCTGTAGTTGAGGAGAGTTTTTATAGTTTCGAAATTGGTTGAAAATCGTCGTTTAAAAATTTCCATATTTGTGTATGGTTGTTTTTGCAACCTGTTCAGTTTAAGCTGTTTCGCATTTTGTTTTACTTCGTTTTTGAAATTAAACTTTGAAATAAAGATAAATATGAAGATGAAGAAACAAGTGATAACGATGAAGACAAAAAAAAGGCAAAAGTGAAGATAAAGACGAAAATTGAGATAAAGGCGAAAATGGAGACAATGAGAAATACATAAGAAGTAGGTTAAAATTGTTGAAATTTTCCGATAGGAATCGAAATAAAATCAGCCATAAAGGTTACTGAAATTTATCGAATCATCGAAGTTTATAATTACCGAAATTTATCTATGCTTATTAAGTTATCGCAACGTATCGAATTATTCAAACTGATCAATGTTTATTGAGTTGTCGAAATTTATAGACCCAGAAACTTAGTTGTCCAAATTTACAGATAGTTATCGAGCTATATAAAACGTGTGGGATTAACGAAATTTGTCAAGTTAAAGAAATGTATCAAGTTATCGATATTTATTGAATTATCATTATTTACAGACTTAACGAAATTTATCGAGGTATCGTAATGCATGGAGTTCTTTCAATTTACAGAGTTATCGATAATTATTGATATACTGAAATTGGTTGGTTCAACGAAGCGTAGGTTATGGAATTTTCAAAATATATCGATTTATCGAAATTTCAAGGTTATATAAGCTTATAGATTTATCACTGCTTATCGAATTTAATCGTCTTAACAGAGTGTAACGAGTTATCAAAATGTTTAGATAGTTTTAGAAAAATGTGGAGATGTCAAAATTAAAAATTTATAAAGTTATCCAAAGTTTTTACATTTTTGAGTTATCTAAATTTATCGAGCCATAGAATTTCACAGTTATCGAAATTGGTCGAGTTAACGAATTTTGTTGAGTTATCGAATTTTAGTGTTCTTGAAATTCATCGAACTATCGAAATGTATCAAATCATTGAAATTTATCGATAAACTTGAATGTATCGGGTCAATTCCAAGTCCTGCCGAAGTCCTCCAAAGACCTTCTCAGATAAAAAAAATTTAGTTACGTTTTAGCAGGAGATTTTCCGGTTAGTTAATTTGTACCGCATAAGTTTTGCTACATATGTACATGTTAAGTTAGAAAACCTCTCCAAGGCTTCTAAAACTAGAAAACTGTCGAATTTCGACAGTAACTGACACTCTATATATTATAAATGGTGCTTGGCGATATTTGAGGTTATATTATGAGTACAAAAAAAAAAAAAAAAAAAGTTTTATTATTTCTTTGAAATCCATTTTCGTTTGTTGCGATTCGATTTTTCTTTCACGAGATATACCAGTTTTAATGTGCAGTACTTCGGTATTAGCTATGATGACTCATGAGTCATGACAAGTAAAAAAACGTCCTATAACGTTATTATTCAATTTTTGATTTTTAGGTGAACCATATGCAAAATGTTGTATGATTTTTAAATTTTTGATTTTTATATATTTAGATCAAAAATAAGAGTTATTTTTGATTTTTATATATTTAGATCAAAAATAAAAGTTATTTTTGATTTTTATATATTTAGATCAAAAATAAAAGATTTTTTTTTATTTTTATTTTTTTAGATGAAAAATAAGAGTTATTTTTGATTTTTATACTTTTATATCAATAATAAAAATCAATTCAAAATTCGTGACATAATATGTTTCTAAATCTCTGTTACGCATTAAAGTAAAACTAAGGTGTACGGTTATAATAACAACAAAATGTTTGTAACAAAGTTTCTAACTTATGCTGTGTATTGCCCCTGAACTTGAAATAACGCTATTATTTGTTCTTTCATTTTTATTGTTGTTATTATAACCGTACACCTTTTATTATTAGCGTAATCTTATTGTTGTTTTCAATTTGCTAATTTCAATGCATATTGCATATTACATGATAGAATTCAATCCCGAGGGAGAAGTTGTGATGAGCACTGCTTATTTATAAAACTGAAAAAGTAAAAGTTTGATACAATTTCATAATGGGAAGAAAACGATATTTATACGTACGTGATTTTTATATTATTGAAGGCGCCAATGGAGAATGTAAACTTTGTAAAAAAAAAATGAGTGCGCTATGTTTAACTAATTTGAAAAGACATTTACGAACGGACCATAGTGATATAAGTATATGATGACAAAAGGGCTAAAAGAGAAAGAAGTGAAGCATGCAAAAACGATAAAAAAAATAGATTTACCGTTGAAATGTCCGTGAATGAAGTTGTTAATTCTTGTATCAGTTTGTTAACTAAACAATCAGTGCCCTTGTCACATTTTGATAGTGAGCCATTTAATACATTAACAAAACCAATATTTGATGGTCTACATATTCCAAAAATAAACTCTAGAAATATTTTACAACATTTGAAAGATCAGTGTGATAACTTAAAAAATAACATAAGAAATTTAACAAAAATTAAAATACTTTGCATAAAAATGGATACAGCTACTCGCCATGATCGGGCTACTTTGGCCATAAATGTGCAAATAATCACATCCAATAAACTTGAAATATTCACACTAGCCATGCTTGAATTGAAACAGAAACATACTGCGCAATATTTAACCACTAAAATTTAAGATGTTTTGAAAAGTTTCAATATAGATAAGGGGCAAGTTTATGCAGTAACTACTGATAACGGCAGAAATATGGTGAAAGCGGTGTAGCTGTTATCATTGCATAGTGATGACGAAGAAAGTGACAGTGAAAGTGAAGACAATTACAGACGATGTAAGATTCGAAAATATTATTTCTATTAAATGTGCTGCCCACACATTGCAGTTAGCTGTTAAAGACTTTTTAGATAACTTAAATACAAATGTAGTGGATAAGTCACGGAACTGTGTAAAATATTACCTGCATATCGGTAAGTTATTTCCTTAAACTTTGCATGTACAAAATTTGTTTTTGTTAAATTTTTCATTCTATTCCAGACATAGTATAAAAAGTAGCCAAAACCTCAAACCAATAATGGACGTAGCAACACGTTGGAGCTCCACTTATAATATATTGAAGCGACTTCTAGACTTAGAAGAATTTTGCTGTGAACATTTGCCATTATCCGAGCAACTCCAAACACATGAGTGGGCGAAACTAGAAAAAATTATACAGGTTCTACAACCAGTAAATACTCTGACGCTGAAACTACAAAAATCGAATTTATTGTTCGGAGATTTTTATAAAAATTGGCTAAATCTTATTTTTACTGTAAAAGGCTTCAATACTGAGATGACCAGACAACTTCTGGATCACACCGAAAAAAGGCAAACAAAGTTGCTTGAATGTGACACTATGCAGCCTTGTTTTTAGACTCCAGATTTAAGCGTGTGTTGTCAAATGAGAAAATAAATTCGGCAAAAAATCATTTAAAAAAAATGGTGTTCCAGCTAGTAAATGTGGTGAGCTAAGACAATAAATTTAAAATAATTTATGATAATTTATAATATATTTTTAATGTTGTTTTATTTGTATTTAAGCAAAACACTGAAACTCTGCGATTTTCCTGCGGTACGCCGTCTGTTGCAGAAGACTTATTTCTAATAGATGAAAGCTCCGTTGCAAGCTCTCGATCTTTATTAGCAGACGGTTTAAAGTCAATGGAGATGAATTATTCGTCTTCGGACGACGATGATATTCCTACGTCAATAAATGACAGCGTCCGTAAAGCGTATTTTGAAATAGACAATTATAAAGAAAAACGTTTGGATACTTCTGCTAATTTATTGGAATATTGGAAGAGCAAAAAATTTGCGTTTTCATGGTTTCGAAAATTAGCTTTAATTGTTCATTCTGTACCTGCCACTCAAGTCATTTTCGGCACTCAGATTGATATTGGGAGATTTGAGATATAATTTATCTGAGGAACATTTAGAATCAATTATGATGGTAAAATTGAACACCTGAAAATACCTCTTAACACTGACTTGAATGGCAGCCAAAACCTATAAGCCTCTCGCAGTAGTAACCATTACTTTTTAAATTTTACGTAAGCTAAGAATTTTAGAATTTTTTCTATTTCGCTCTATTCATGTTTTATAGCTGATGCATTATCCATAATATTTTCATAATTGTCTATATTTTAATTGTCGGTTTCTTCTTTATCACTAGGCCTAAATTTGCTTCTTCTGAATACTGTTTTAATTCAAGCTTTGCCACCGTGAATATATCTACGTAGTTTATTGGATCTTTGATAATGGACAAGTCGCATATATTCATATATACAAATTGGAATGATGCAGCATATTGTAATACATACGGCATAAATAAATAAATAAGAATTTTGAATTGATTTTTACTATTGATATAAAAATATAAAAATCAAAAATAACTCTTATTTTTTGATATAAAAATATAAAAATCAAAAATAACTTTTATTTTTCATCCAAAAAAATAAAAATCAAAAATAACTTTTATTTTTGATCTAAATATATAAAAATCAAAAATAACTTATTTTTGATCTAAATATATAAAAATCAAAAATAACTCTTATTTTTGATCTAAATATTTAAAAATCAAAAATAACTCTTATTTTTTGATTTTTTTGATAAAAGTCATAAGAGTTACTGTCCCTGCCTATATGTTATTTGAAATACATTTGTATAGCAATATGGGCGTCAAACGAAAGAGGTTTAAAAATGTTTTAGTTTAAATATATTTTCGATGAGGGTTGCTCTTGCTTCAAAAAAGTCGAACTTAAATAAATTATACCCAAGTTATGTGAAGTATTTCAATATCAAAAGAAATATATTTTAGAAATCTTTAGTTCAAAAGTATGAGACTTAATGAAAGTGAAATGGAAAAAATTTTAGAAGAAGTTAAAAATACTGAATCGGAAAAACACCACGAAATTAAAAATAGTTTATTGAGAAAAAAAACTAACAATTTACTAGCTTTTATTTTGCAGTTTGAACAGATTTGATCAAAACCTCTTTTTAGCAATTTTTTAATTAACATGAGCAAATTACAATTTGCCATGGAAGCCCCACGGTAATGAATGCTGTTGAACAAAATAGAATACTAAATCCGGACCTTTATAAGTTTGGGTTACCAACGATCCATTGCTGGACAGCCTACTCTCTGGACCTTTAGACATGGCAATTACGAAATTAAAATAAGGTCATAGATAATTATTGAAAAATAGCAAATAACCGGCCTGCTTCGCTGAGCCTTAAAAGTATTTTCGTGTTGTTACTCCATTCCAAAAGATTTAAAGTGCTTTATGAACTGAAACTGTCAAAAAAGTGTTCGAAGGTATTTAGAAAGTAAGAAAAGTATCGACTTTCTCCTGGAAATTTAATTTATAATCTTACTTATATTTCGATTCTACATAACGAATTTTGAAAATCTAACATCAGGTTCTTAATCAGCAACCCCAGAAACCCACTGGAAACGAGTTTCAACTCTTGACAATGTTTAAAACGTTCAGTATCAACGTTTTAATTTTAGTAATTTTTTTTTTTAATTTGGTCGCCATATTGGATCCGCCATTTTGAATTTAAAAAAACTTACTTCAGGTTCGTAATCGGCGACCCCAAAAACCCTCGAGTGCCGGTATTCGAAGAAATCCAACTATTAAAAAAAAAAAAATGGATCGCCATTTTGAATTTTGAGAAACTGACTTCAGATTCCTAATTAGCAACTCCAGAAACCCCCTGGTAACAAGTTCCAACCCATGACAATACGTAAATCGTTCAGTATGATTTTTTTTATTTTTACTAGTGTCTTTTCGAGACCATATTTACGGGCACTAGGCCCACTCTAACTGCCCAAAACAGGTATGTAATTAAGGAAATGTTCCCCAACAATACCAGAGTAGTTATATGTAAAAAACACATTTTTAGCTGCATTTTAACATTTTACGAAAAAAAAAATTTTAAACATAAGCGTTTTTATAAAGAACAGCGTACCTCTAAGAAATTTTTTGTTTAATAAAAAAACACGTTTCTCTTTTTTTATCACAAATAACAATAATTTGAAATGGCGTTTACAAATTTCCAAAAAAAAAAACATTTTTTTGAATGTATGTATAGATAAGACCCGAATTCAAAAAAGATTTCAGTAATTTGGTAACCGAAACAAGCGACTTGTGCCGCAGAGTTATAAATATATCGCCTTAATCCTTTCTACTTACGTCACTGTTCGTCTCATTTTTATACACAGTACACAGTCATATTTAAAAGGATAAAATACTAAGGCCCGTTTTCTCAGGTAGGTTTGAAAATTTATTAGTACTTTGAACACAAATTTTGTTTTGAAAAAATGTTTTTGAAAAACAGATCAATTTTAAAATCTACTTCAGAAAACGGCACTAAGTAAGTTAAAAAATAATGAATAAACGTTATCTAAGACAGAGTTTAAAGTAAAGTAAGTAAGATACGATACTATACTAGCATTTTTCGATAAACGCACTTTTTGCCAAACTATGAATTTAAACTATTTATGGCCTATAAATTTTCACTTTTGCATGATACAATTTTTATATGATTACATAATTTCTCTGATTTTTTTCACAAAGTGATGGAAACGATTGAGCGATTAATAGCCCACGGGATCACACCTAATTCTGCAATATTCTGCGCTGCATTAGGTATGTAATGCACATACCCGCTAACATGTACGCCTACCATTAACAAACACATACACACATATATATATGAATGGACGTGATTGCATATATGCAAGTGTGAGGCAGGGCAAACTATGTGAAACAGGTATGTACGGATGTACATATGTATGTACATATGGATGCGAAATAATTTGTGTATGGGTAAGCTTTCATGCTAATTGAAAAATCTTATGTAAATTTCTGTCACAAATGAATTTTAATTAATTCATGCGAATGCAGAAATGCCGTTGGTCGGCCACCTCACATTGCTAGCCTAATTGTGTCGGCATGTACATATTCGTATGCCACAACGAGAGAGTATTTTTTCGCTTCATAGCTTTTGCTGGCTGAAAAATGTTTAATATTTCAATATGTGAATATTTAAACAATAGCCTTAGGTTGTCAAACTTATAAGCACTAACACAAATATCGCTATTTACAGCTATAGACACATAAATGGCACAAAATTAGATTTGAACAAAATGTTAGAATTTTTCAACTGAAAGTTGATCATAATGTGAAATTTTTGCATCCAACTTGGTGCCGCAATATCTCTCAAATGTGCGGCGCTCAAATATCCCGTTAGGTTTTGCTTGTTGTTTACCGTTATCAATTTTGTGTAAACAGTGCTAATTTTGAGTGGACACATAAATGGCACAAACTACTTGGCATATGCAATACCCGCGAAACTTTCAATAGAAGTGCACGATATTTTCAAGGTTGGATAATTTTTCTGTATTAAAAGTGTTTTGAGGAAAAAAGTAATAGAAAATGGGATCAGGAAAACATACTACAATTGAAGGGAGACGAATCATATGGAGAATGCATGAAAGAGGGCAGAAAGTGGCAGAAAGTGCTACAATCTTGAATATTTCTCGCAAAAAAGTATACAATATAATTAATTCATGTGTGGAGAACCCCGATGTATTGGTCAACGGCAAAATTCGGAAGCCCAGATCTCGAAAGACAGACGCGCGTACGGATGCTGCTATAGTACGAATGGTAAAAAATGATCCATTCAAGTCATCCCGACAGATAGCATCGGATATCAACCAGTCGTTTAGCACAAAAATAACCTCCAGGCCTGTCAGAAGACGGTTAAATGAAGCAAACTTGTTTGGGCGCATTTCCAGGAAGAAGCCACTGCTGTAAAAAAAAAAAAAACATTTCAAAGCGATTGAACTTCGCCAAAGCCCATCAAGAAAAAGGGTTTAAATTTTTGGAAAAACGTGGTGTGGAGTGACGAAACGAAGATCAACAGGATAGGACCAAACATTATGGTTTGGGGTGCATTTTCTTGGCATGGCATAGGGCCGCTCGTACGGATAAACGGAAAAATGGACAAGTTTTAGTACTTGGACATTTTGAAACACCATATGGAACCATATGCCTTCGATAGCATGCCAATTAAATGGAAATTTATGCAGGACAATGGCCCAAAACACTCCTCCAAACTAGTCAAGAATTGGTTTAGTGCAGAGAAGATCGATGTTTTAGATTGGCTAGCCCAGAGTCCTGCCTTAAATCCCATTGAAAACCTATGGAATGAAGTCAAGATTGAAAAACTTATAAAAATTTGGACGATCTTTGGTCTGCCGTTCAGGAAGCTTGGTATGCCATACCTAAAATCAAGTGTGAAAAACTCGTGAAGAGTATGAATCGCAGATGTGAAGCAGTTATTCAAAATAAAGGCTACAGCACAAAATATTAACGATTGAAATGTTTGTACTGTAAAAAAAAAAACTAGATATAAACACAGTTTTAACTCGATTTTCCCTCTTTTTTTAGGTTGTGCCATTTATATGTCCAGTTCATTTCACCACTTTTTCACATTTTCATAATTTTTGTTGTTTTATTAATGAATTCGAACTTGAGTTTGTATTATTATTAGACGTGAGAAATATACTTTTAGAAAACACCAAACGCTTTTTGATTATTAAAAATATTAACGATATTATAGCATAAGAAAGTAGACCTAAACAATTGTGCCATTTATATGTCCATAGCTGTATACATGCATACGCAAACAAACTCTAACGCTGCATTAATTGTAAATATTCCCTGGGTTTCTTTAATGCGTTTTGCATTATTTTTCTATCATCTAGGTACAACAGTAAAAGCTGTATTTATTAGATTCTTGCTTTAAGCTCAGTTATTCAAAGAATTTTAATATAATTGGCATTTAAAAAAGAAAATTGCAATACATTGACCTAAGGCTAAGCTCAACGAGGTTTTATTATGGAAAATTATACTTGCAACGAATTCAAATCCATTTTTGGCTACGTATGCTTTAATATTGGTAAAGTAAATCAATGCTGTTGACTACTCCAACAAAAAATAGAAACGATATATAAATTTTTCATTGGAAAATTATCTTAAAAGCTTCTGTTTCAACGATGAGTAAACCGCATGTTAATATTTATTTAATGGTTTTTAAGATTAACGTCTTTAAAATTGGTCAAAACTAGAAGCCTTAATGCTAGGGTTGCCAGATGTAACGATCTGGCCAGAAAAGTACTGATTTTTCAAATTTTCTATAAATTAGTTCGCTAATGCCTTGCATTTAGGAAAAAATTACTTGTTTGCATTGATTTTTAAGTAACGCGTTTGGAAAACAACAAATAAAAATAAAAATACCATTTGTACATTTTCTGAGTCACCTTGTTTTGTTTCATGTACATACATACATATGATTCGTATGTTGGAATCACCTAAATATGCGCGGTTATAAGAATTTTTTAAATAAATGATTTTATGGTATTTTCCGTCACACCAATGTGTAAGCTTTTGACCTTAATATATCAAATAAAAATATTTTACTCATAAATATTATGGGCATGCAATGCGCAGTAAATAGCGCCCCAAGTCAACAAGAACTTAAAAGCTGAAAACTACATACTACATTTTCAAAAACCACCACGCAAAACGGAAAAGTGCATAACAACGCACACTTTAAGTAAACGATGCCATACAGGGACACCACGTTGCGAACCATGCGTAGAAAGGGCCACGCGACATAATAACTCTTTTCGGCTCTATACTTGGACTGCATTTTTTGTATGCCTACTCCGACAAATGACCTGCCATAAAAGTACTTGATTCAAAACCGATCACTTCGAAAACGTAAGCGAACTGCCGTTTTCTCCGCAACTGGTATGTTTACCACCGAACAACGTACCATACTCTTCAGTTGGAAGCTTTTGTTTACAGATTTGATACTGGAAGCTCGAAGCAAATATCGTTAATCGATTTTCGATTTGCAAGTACCAGCCCGATTCCACTGATCCTAGATAGGCTCCTTCAAAACTAACGAATTAGAATCAGGGATGCAAACCGGTTTTGAACCGAACCGTCGTTTTTTTCGGGTTCCGAACCGAATTGTTCTTATTTTGAAATGCCAGAACCGAACCGAAAACACTTCAAAAAAATTGTTCGGTTCGGTTCAAAATGAAAATCTAATATATGTAGCATTTTTCAAGTTTTGTCTTTGTTTAAAAGTGCAAACCGTATGGTAAAACTGCAAAAATTGTTTGGTTGATGGCAACTCCGTCAGTTGTACTTTCGCCCATATCAAGAATGATTGAAATGTTTTTATATAAAAGAAAATGCTTAACAACGCCAGCAAAAAAAAAAATTAAAAGTCAATGCGAGTTTTAAGATAATTCAAACTTGCACTTAACATAATACACTAAAATTGTATGAAGTATAAAACTGCACACTAGCATTTTTTAGTTCTGATTAATACTTTGATTGATACTTTGATGCAGTTTTGTTGACATTTGTTGACTTTTTTCTAATTTTCGTACAAATTTTCATATTTGGATTTGTGTGGTTGTTATTACATAAATTAATGAACATTAAACCAACAAATCAAAAATAGTCAAATATTGCTCTCATATGATTTTAACCATAGGTATATTTGTACATATGTATGAAGTTAAAGCCTAGTGTAAGCTCAAACCTAGCTCAACATTAAGCCAAGATTTTGAGTGTCAACTCAAAACTCTGAGCATGCCGTTATTTCAAACTTAAACCAGTTTATTGAAATGTTTCTAATTTCGCCTTGATCGCGTTGACCTTCAATAATTTTTTTTTGGTTTAGGGTATTACGTACGCATTTTCTTCCAAGCAAACAAATTTTCCCATATACTTTGTATGGAAGAAAATCCGTGAAAAATTGCCAAAACTCAACTTAAAACCTGAAAATTTGTCCTAGAAATTTTGATAAAAAGTTTGCAATTTGCTTGTCGCATCGCTATTTATTTTTACATCACTATGCATGTGGGTATTTGAATTTGATCTTAGTAACAAAGCCTTTAATTTTTATATTATAGATTTGTCATTTTTGTCAATATTTGTAGCCTTTAGCGTAAAAAATTGAAGCATTTGAACTAAACCGAACCGCAGTTCAGGGATACTTATGAACCGATTCTTGTATCGCACCGATTTTTGGAGTGGTTTGCAACCTTGATTAACCTAAATAATAATACAAGTAATAATTATATTATCAGAAAAAAAAAATTATCATTTAAATGTGGAATATAGCCTGGGCTTCTAACCGCCCATCTTCGGCAGCACCACTCGACTTTTCATCAATTATACTGGGCTACGTAGTAGCAAATCAATCAAAAAAATACCCCTCGAATGAGTTGCGGCTAGAGTTTTTTTACGCTTCAAAGTTTCGCGTTAATATTTTCCATTACTGAGAACATACAAATACATCTAAACCACGGTTTATCACTTAAAATGAACTGAACTTCTTTGAACTGAGGGAAACTGGTCATTAAAGAGATTCGCGATTTTAATCCACTGAGTAATACTTTTCTGTCTTACACCAAATCACTCAAATTAACTCAACTACTCAGCGATTGAAAATCAATTCCAATAATCAAATACCGTATTTATGTACTATGTAACTATGTACTATAAGTAAAGAAGACATTAACGTGTACTTACTCCTATTCGCTTTGTTTTACTAACACACAGAGAATGTGGCCAAAATATTGACCGCCAGTACGGCTGGGTTTTGCGGGGCCATAAGAGGATTCCAGCTATAATGCACACCGATGCAAACTCACATACATATGTACGTATACGCATTTGTGTGGCAATATTTAATGGAGTCAATTCCTATCAGAAACCGCAAAAACCAACACAGACCGCCTTTACAAGTGTATGTACTAATCGGTATACTAACAAATGCATACATACATATATACATACAAACACACGCGACACATATTAAAAGAGAATGGCTGTCTGCCTGCCAGTCGGCGAACTGAGTGAATTGAATTGCGTACTTCCCAGTTGGAAAATGTAATGTTTAGTAATTGAAAAAAATAATCAGTAAAACAGATGTCTTCACATTCGAAAATGCATTATTTTTCCCACGGCGATGTCCAAGGAAAAGTGGAGCATTGAATTTTCCATTACCAGTAATGCAGGAATGAATGCGATTTAATTTGAATTTTTTGCGACATTTTGGATACACCAGAATGCTGATTACACATTAAACAGTAATAAAATCTAGAACTCATAAGAAATATATTACATTATTTATCACGCATGCAATGCATTACTCCTTTTCCCACTGGGTGGCCAGTGGTGAGCCACACACACACACACACAGACACACACACACAGAATATTTATATACCCACAATGATAATGACGCACAATGATTGTGGCTCTGACAACGCGCGGTGGTTGTGGCTGCTTGCAGCCAAGTATGCAGTATATCAGCCGATATGGCCTTAATAACATCTATAACTGCCCGGTTCGTATGCTGGCCATGGCAGGAGACACTATTTGCTTATTGCACATTTATGGACGTATAAAATTACAGTTTTAATCGTCTGCCTGTGGTGTTGTTGATTGTTTTGAAAGCAACACATCGAAGGCGGTGACTATGCAATTTTAAATGTATTTTGAAAACAATTACTACCGCGCAAGGAAGAGGGCAAGCACATTTGTATACATATGTATGTACATAGATGTCAGTGCATGTAGTACATAAAGCCATTTGACTATGCACCCTGTGGTGGGCGTACAAAGAATTAAAGAAATTAATGTCTTCATTCTATAGCATTAACCGCGACTGTGTTGGCAAATGAAAACATTGATTAAAAAAATAAAAAATATTCATATATAGTATGTCTATGGGTATTTTCTGAAAAGTATGAACCAAAGCCAAAAAAAAAATAGCATTTTGCCTGGACAAAGTTTATAGATGCCAATCGATAACTACATATTTTGTCTTCCATCCACCAAACTTCTGGACTAATTGGTCCATTACAATTCAAGATAATTGCGGCTTTCCAACTACACTTGCAATTATTTTTTTCGGAGAAACCATACCTTCCAGAAATCCTTCATAATTTCGGCACACGAAATCACAAATTGTGCTTTTTTAAGCGTTCGGACGCAAAATAAACTTTACGTGTAAAAAAGAGTCGTAATGTTTACTTTATTTGTCAAAATTTTAATAGAAAAGCTAGATTTGGTTATAGGCGACATACACAGTGCGTCAGACTCGCGAGTCAAATGTGTACGTGTTGACTCCCCTTCGACTACACACAGTTCAATCATTCAGAGTCATGCCAGGGGAGTCATGTCAATGTAACTAACCCATATTTTTCACAAACTCATCCAACTCGACTCACGAGTCAGACGCACGATGTATGCCGCCTATTACTCTTGCTAGTCGCATAAAATTTTTTTCGGTAAGCTACAATCGATAATCCTGTAAGTATATATACTGAAAATGGGAACGTCCGAAAGCTTCAAATAACTTTTGTTCATATTGTTCTATGTATGTAGGTACTGTTACTTGCAAAATAATATACGGTATTTTTTGCTAGTATTTGCAAAAAATTTTTGTTAATTTATTGTTCATATTATTATTATTATTAGTTTGGTATTAGTATTTATTATGGCTTATATTTTAGCAAACCCCATTTAAATCCAAGTATGAAACTGTGTATGAAAATTATGAAAAATCTGCAAAGCTTCAGCAAAACTGCAAACTTTTTAACAGGAATTTCTAAAAAGAAATCAGTTATGTAGTTTTATAGACTATTCAGTTTTACTACATATAATAGTGTGCAAATTTCAAACTTCTAAAAATTCGCGAGGATTTTTGAGAATTGCTTATAAATTTTAAATTTGCACATTATTGTTCTAAAACCGAATGGACTATACAACTGCATACCTGATTTTCTTTTTAGAAATTTTTGTTAAAAAATTTGCTTTGCAGAGTTTTCATAATTTTCGTACACAGTTTCAGATTTGGATTTAAATGAGGTTTGCTAAAATATAAGCCATATTTCAATACAAAAAAAAATATATAAAAATTGCATGTAAAACATTGCGAATATTAACAAAAAAAAAACGTATGCTCAATTTTGTGAGTAACGGTATATAGATATAGTACATATAGTACATAGATATAGCACACACCGACGCCTCCAAACCATACCATGCTAAGTCAACTTAGACTTAGACTTAGCATAGTATGGTTTGGAGGCGTCGATATGTACATGTGCTTGTTCGAAGAAATGACTTCAACGAACGTTCATAAAGGCCTTCATATAGATGCAGATTTATTTACAATAAAACCCCATATTTGCATTAAAAAAACAAGTATGTTTATATTCTTAAACAAAAAATTTTATCCTTTGGAAAAAATCGGAGCGTCCGAACGGGAACGTCCGAACCACTTTGAGAAGTTTTTGGCAGCTACTTAACATCTTTAGGAAGTTTAAGTTGATGCAATGGTTATGGCTGCTTATTATTATAAAACCATTCACACATGGTTTTTTGTGTACCATTAACAGATTCGCAGAATTTACCAAAAATCATCAGTCATATTTGATACGAGTTCCATTTTGGGAACGTCCGAACGGGAACTTTTAAACGCTATACACTTACCATATTGCACTAAATATTGCTGATGACTACTCATAACAAAAAAATGTGTGTTCATTCAGAACCTACTATAGTTCTTATAATGAAACGGAACGTCCGTAACGCAGGAAACACCCCTATATGTAAAGTGCCGGACAAAAGTATTGGCACAGCGAATTTTTCGAAATATCTGCAAAGTTTTTTATGCCAATTTATTTTCGAAAATCTTTATAAAAATATAGTTCGTCCTGTACCAAAAAACATAAAAACTAAATCTCTAAACTTTGTGGGAAACTCAATTAATTTGCATACTAATTGCAACTCTCTATCAAATAAAAAAAAAAAATTCTAGGTATGCAGTTTTATGGCTCACCTAATTTTAGCATAGCAAAGTGCAAGCTTAAAGTTTATATTGATATTTAAGGTTTAAATGCGCATATTTTTTTGTTTTATAAAGCATTAAATTTTATTACGCTAACAACAAGGCATGGTAGCATACACCGTATTTCGATTAATCGAAGAACAGCAATGTTTCAATTTTACACCAAACCGCAATCAATTTTCGACCATCTTTCCGATCGGGTTCTGAGCTAAGCTTGAAATTTCAAGTCTCCAGCTCATCGGTAAGTTGGTCAAAAGTTGATTGCAATAACAAACATACTTATGTTCATACATGCATATATACATACATCGATGGTCCTCTGCAATACAGACATATATTAAAATTCAAAAAAATAAATCCCGCACGACCTTTAAGTGGTTCATGTATCTAATCCTAATCTAGTTCATGCCTATTCCTTACTAAAGTAAGTAGTGAGGATTACTACAGTAAGTATTATTATTATTATTATTATTATTATCAGGGCCATATAGCGCTGCGACCTAGCTAGATCTATTGTGCTAACCCTTATCAAGTCACTCCAACCTTAAAATGTTAATAAAACTAAGCATGTTCCAGATTCTGGATGGGGCGATAGTCGCTCTCCCAGGTGTATAAGTCTGAGTTGAGTTATACGCGAGAAATCACATAGTATATGCTCCCAGGTTTCACCCTCTAGCCCACAAAACCTGCAGTTTGTCTCCTCTGACAGCCGCATCTTGTGCAGATGCAGCCTGCAGTGTCCTGTCAGGTATCCGGTGAGAGTTCTAAAACCCTCTCTGCTAAGATTTAGCAACCATAAGTAGTAAGTATTAAGTATTAGACATGGATTACATGGATTAGACAAGGATCAGAAACATGAGCAACTAAACAGTAGTAATCTTACATATTTTTTTTTTTTTAATTTTGAATTGTGTCGCTATTGCTGTCGAAATACAAAGCAAGTTAAATAAAAGCTTGTAAAAACAGAATAAACCAAACAGTAAAGCTTTTATCAAAAAAAAAATATATATATGTTTGTTTTAAATTTCTAATTCTATTCAATAAGTGTTTGAACATTTTTCGTCTTCTCTTGTTATTTTAAAAACCTTTACAAAAATTAAGAGTTTTTTTTCGATCTTTGACCACAGTACGTTCAATAGTAATGGATTGCAAACGTGTGCGTATAAATGCAAGTATGCTAAATAAAAGCATATTTTTGCTGGTGTTTGCGAGACAATTTCACACTATTGATAATAATATTTTTGCATTTTGTGCAAATTAAAACACATCATTTTAATAACATTTGGTAATCAATGTTGAAATGCATGGCTTTTAATTTATGTCAAAGTAAATAGAATTTGTAAAAATCAAATGTTCACTGTGCTAGTGGGCATAGGTAAGGCTGAATAGCGTGGTGGGTAACGCTTTTCAAGTACATAGTTCAAAAAGCTCAACCAATATTTACTTTAGCAATGCCACAACAAATAGCGCCGTACAGGACAACACACTACCATTACCTCACCTATGTACATACACCCATATTATTAGTGCAAAAACAGAATGAGTTTGAATAAATATTTTTGTTTACTGTTATTGTCCTTTCACAGGCGATCACGTTCCCATTAAATTACAGTGGATGTATAGAGAAACGATTCTTATTTGTGTAGATATCAACTTTTATTTATTTAAATATATAAATATGTACATATGTACGTTTGCGCAGTCGTTATTTTCTTTGGATTTTCATAGCAGCAGAAAAACAGTTTCACAAATTCATAATAGTTACGATAATTAGGCACTCAAAATAGATTAATTTAAAAATTTAATATTTGAGTTAACTTGAAATAATGCAAATTATTTTTCAAACACTATGGCTACATAGAGGAGCAAGGCCTCGAAATGTAGAAATGTAGGATTTTAAGGCACTAAAACTTGAAAAAGACAAAATGAGCTTTAAAAAAGGCAAAAAAGGCATATATTTCTTAATTTTGTTGTGTACTATCTTTATGTACAATGTGAAAGTCCAATTAAAGATATAAAAAAAAACATACAGTGGTCAAAAAATTATAACCGAACCACTTTTTGCCAAGTTTTAACGTATTAAATTTGTTGCTATTGAACTTTTGTTATTTTTTCAAATAAAAATATAGTTCATTCTTTAACAAAACCCGTGGAAATCCATGTTTCCAAATTTGAGGAGTCCACTTGCAAAGGCGCTACGTGAATTTTTTTAGATTTTTAGTTTTTGGTGAGTAACGTACCAGTATTTAAAGTAGTTACATGTCCACTAACAACACAGTGCAAAATCTTTCTATTTTCTAAAAAAATAGCATCAAATGTTAACTACTATTGCAAAAATCGCTATAATACTCATGTATGTATTTATACACTTTCAAACGTCTCCATCTTCTGATGAACTTAGAAAACTGCAAAAAAAAACTTGGTATTTTCGGTGCCTAGTGGAAGGCGTCGTAAAAAAGAAGCAGACCAATCTTCATGGAAGAGCGAAGTCGAAAAGCTAAAAAAAGATAGCTATGTAAAAGTTACTGTTTCAAAACTCGCTATATTCAATTTTAATATATAAAATTTGCAAAACTACCACACTGGGATATTGTTTTTTAATGTTATTAGGCTCTTGTTTATCCAAATTTTCAGATAATAAAGAGAAATACACAATTTGGATGTTACTTGTTGATGACGTTTTTTTAATTTATGGCTCACTATTATAAAATCACATAACGCTGTCTGCAAGTGGACTACTCATTTGTGCAATACTAGAGAAAAATCAACAAATCTTCGTGTAAATAGAATTCAATGCGCAACAAAACTTCATACTCAGAATTGAATTAAAAAACTCGAAATTTCATGAAAATTTGTAGATTTTTTTTTTTAAATTGCATAAATTTTTAAGGCGGTGTCACTCATTGGTACATTTGTTACAGATTTGCAAATTTTTATATTGGGCTATTGGTAAAAAAATTGGAAGTTTTTTTTGTAGTCAAAAGATTGGTACAATACAGCGATGTTCCATTGAAAAATTTCAATAAATTAATTTTCGTGATTGGGATAGTGAAAAATATATTGGGTGTTCAAACAATTGGGATACGATTTACACCAAATTTTGGCAAAAACCCAATCGTGTGACACTGCCTTTAAACTTTTATTTATACGGATGTTGGTAAAGAACGAACTATAAAAACTAACCGAAATTAAATAACAACAAAAATAATATTTTAAAACTTGTCAAAATTTTGTGCGGCTGTAATTTTTTCGACTACTGTACATAAGTTGGCTATGATTACTCGGCCGTGCTATCATAGTAGCACAATGCCAATCATATTTCACTTACAAACAAAATACGGGCAGGGATTTCAAGATTTCAACCCTCTTTTTATGAAAAAATTTATTTTTATCAGTATTTTTCTTGTAATCAAAATTTTGTGGAAGTAAAAGTGAAACTAAAAAAAATTTTACCAGAACCAATTAGAATTATTTTCGTAGCCCGAAGGCATCGACAGTTGCTATACATCGCGCATATTAATAATTCAAGAGATATCACCCGTGGGTCGGCGTTTCCACAGGTTTCATACTATGCCAACAATTGGTTTATCTAGGTTCAGAGGAAATGTGAATACATTTTCATAAACACATAATCAATGCCAGATGATTCGGTAATAACAAATTATCTATAACAACATTGAGCAATAGTAAACTACTTTACTTGAAAATGTGATAATGTTCAGTGTTGCCGTTGTGCAACTAAAGGGGCAATTTGACTCTTTTTGGGCGCCAATACCCTTTGAACCGACTTTTTGAAATTTTTGATTTTTTTGCCCCTTTGGAAAATTATCTGCGACTTTTGCCCCTTTTCAGGGATTTTGCTTCAGGAATTTTTAAGAGAACCATGCTATTAAAAAATATTTCCTCCTGTAAGTACGAAAACATGCACCACTTCAAACTTTTAAAGGAAATGCAACTCGTTCTCTTTGCAGGCAACTCGGTTTCTATGTTTTGTTTAAAGCTTCTCCCGCTATTTTCTTCTTAAAGCGAAAAGACTTTATAATACATGTAAATTTGATTTTGTTTTGGGATCTCAGATTTATTTTTTTTACTAGTAAAGAAAAGCAAAAATTTTATAGTGACCCTTTTTTGTCAATTACCCCTTTTTTGCGACTTTCCGAAAATTCTCAACCGCAACACTGATTCTGTTTAAGGGTCAGTTTCACAACGACGGCTTCTGTCATAATCGTCAGTCGACTGTTAACTGCCGAATGAGAGTTAGCTCGTACTGTTGTAAAGGTTTTACGTATTTACGCGCTGAGTACATTTTCTACTCTACAATCTACTCTAAATAAAAGCGAATTCCTTTTACACTTTCACAACATCCAAAGTATGATTGCCAGTGGAAGCTCTATATTAAACGGATACTCTAGGTCTACCAGAAACATTTATAACTTAGGCGGCTATCATGTTTTAATAAGTTTGTGTATTTAAAATCATATTAGATAGGCAAGCTGTTAGCAAAGTGGCATATATAAATATAATAATACAACAAAACACTTGCGACAATCAAGCAATTCATTATTTAGAAACAGCGCAGTGCGAACTATACCAAGCGACCTGCCAAGGAAGCAACAAAAGGCTTAGAGTACAACGAATAAAAGTTGCGCAAGCAGTTAGTTTCCATGCTATGAAATGAAGAGTGAAATTTAGATAGTAAGGCAGCAAGCGGTCTAAAGTGTCGTACACAAACCTTTTTAGGAGAAGATAAGTGGAGTGTAGTAGTAGCAGTAGTAGTAATAGTAGTAGTAGAGGATGGCGATGGCATAGAAGAACAATCAGAAGACGCCGAACTGCAGCTGCTGCCAGTCGACAAGTTGCCCTCGACGCAGGTCGCAGCGATAACGCATGCAGCAGTCCCTTTCTCGTCCATCAACTCCGCCTCCTCCAAATCCATTTCCGCTGGCTCGTCGGCGCTCGCTGTGCAAAGCACTGTTTCAGTTGTCGCTACACAACGCGTCTCGTCATCACCGCGACAGTCCCAAGCGGCTGCCACTGCACTAGCCGCGCCACGACGGCCAGTACCGCCATAGTGTTGGAGGAGTACGGCGTTGTGCACGCTGTTGCCGCTGCTGCTGCGTTTCACAAACGTGGTTGGCGCGTACTGCGGCACGGCTAGCAGCCCAATACCGCAACCGCCTTTGCGTTTGATGGCACCGATGCCGGGGCCGACAGCAGTTGCAGTTTTGGCTGCAGTACGAGAACTAGTTGTTGCAGATAGATTAAGCATGTTATTATTTACATTGTTGGATGGTGTTGCGGATGCTGGTGTGGCTGCAACTGATCCGACATTGTTGGCATTCGCCGCAGCTGTGGCAGTGGCCGTTGCGAACATGGCGGCAGCAACCGCAGCAGAGCCATTACAGGCCGCCGCCGGTATTATTGTGAGCTGGTGTGGCGGCGCGGCCGCTGCAGTGGCGGCGGCAAAGTACTGCTGTTGAGACGGCGGTGGTGGAGGCGATGCCATTTGCTGTTGATGCTGGTAATGTTGTTGCTGTTGTTGGATAGCGGCAGCGGCAGCAGCAGCAGCAGCAGCCTGATACTTGGTGGGTGTGCCGGTGGCGGCGGCCAGGTTATTCGCCTGCAATTGCATGTAGGTGTGCAACATTTGCAGTTGTTGCTGCTGCTGTTGATGTTGCTGCTGTTGAAAATGATATTGTTGTTGCAGGTGGAATTGCTGCTGTTGTTGTTGGGCGTGCTGCGCTGTGTGCTGTTGCAGCATGCTGGCCGGGTATGTTTGGTAAGCGGACGCTGCTGACGGAGGCTGTGATGTCGTCTGGTGCAACTGATGCAGATGCGTCGCCGCCGGGAGAGCTTGCAACAATTGCATTTGCTGTTGTGAAGTTGGGTTCATTTGTTATTTTTTTTTGCCTTTTATGCGAAATGCAGTGAAATACATTCTATTCTTTTTATGTGTGTATGTATTTATGACGTGATAGTGGTGGTTATTATAAATAAATTTTTCAAAATGAAAGCATAAAAATATGAGTATCATTTATTAAATATATATATATATATATATATAAGACATAGTTGGTTTAATCAAAATGTAAGATAAGTTATTTAGTGCGAAGTAAGACAGAGAAAGAGAGATAAAGACTGATATAGAGCATCAAGTGATAGGTGTTTAAACAAGAAGCAAGAGAAGGAAGAAAAAACAGTGAGAACAGCTACTGATAATAAGTGCGAAAAAGTGGAGAAAAAAGAGCAGAAAGGAATCGTTGTTTCCAAACAGAGCATGAAGAAGATTAATTTTTCCTTTTGTGTTTTTATAGTTGCTAAAATTATTAAAGCTTAACAGCTACCACTTGACCCGAGAGAGTGAGCGATAGCGAGAAGATTGTAATTTTGAATAGTGCAGCTCGATGAAAACTTGAAGGAATCAATATGCAAGAAAAACTAAGAAAAAAAGTGTAAAGAAAGACGAAAAGTTTAAGAAGGCGAAAAGTAGAGGCGAAAAGCTGAAAATGCAGTGAAGCGTTCGCTACAAATAGGAAAAACTCAGAACTCTCTACATCCTTAGTTATATGTAGCTGAATAAAATTAATACATAGATTTTTTTTCCAAATCCTTTAGTTATAGAAATGTGAGTTCAGACGAAACGGGTGCTTATCTGGCGGTAGCGGATTTTCAATAACAGATTATGAAAAATGTAAAGTGTATAAAAAAAAAATCTAAAAAGTGACCGCCGCAGCTCTTTCCCCTTGAAGAAATTGTTATTTTCTGTACGAGTATACATAATTATGTTAGATACGTGGTTGCTATTTCTGACAGAAGTTCTATGTTTTTGTGTGCTTTCTTCAAAGATTTTGTGGAAAACAAAGTGTTGCGATAACTTTAAATACATGTGCCAATGCTACTTGCAAATGTAGTTTTTTAAGCATCAGTGATTTTACTAAAAACGTTTTATATGAATGTATTTTAAATCCTAAATTTTTGGAAACCTTTAGTCTTTTATATACGGTAATTCCGTATTATAGGTAACAAAGAGGTAGTTATGGCCTTCTATTTGGTTCCCCAGCACATAGAAATAAACCAATGGACTTGGCAATTTGTTTAAATGTATTCTTAACATTGTGGGCCTTGAAAATATCAACAGCTAAGTTGGCCCAACAAAATTTTTTATATGAAGGGGTTAAAATCAAAAGGATCTAAGTAAATCTGAAATTTGTTTGAGATAATTAAGGTTAAAGTGGATTACTTATAGTAAATGCTGGGTAAATGCATTTGAAATGATTCTTGCAGGTTAATTAACTAATTCAAAGAATGTTTACTCTTTGTCACCAAATAAACACTATATTTAACTATACAAATATGGGTAAAATTTATATTTAAAAAAAAATGTCACTTAGAACCTTATGATACTAACCCCTTCATATGTAAGTTCGCTATATCATGCTACACGTGCAAAAAGAGCATCATTGGAAAGTTAACAAATTAAATATTTTTTGACATGCCTTTGGCTTTTTATTTTAAAAACTGCAACCTATATTCTCAAAATATTTTAGACTATGTCATATTCGGTAACAGGATTGATTTTTTTTTTACATTTTTCGCGTGATGGTGTTTCAAAGTGTTTAGGTTTATGCATTTTTCAAGTAACTCTAAAAACCAAAAATGTCAAAAGTTGTCTCTATTGCGTTCAGATGCAAATGAATTACTCAAAGAAAATATTAATTTCAGGAGGTCTAGAAAAGCGATTCTTTTCCACTACATATATGTATGTACATACATATATTTATTGAGTGACTTATATGATTTTAGCTCTTTCAATTTTCAGTTGGTAGCAAGAAAAGGGAAAATCTCCATATCTCCGCATTCAAAAGTTGTAAAAATTTAAAAGATAAGAGGCAATTTAGGAGTTGCATTTTCTAGGCTCCATTAATCTTGTTTATCTGTAAATATAAAAACGCTACCCCACTGAGTATTTAATAAATTTTGTACCTACGATGTGCTTTATTTTCAACCTGCGTTGTTTGCCAACTGTAATGTTGTTGTTGGCCAGTGGTGCGCACCAACATACATTCGTGGAGAAGCTCTGCCAAACACCCAGCAAATTGTGGGAAGTGCCCATTTTCTTTTCTTTTTTATAAGCTTTTATTTAACTTGTTTAATTATATTGTCGTTATTGAATACTTCTCTCAGAAAATCAGCCGATGAATGCAATTTTCACGGTTTCATCTATCGACGCTATTAATAAAATGAATCCACCTTTCATGTACATGACTGGTCGAGGTTTTGATCGAATGTTTCAGATTGTTTACTAATCACCCTGCAAAACTCGAAATCCGCAAAACAAACCTTTGCCTTACGAAAATGTTTTACGTAACGATTTTAAGTCCATTTATTCAAACAACTGCGGTAAACATGGGGATTTTATTAGGGACCATTAGTTGGACAAATCCATTTAATGAAAATTTCCATGGCACATGTAAATAAAAATATCACAACACATAACTAAGTAATAAATAGCTACTCGCGAAAAGTATGAGTGCGTTTTATTTGCAGCTGAACTTTAATTTTTTCCCCGTTTACATTTCGCAGTTTTACTGAGTTGTGTACCACTTTATATTTGTTTTTAGAAAAAATGGAAGAAGCAACAAAGTCTAAACGGTAAAAGGTATAGTTGCTATTTCCGAGATCATAAGATTTCTTTTCTAGGCTTCAGCAGGCATCGAACCCGCATCATCGATATGCAAAAACAGCAACGCTAACCGCTCATCTTAGCATGCACCGTAAACTCTCGTTGCTTATCCATTTCGTGTATTGTGTTTTTTTGTTTCATTGGCTATTTTATTTCTTACAAAAAATATACTGAGTTTGTTGTTTCGTGATTTATTTTATGAGTTCTCTTACCATAATTAAATCTTGCACAGGTTCTTCTTTGATTGTCGCTGTTGCCAAAGCCGCTGTCACTGAAGCTGTTGTTGCAACCGTTTCTTTTAACGCGTCAATGATGAATGATTTTTGTACCGCTGTGGTTGTTGTTGAATTATGTAATTTATATATTTTTTCTATTCGACTTTAGCGCAGTCTTTCACACTTCAATTTTCACTAGCACAGTGGATACTGACGACGAGTCGTTTTTTAAGGAACTGTTCCAGTTAAGTTTTAATAACTTTTTTATCTTTAATTATTTGGTTTTGTTTGTTTCTGTTTGAACGTTATTTCCTTGGTTTATTATAGATACTTTTGTGTATGTGGTACTTGTTTTTTTTTTGAGCTTCAGTTTCTTAGCTGATGTTTTTGTTGAATATTCTTTTAGTGATATTAGCGCGGTTTTGATTTTTACTACACTTTGAATGTCGAGTTGTAGTCGCGTTTTGTGGTATGCAAAGGACTTCTTAAGGAATCGGATGGCAGGGTTCGACAAGGTTTTTGATTTGTTCAATGTGTGGTGAGTTCAGAGTAATGATTGTGGTTAATGATTTCAATAAATTTGCAATTTTCTTCTCACAAATTGTTGCTTTACAATACTTGAGTTTTGTTGTTTAATAATTTTTTATTTTCAATATGATGGTACTTAAACGCTATATATGCAAGTTAATCTCACTTTTGAGTAATTCGCTAAGATAATACTACAAAGTTTGTGCTACACGATTTTTTGTTTTATTTTAACTACAAATTTGTCAAGATGAAATTCGCTAAAAAGAGTTTTTCTATTTTGGATTTTGGATTAATATTTAATGTTTGGAATTAGCTTCCTTATTCACTGATTCAATGATAATAAGCGAAATACTCTAAAAGTACTTAATCGTTTGTTAAAATCCTGTATGAGCTTTGCTTTCAAGGTAAAAGTTTGAAACGCTTCAGATTAAATGATATTTTCCAATGATTGTTTCCTGTATTTGCTTACAAGAAATTGTAGATTGTCACAAGTGTGTGATTGAAAAGACACAGCGAGCGTTTGATTCACGTGTAGATACCACAAATAGTTGATTACAGCTAGAAATATATATGTATAGATATATGTATACGATGTGATATTTAGTGAAAGATTGTCAATACGTTGTGCAGAAGTTTATCTTTTGATTTGTTATGTTTTTTTTTTTTAATACATGAACCTATGAGTTAAATCACGTCAAAGATACGCTACAAATAGTAAAATATTTATTAAAGAGTTATAGTTAGTAAGTTGGTTAAGTTTGAATGTATGTAAGCTATTTAGTATCGAAATACGTTTAATTTGATTATTTAGTCATACAAAGAGTAATAAAATGTAAAGTGTGTGTGCTTTTTATTTTTTTTTATAGCACATAGAGGTCTAAGAAATATTTGTTTGCACAAATGTGGGGCTTGGATTGTCAAGTTAAGTTCAAGATTAAGATTGATTGAGAATAAGATTTTCACTTTTCTTTTTCCTAAATAGATCACACAGCGCCTTGTAGTTGAGATTGTAGATCGCAGAATTTGTATAGTTCAAAGATTCGGGCTTTTGTAGAATTTGTAAAGGTTGTATCGATTGTAAGGTTGTAGAGCACACTAGTTGTTGCTGGATTTTTAGAGTGCTCGCTACTTGTAAAATTTGAAAATAGCAAATATAATGTACTACTTCAGTTAATTCTTTTAAATATTTTCTACTCCCATAAATACGTCTGCCATACAAATACTATTGAAAGTATGTATTTATGTGTGTATATTTGCTAACGTTCGCTGATTGTCAAAACGCTTACTTTCTTGTCAGTTTGGTGCGTCGTTGATTGTTGCACCAAAGCTGAATCGGGTCTTAAAAATATTGAATCTTAGTCTGCCTAATTGGGTGTCACAGAGAACACTCTCGTGCACTGCTTACCACTTAATTAAATATATTTCAATTCTTTTGTTTAATTACTTTGTATTTCTGCTTTTTCTTTTTATTAGTTTGGAAATATTTCACAAAAAGGATACATTCGGGAGTGATGAGATTTTTCCCTTTTCAATTTATGCACA
The DNA here is from genome assembly GCF_013731165.1 of Rhagoletis pomonella. Lineage (NCBI taxonomy): Eukaryota > Metazoa > Arthropoda > Insecta > Diptera > Tephritidae > Rhagoletis > Rhagoletis pomonella. The sequence goes on from NW_023458558.1 coordinate 73,024,435, forward strand.
TTTATGATTGACTAATGGTTTGGTTTTCTTTGCTTTCGCGCATATAAATATGTCTCGGAATTGACTTTGATTACAATGCTACTTTTGTGTGGGTTTTGATATTTGCTTTTTTTGTTACGTAAACAACCTTTTTACAATACTTTTTCTACTGATTGCACTTTTCACTTCACAATTCCTTACTTTTTTCCTACACTGTTGCCTTTCGTTTAATACTAAAATTGTCCTAACACTGATATGTAATAATAAAATTATTTGTTTGGATTCTTCTGGCTTTCTATATTTTATTTTATTTGGTTTTTGTATTTTGCTTTTTTAAGTGTAAAATCAAATATTCAACAACCTCTGGATTCCTTTAAAATTAATTTGTTCTCAAAATTACTTTATAAAATTATTTTGGCTGCTATTTATAACTTTGCTCTTCTAGAATTTGGCTAGTTTCCATTCACTTGCTGTGCATTCTGCTATTGTTCTGCAACACTTCCTGCTGTTTTTTATGCGCTGCCCTAATTTTTCTTTATTCTATCCCTAATGGCCGTCAAATTTGTATAAATAGTTTTGCTGTTTAAAGCTTTTTATTTAATGATTTCTTGTAAATTTGTGGCGAGTTTTCAGTGAAAACTCGTTTTTACTTAGATTCCTTTATGTGCTCTTCGTGATAAAGGTTTTTTTTTTAATTAATATTTTGATTTTTAGATGTTTTGAAATGTGTAAATTTCGTACCTGCGGGTGAAAACTTAGCTAATATTTTTTCCAAGTATGTAAGAATTCTGCGCTCAAAGTAAAAGCAAAAACCTTGGCTTAACGTATTTTTTTTATTTCTATTTCAAAATAGCAACAATTTGATGTCGCACACGTTCGAATGCTTTGTTGTTTGTTTTCGAATTGGTTAATGAAAATTTTTAGTGCTTGTGTCAGCGATTTATTTGGATTGGGAAAATAGTTTTGGTTTGATATAGGACAAGATACCACCGAGGTTTTATTAATTTGATATTTGCTGTTGCTGAAATAAATTATATAAAAATATTACAAAATATACATAGATACATATTGACAGGTTTGTAGAAAAAGTTTTGCAAATTAAACTAAATCAGAAATGACAAATGCAAAATTCGTAAATAAATTAAAATCTTGTACTTTTACAAAAAGTTTCAAATGGGACATACAATGTAATTTGGTAGGAGAAAGTTGTCTTTTTATAGCAGAAAATCACCACGTTTCACCACCATATTTTTCAAATATTTACTGAGTGTTATTAAAACCCATTTCCCCAGCAACAATTAAAACTATTTTGAATCATTCTAGATCTAAAATAAGCAAATAATTTATATTTTACTTACATATCCGAAAAGGAATTGAGTATTAGTAAAGTAAATTTCAGTAGAATATTTATGAATATGAAAATCACTTCCAGCATATAAAAAATAACTGAATAACCTGCAGCGACTTTGAAGCACTAAATGGGCATCAAATAACCAACTACTTAAATTGGTCACCAGTACCAAGGAAAAACACTTGTGCAGAATTTCCACTAGTCGTGAAGTGGAAAATAATTCATTCTACTCGCAAAATATCGTGCGTAGATAGGCTTAACGGTTATTACGACATAGTAACTACAACACCTTGTGAACTCCCTAATAGTTCTTTTGTCGTAAGGGTGTCATAATCTAAACAATTCACATATCGTCGTTTAAAGTAGAAAACCGCGTATCAACGAAATGCAAAACCGCGTATAAAGAATGCAAACATATTTCAGGACGAATGCATTATTATTATTATTATTATACATAATCGGCTTTCTGGCTGGTATATTTCAGGACGAATGGATAAGGATTGAGCCAAGAGCTTGTGTGACCTATTACAATTCCATGTCTTAGTAAAAATATCATGGCGGTTAAAAATAGCTTAAATATTATAAGAAAATGTTTTTTGTTTCATTTTTACCACTTTTTAAACTGTAAAGTTCAAAGCCGCATAACGGTTTCTTCTAACAGCCTAAATGAATCGAGATAGATATAGAAATATATACACCAAAATTCTCAGAATGAAGAGCGAAATCGGCTAAGGCATGCCTGACTGTCGGGCCGTCTTTCCGTGTACCCGGTAACTTGAGCAAAAATTTGGATATCTGAATGAAATAAAAGTTGCCCTTTATCCATTGGTAATGAAAATGCGCTAAATCGAACGTTAACCACGCCTACCTCCAATATGACGGTATTTTCGAAGTGTAAAAACTACGATATTTCCGCAAATCTTGGATCCAAATTGCCGAATATAGGTATGTGAAGTAGTATTTTGGCATAAAATAAGACCATTATGAAATTGTTGGAAAATGGCCACCGCACCCACCTACTTATGAAGGAATGCTGCATATCAGTAGCGGCTTCACCAACTTCCACCAAACTCAGTACGAACATTGGTTAGAGTCTCACTAAGGTAAACTTGTTGAACATTTTTGAAATTGCAAAAACAAACCCGCCCACCTCCCATCGGAAATGGGACGACTACATGTCGATGGTCGTCTGCAATAACGACACAACTCAAAAGTTCATATATTTCAGTAGAGCCAGTTAAAGATTTTGTGTTTCGTACTTTTGCAATAATATGTCTTGGAACGAAAATATTCCGGATTCCAGTCATTCTGTAAGGGAAATTTGTAAGCTTTCAAATTATAATTTTTTCTAAAGATTTAGTTGCAAGTAGTTAGATTTTAGACTGCAAAGGTACGAAATAAGTAACAACTTGTAATTAGTTAAACGAAAAAAAATCCATTTGTATTGCTGAACAACGGCACAAAACGAAAAGTGTCGTTATTTTACATAAATGCATGACTAACCTATCGAGAGTTTTTGACTTATGCCAATATTCACGATAAATGTGAGACCACTGTTCAGTAGTAAGGGTTGACTACTTCGGTTTTGTGACAAATGGCAAAACTGCGATTGTGTCGGATTGGTAACAACTAAGCCTATGTCGATTTGCCACTGAAAAATGTGGTTATTTATAAACCTAATCCGCTATATAACTCAAAAACATGGAATTTCGAGTTGTGCCGTTATGACAGAGGACCATCGATATGACGCCATGGGATTAGTTAACTGTGATAAATTTTAAAATGAGTGTCGCTTGTTCCATAATTTGATGGTATACCATGTAGCTTTGAGTCCTAATATTAAGAAATATGTTTAAAAAATTATCACATCTGACACTATTTTAAGCAGGTATTTAAGTACAAAAAAAAATTGGGTTAAGCCACTTTTTCTCTCCGGCCTCATATGTGCATCTCGAAAATCGTCCTATCAATTTCTATCAAACTCGGTAAAGTTATTGCCCTTGGTACAAAAACGAAATATGTTGGACATTTTACAAATCGGAATTAAATTACCCCCACTTCCCACATAAAAGGAATATCGATAAATACGAAAACTTGTATATTTCTATAGCTAAGGGCGCTATTTTACTCAGAGTTAATATTTAACGCAATCTCTTAACAAGAAATACGATTATTATAGATTTTTGAAAAATGGGCGTGGAACTGCCCACTTACATACATAAGTTTATCTCGGTAAGGGATTTATCGATTTCTACCAAACTCGAGATTTATACTTCCTTACTTGTGTGGATCATGACCCCTTACAGCAGAGGAATATTGTAATGACATGGGTATTAATTAATGCTCAACTTTCCCATACAGTTTATGTCATTTAGTGTCCCGTGGAAATTCGGTATTAAATTTTTTTTAGTTACCAGAAACTAAAGGTACAATTAAAAAAAAAAACAAGCAGTAAATAAGACTCTTAAAACAATAGTGTGCGTTATTAAAATAGTAAGTGTAGTATGTATAATAAACAGATATGTTAGTGGATGAAAAACAATGTAGTTTACCAACTGAATGCTTTGTTTTCTTGTTAATGTGTCAGCTTTTTGAATTAGACACAGAGTGTTACGGAAGAAACCGAAGTGATTTAGGCTGCAGCAGCAATTAATTTTTCAAAACTTGTTGCTATTCGTTTCGCAATTATTCGTTATTCTTTGTATTTATAATTTCTCGCAATTGTTCTATTGGCTTTTTTCGTCTCTTATTTTTGTGCTTTTTTCACGATATGCACACGCACTCGCACTGAAATACTGAAGATATTATTAAATTTTAGACTAATTTCTTGGCAAACAAAAAATCTGTTATAGTTCTTAAGCGTCGTAATTATTACGGAATGAATGCGCGCGTAAGAAATACAATAATTATTTGGAGCCACGCACAACCTCCACTCCTCTTCATTGCCGTGAAATTATATACATATGTATATTTTTTTCATATTTAAGCTACATACAATATGTATGTATATAGATGTATACATATGCATGTTTTTTGAAGCCTAATTTTTAATGGCGTGTAGAGAAGCGGAGACCGAAGCTAAGCCCAAAACTCTAGCTCGTGTTCCAAAAACACGTTAGGCCATAAGAAAATACAATGAAAGCAGTTTGATAAAATCGTGTCTTATTTTTTGGACTGGATTTTTGGATTTTCTCGGCTTTGAAATCCTTCTTGATTTTAATTTGCGTTTTTTGCCATCTGATGTTGATATTAAATGTTTTTTTTTAGTTTTTTTTTTTAGCTTCGCTTTCTTGCTTGCAGATACGCTTGGCGCGGTTTTCGTTTCGCACGCACGAAATTAGTTAACATGTTTTACCGGTTTTATTTGCTTGACTAACACACTGATAACTTTTGGCAGCTACTGCCGTTTTTGTGACTGCTGCTTATACCTCTAGAGTCTAGAGAGCTTACTTCTCTTGTGTTTAACTTAGAAATTTCGTGCGCACCTTTGTTTTTTGCACTGAATTTGTTTGCCACTGTAAGAAGTTTTCAGTAATTTTTTATTATTTGTCGCTTGCTTCTGGTTTATTTTTTGAAGGGTATTTGTTATAAATGCTACACTTGTATAACGAGTGTCGAAATATTGTTAATGATTCTCTGCCAGCAGCAAAACCGAAATGAACGAGCCGGTGAAAAGTTAGAAGAAAACGTAGCAGAAGAGTTTTAAGTATAGCATGTACCTAAGGTGAGAAAAGAGCAAGAAAACAAAAAGTGGCTTTAGAATTCGAAAAGGTAGCTATGGAAAAGTAGGCAAGAAGTGAGGAGCACTCTACTCAAGTCAAGCGATTAATTCGTATGAATCGCAGGGTCAGCGGAAGTGTCTGGCTTAAAGTGAGAAACACGTGTAAGTCTCGAAAGCCCCTGTTTCCCTTCTTTTTTCCAAATTCGCTAAGCTACGCTTGTGATACGCAGGCGACCCCAGCAGAATTCCACGCTACATATTACATATTACATACACATTTATCAAAGGGTATAAATACACAGGTAAAGCAAAAGGAATCGCTATGTTGTGTGTAGTACGGTTTGAAGAAAACGAGCTCGAAATCCATTTTGGCCACAATGCCCACGATTTCTCCAAATCATGCTGGCGCGGCTAATCACACTTTGCCTTTGTATTGATAATGACGGCACAGTTTCCCAACTTGTTTTGGGGTGCTTTCCTTGATTTCTTGACTTTTTAATTCTATTTTGTATGCGCACATTTCTTGCATTTTCCGACTGCGCTGCTGATGTTTTCCCAATCATTTATTATTTTTATGCTCTTATTGTAATTTTTTCTCGGCCGACCGTACTTGCCGCTTAACGACTGACTTTCTGGCCGTACTGGCTGTCTTTTGATAACATTTTACTTGCTGCATTTTTCTTGTGTGTATATTCCTTTTCAGGTCTTTTCAATTTACTTTTCGCTTTACCTTAAATACTTGTGGTTGTGTTTACTTGTTGGCCTGCATAAAAATGCGTGTAATTCCAAGAATAAACGTTTACTTGTTCAATGCTTTTTTCTTATTCCATCTCTTGGCAACATTTTTTTCTCTTATTCCCATTTTGAATTGTTTTATTGTATGTTGCCATTAAATACATTCTTTCTTTCAATATTTCTGCACTCTTTCGTTATTTAGCGCTCGAGTATTTTCGAGGTTTTGATATTTTTCCTTCACCTCTACTTTATTTACACTCTCGTTGTGTGATTTTGTTTAAGTCTTTCAACTTCTTAATTTATAATTTCGTTTGCGCTCTGCTCGTACGCTCACTCATATGCTCGTTAAGTGCTGGTTCTTTCTCGGCTTGCAAAGAAAACGTGTTTTTGCCGGTTGATGGCCCGCTGTTTTTTTTTAGCTCGCTGACTAGTCATTTCGTCGCTCATTTTGTTGGCCATAATGAAATTTTTATTTGCCCCTTGTGCGCTTCTGCTTCGACCATACTTCTCGCACACTTGTCCGCCTAAGTCGTTCGAGTCGCCTCACCTGCGTTGGTGAATTCATTACACAACTACTACGTTCTGTTTTGGCCAGTTTGAAGGCTGTTATTGCCGATGAACCTGGGCTCCATTTAGGCTGAGTTTTTGCGCTTCTTTCAGTTTTATTTCCTCATATATTTACTGCTTTACCGCACTCACATTTTTTTACTAGCGCACATTCTTTAGCCACTATTGTACTCGTTGTTGTTACTTGAGCACGGCTTAAAAGCAGCACACAAGTATTTTCTTAAAGAATCAATGAACCCTTGCTGGTGCTGCCACCCTGCCAACTCTGTTGTTCAGATTACTTAGCGAATGGTCGGTATGAAGTATGAAACGCTCTTTATAATACCATCCATTTTTTTGCATGCTTCTTACGCGAAAATAAATTTCATGATTTTTTTTTTTTTTTTATATTAAGTAACAGCCGGGTTTTTCATGGAATATGCTTTTTCATAAATTTACATAAATAAAATGAACAAAAGGAGGCCAATTCAAAAGACGTTTTGGATTCTTCGGACCTGTTTGGAGGCCATGACCCATTGGTAGAATATATTTGAATTATCAACTTATACTTTTACTTGACTTAATATCTGCCTTACTTTTACAAAACTAATAGTGAGTCATACAAGAGTAGAAAGATTAGCATTCAATTGGTTAGTAAAATAGATAGTTAGTAAGTTAGTAGAAATACGAGTGTTCTCTAGATTAGAAATAAAGCTCAGCTAAAACGTGAAAATACGCACAGCGCTGACCAGAAAGGAAGTCAGTGTAGAAATTATTTACCAAAAATTAATAAGTGAAAAATTCAAAAACTTTCGGCACAACATTACACTTATTGGCATATGTTTTTGCGGATTGTTCAGCAAGCGCCATAAAATAAATATTTTCCACCTTTTATTGCACAATAACACTAACTTTTGAAATATCACAGACTGAAGAAACTTCAGAAAGTTTTTGTTGACAATATTCTGATCTTCTTGCTTCTTTCTCACCTAAAGAACTTTTTGAAGCTGAATTTCGGATTTACGAATTTATTGGATTTGATTGAGACTGGAAAACCAATTCAACGGAAATGGAAAATATTTTGCAATTTTCTGCTGATATCTGGTTGCTGATTGTGATCGTCGACGTTGTCTTTGTCGTAGTAGAATTCACTAGTAGGTAAAGTTTGCTATCTCGAGAGTCGAGTCCGCGTGTTTCGGTGCTACGGTGTTGCTACTATTGCGGCCGTGTTCGATTTGAACGCAACTTTGATTTGGATATTGAAATTTTGTGTGCGTTCCGCGGAGTCTTCTTCTCCTCTGGAGCTTCTCGTTGGCTTTTGTCGTCGTGTGCTGACGTTCGACTGCTGACGCTTGACTGAGGCTTCGACTTTGACGCTGACTTCGACTGAGGCTTCGAAGTCTATATTCAGAACGGCAGTGACGGCACGACGGTGACGTTTGAGCGGGGGTGAAAGCCTTAATGTTGTTAAATACTGAGACACTGTTGCTGCTGCTGTGGCTGCCCTTAGCGAGTGTGGATTTTGTTTTTGCTGTTGTTTATATTTTCGCCGCTGCAGCTGCTGCTATTTAGATATTTTCGTATTAAATTTTTGTTTTTGCGATAGCGATTCTCGTTATGCTTGTTTCAGATGTTTTGTTTATTTTTGTTGTATTTGATTTTTGTTGTAATTATTTAATAGAGCGACGGCGGACAGAATTGGAACGGGTTAAAGCAAAGACTGTACGAAGACTGAAGTAAGAACGACTGGCATTCTAAGGTAATATACCAATTTTTTATTCGGAGTTCGGATTCTGAATCTGTGGAATTCGTCGCTTGGTTCGTACGGCGTACTTTCGTGCATTCTACAAATGCGAACAGTGAACAACCACCACCAACGAGCGCACAACCGAGCTATGGATATCCGTCCGCTTGCTGCCAACCAGCCTGTTTCATTCGATAACTACTCTCTTCAGGCCACCTTTATGCGTGAGACTGTATACGTGAGGGACAAGTGTGCGCGCGTATGTTTGGCCTCCAGTCCGTTCTTCATCATCGTCATCATCAACATGCATGTTTGCGAAGGCGACGTGCACGCCACCAAATACGGCTTGATGGCAAAGCTATCCCATGCTTGTTGCTCGTGTTCCTCCGGCCATCCGTTTCTCACTTTGTCCATCTACCTTTACCCTAAACACTTGCTTGCTAGCTCCATTTGGACGCTCGTTCGTGCACCTTCCGGTTTTAACGATGTCGATGATGACGAACGGCTTCTGCTCGGTTACGTGTTATCATATGTTTTGCTGTTGCCTATTGTTGCTCTTCTGCCGGTGGTTGATGTTGGCGTTCTAAGTGTTCTTCTCTTCTCTACAAGTCCTAAAGTAACCGAAGAGCGCCTTCTCTTACTTTCCTAATTCGTCGTCGCTCTCATTTTAAGATGTACTTACTTAATTCTTCTCGGCAATTCACACAGGTTGTTGACTGTTGTCTTACCTGATGTTCATTACCGTCTGCTGTGCTGTACACTACTATAACAAATTATAGAGGCGGACTTAGAATACTCTTTTCTTTCACCTGTGCTTGCTTGAATGCTTCTGTTTTTCGCTAACAAAGACACTAAGGCATTTAAACTCTTTCCTTTCTTCTGTGTTGCTCAGAGCCTTTATACCTTATGCACAATACCGGCGAACAGCAAATTTCGCCCAGATGAGCGATGTCGGCGTCCAACTTTCGCGTCACTTGCTGAACACACACATACATATATGGGCAACGAATACACTTTTAACTTCGGAGTGGAAATATTTATTTAATCTTGCTCTAAAAAGTTTAATTATTCGCAAAGGAAAATAAATATATATTCAAAATAAAAAATATTATGTTCATGATGAAGAAGACGTTTCTACAAGACAGAAGAAAGGGATGTGGTGGGTACGCAAACATCACCAGGGAAAACCTTCGCTTTTACGCAACCTGCTTTGCTCAATTAAACGAGAATAGCCTTAGGGAAAGACCGAAACGTTTTATCAGAAGAAGAGAAGTGGAAGGAGACACGTTTGGCTATTATAAAAACCTAAGTTAGTGCAAATTGTTATAATACAATAAGAATTACGTGTATTTAATTAACATACACTACATATCAATGGTATCAATTGATTTTTGATTTTTTGTCATAACCATGAACACCTTTGAAGTCTTCCACAAAGTTAAGGATATGGCGTTTTGGTAATGATACCTCTAATTGGGCCTTTAGGGATTCAGCGAGTAAATTAGAATTTTGGAACAAGAATATTTTTTTTTTTTCAAAAAGTACGATTAATTTTTTTAACCGACTTCAAAAAAAGGAGGAGGTCATCAACTCATCGGAATATTTTTATCAGAACTTAACATAATTTTGGATCAAGTTAACCGTATCTTATGAAAAATGTTACTAAATATACGACTTGGTATTTACTCTGCAGAGTAACCTCTTAGCGCGCTATTTGGAATGAATGACCAGGGACGTAAGATTTTCGACTGAAATTTCTGTTTAAAGACCTTAGACTTGTAAGGAATGCGCATTTCATTTGTTTTGAACGTCGATTACAAGTCGTATTATATTACAAATACACTCGCCTGACCACAAGATTACATCGAATAATTTGCCATTGACATTTAGCGTCAAGCGTCCATGTAAAAGAGGAAAACGACATAAATTTTTAAATTTCACTATTATCTTTATTTCAATTGTAAGCTATAGCTAATTAATCCGTTGAAAGATATTAGAAAAATAAAAAGAAGCTGTAAGTTTTGTCTGTAGAAACTTCACACTAGTCACAAGGGCCAATCCCACCAGACACAATTTTAAATATTTTTAAATATTGCTATGAAGATGATATCAGGTTAATTTTTTATGAAAACGAAAGCTTATATTATATATCTTACAATACATAAGACTCTGGCTTGAAATTAAGTGTTTTGGCTAATTCATTCCCACCAGTCACAATCATTCAAATAATGGCTACAAAGAACTTAGAAATCGTTTGGTATTTTTTTGAAAGAAATTTTATACATTAGTTATTTATCTTTGTTAAAAAATATCTTTCACTGTTGTATGAGTTCCGCCGACATAGTTATAATTCACAATTCATCGCATTTTAGAGTCAATGAGTCCACCAGTCCCAATGGAATGGCCCTCAAGTGTTCTAAATTAATAGATTTTTTAATTTCATCTAAAAAATGTTAAACCAACCATAACTTTTAGTTTCAAAACATTGGCTACTTGCACATATTTATGTGCGTAGATATATGTATACATATTTATATGCAAAAGCGCACTACATCAACAAGTTTCTTCTGCTTATTAACATATGTATAAAATAACAGTCCTGAAACCCAAAGTTAACAAATCAAAAATCGCATACTGTGCTTGACGACGAACAACCATCCTTGCACTTACCCAAAAAAGGTTGTTAAAAAGCGCCAGACTGTTAAGAGGGAAAGCGTTTACATTCACCCTTCGATCTATAACAGTCACACGACCCAAAAGCTGCAAGTGGAATAATCCTGTTGGATTCATGACAGCGACAACCATTCCGGCTCGCCGACCCTCGCCGCGCACCCAAACATTCGACTTAGTAAGTACAGACCGTCGGTCCTATAATCATAGCTTCAACAACGTTGTGGCACGTCATCCCCGCGCTGAATTGCTGCAGTCGGAAAACCGAGCATTTTCCATTGACGATATGTGCGCTTGGCAATTCATGGGGGTTGCACCTATTGTAAAGATAACGGTAGCGACAGAGCGTGCCACTGCTCCGTTTTCACCTTCGTGTGGCATCGTATTTCATCGCATTGCCTTTCAGAAACGACAAAGCGCGCACATTGTGTGCAAATACAAGCTCAAGCTGCCCCCGCCCGCTTTGCTATTGATGCTCGCTTGCCTTTGCCGCTGCGTTGATTGTTATTGTTGGCGTAATAATATTACACTGCCAAATAACCGAGACAGACAGATGAGATAATAGGTGCGAGCGAGAAGCCGCATACGCAGTAAAAGGTAGCCAAACACACTCACAAATATCAATAGAAGCACATGCGTCAAAGAAAAATCAACGAGAAAATAATTGTTTCACCTGCTTGCACATTTCCGACGAAAAGACACACACACACACGAACTTACGAGCCGAATGGCATAGGGGAAAGCAGCGCGGCTCAGGTGAATATCCCCCACGCTCGCACCACCTACGGCACAAAGCAGCGCTGCATGCTCGACAAGCAATACATGTGGGCCATTGCACCCATTGACACACATATCTTGCAATCGTACGAAGTATTAGCGTCGTCGTTTAACTCCGAAGCGTGAAGGCGCAGACTCGAAAACGATGATGGCCCTACATCATCGGCTGGGGAACTAGAACTGTTGGGGTAGATTACAGTTATGGACATTTTCTTCTGCTAAGGATTGTTGTACATAAAGCAGCCGCCAAAGCTTTCACGTCTAAACAGTAGCAGGAGCTTTTAAAAAGCTATGCGTTTGGGGTGAGCAGCTTTTAAAGCACAATATGAATGTTTGCAGAACCTACGTTAGGACTTATTTGAATGTCAATTAATAAATACTAGTATCGCCCAATTGTCGAAATTCGACATCTTTTTTCATATTTTTTTGAATTTTACCTGCCACCAATACTAACTCTTTTATGCGAATTACTATTCTGAAGTCCACCAGCATAATTTCTAGCGAATTTACAGGAAAACTTAAAATCGAATTATGAACGTTAATACCGGATTTATTAATGCAAATTGTACCGAGTATCCTCCAAATTTCTTCAGTAGCATTTGAAATTAGACAGAAAAAGGAACCTCGATTTTCCTATATAGATGAGATGTTCATCACTGCCTAATATGTCAAACATATACGAAATCAGACTGTAAATAAGTCTTTCGATTATATTTGTCTCAGAGCCCCTTGGAGGTTAAAAACTAAATTGCCAAATCTACATAAACTCTTTCTTTTTTTCATCAGAATCGTTAACGGTTGAGAAAGAATCTTGAAGGTTTACAACAGAAGATAATATTTCCTTCTCACACGGCGGTTTCACACGGGTTTTTTGTCAAGACTCGGCCAAAGCCCAATATTTTTTTAATACACGACTGGCCTACCAAGTTACACCAAATTTTATGTTACTAATATGTGTTCTAAAAGTGAAACAAATCTGATCATAAATATGATTTTAGCTGATGATAGCTCTCAATCCCTTCGCCACCTATCGGAAGACAAACACATTGATCCTTTTAAAAACTTTTGCACAAAACAACAATCATTCAACGCGATTTTAAAATCTGGGTGAAAATGGTTCCCAATTGAATGATTCTTGCGATTTTATATGTGTATAAATGTAAGTTTATAAAATTCCATTACCTTATAATAAGTGGCTCCAGAGATAAGCGATATGAGAATTTCAGTTTGTGTGGGCGGTGCCACGCCCCCCTTTCCAAAATCCACCACTCTTCGCCGAAAGTACGATATTGACAACATATGTTGCTGTGTCAAATATCAGGACGGTTCCAGAGATAAGCGATATGAGAATTTCAGTTTGCATGGGTGGTACTACGCCCATTAGTACGTTATTGATATCATAAATAGCTGTGTAAAATTTCAGGACATAAGCATAAGTGGTTCCAGAGATAATCGATATGAGAACTGCAGTTTGTATGGGCGGTGCCACGCCCCCCTTTCCAAAATCTACCACTTTTCGTCGTAAGTACGCTACTGATATCATACATAGTTGTGTCAAATTTCAGGACGTTAGCGTAAGCGAATCCAGAGATTAGCGATATAAAAATTTCAGCATGTATGGGCGGTGCCACGCCCCCCTTTTCAAAATCTACCACTCTTCGTCATAATTACGTTATTGATATCATAAATAACTGTGCCGAAATTCAGGACGTTATCATAAGCGGTTCCAGGGATAAGCGATATAAGAATTTCAGTATGCATGGGCGGTGCCACGCCCCCCTTTTAAAAATTTACCAACTCTTCGTCATAATTATGTTATCATAAATAACTGTGCCGAAATTCAGGACGATAGCATAAGCAGTTCCAGAGATAAGTGATATGAGAATTTCAGTTTGTATAGGAGGTGCCACGCCCACTTTCTCAGTACCTACCATTTTTCACTGTAAGTAGGGTATTTACAATTTATGCATCTGTGCTAAGTTTCTGTTCCCCAGCATAATTCGTTTTAGGGATATAGTGGTTTTCACATTGTAGTCTATATGTCAGATGCCACGCCCCCTATATATCGGGAATAACATTTTTGGATTAGAGGAAGTTATGTCCTTTAAATCGGTGTATGTTTCATTGAAATCGAGCGAACGGTGCCTTCGAAAAAGGGATTGCAAAATTTTCTTGTGGCGTATTTATATATAGAAGATAAGTTTTAGGGTGGCACTGATGAAACTATCACCAGCCTTAAACTATATTCACATTACAGCATAAATGGCTTTGTTTCGATCAAATTACTTCACATAAACCAAGTAGCTTCACATTTTCCTTCATAATTTCTATAACACGTGTATGTACGAGTGTGTGGTTTGTACTTGATTTCAAAAAACAAATGGTTGCATAGCTTTAGGCATTTTTTTTTTTAATTTCCAAACAGTGGGGGCTAAAATAAATGTAAAATCATTTTTTCTTCATTTGGTTCTTGAAATATGATAAATTATTTAAGTTAACGGAGAGATTTTACAAAGCGAAATTACTTGATTTCAGTATGATTTGCTTATAAATTCCAAAGGACCCGTAATTTACGATAATGTGAACACGCTTTTATAAGTAAACCGATCTTATAATTTAATTTACTCTCACCTGCTTCATTCTTTAAGAAAACCACCACCAAGTTACATAAATAGATCTAAAGCATAAAAAAAAGTAAGTGCGCCTGGGCCACACTGTAGAAGTGAAACTTACGTTACTTATCTACCTATACATACACACATCTGCTTTTGCTTAAGGTTATATTTTTTCGCTTTTTTTCTATCAATGTAGATCCCTACCTCTACCACTGTTCGTTTTAATAACATTCATGTTATTCTGTTTTTCCATTATCTTCATTTTTATCTTTATACTCTATCAATAACAAAATCGATTATAACGTCCATCAATATATCGATAACAAAATCGATGACAAATTCGATAAAAATTTCAATGCCAATATCGATAATACCATTGGTAGCTAAATCGAGTAGAAAATAGATAAAAATATCGTTAACAAAATCGATAAATATCGATAACGTCGATAAATATCGATAACGTCGATAAACATCGATAACAAAATCGATAAATATCGATAACAAAATCGATAACAAAATCGATAAATATCGATAACAAATTCGATAAATATCGATAACAAAATCGGTAAA
>NW_023458558.1:73039152-73061345 GCF_013731165.1 Rhagoletis pomonella
CTCGAGAGTCCCGAAAATCTCTAAAATCCCAAAAAGTACCCAGATTGAGTCTCTGTGTCTCTCTCTATATCCTTTCCTCTTTAATTACCTTAATTTTAATCTTTCTTCTCCTATCTTCATCTTTACTTTTATCGGTATCCTCATCCTCATCTTTGTTTTTACTTTTATGTTTATCATTTTCTTCAGCAACATATTCCCCTTCACCTTTGCCCTTATATATATAAGAAAAGTGTTTAAATTTACCTTGGTTTTCGTTTTTACCTTTATCTTTACATATATTTGTTTTTGTGTTTATTTTTATCTTTGCCTTTATAATCTTCTTTATCTATGTACGTACTCACCTTTACTTTCATTCTTGTATTGTTATTTCTAAGTGTTATCACCTAACCTTTTATTAGCAAATTTTTGTTAAATTCATACCATATGCATACACACAAGAAGTACTTGTTTCAGCCACAGCCATTTCCGTTGCACCACTTCCGTTGCATCATTTGCGTTGCATCATTTCCGTTGCATACACACAAGAAGTACTTGTTTCAGCCCCAACCATTTCCGTTGACCCATTTCCGTTGCATCATTTCCGTTGCACCATTTCCGTGTGCAATTTCCGCTGAATTTGCCAATTTACTTCCAACCAACCAACCGCCGCTAAAGAAGTTTCACTTCAAAAAAAAAAACATGGACAGGTATGTAATTACTCATTATGACTGTTCCCAAACAAAAATTAAAGTCAACCCGCTTTAATAAATTAACAATTATTAAATGAAATACCGGCGACAAAAAATTAAAAAAATAAATAAACGGGAATTTTTAGCTGCACATTGTTGGTTATACTAAAAAACCATAGGGTAGCCCAAAAATGTTCTAAGGATTCAGATTTTTTTTCTAAATTATGTTCATATATAGATTGAATCCCTGATTTGTATGGGTTTGGTTAAAGCGCAAACAATATTCTTATACAAACGAAAATAGACAAAAATTTGCTAGTTGTAAAACAATGTGAATATTAAAAAAAAAATATTCAAGGGGTTTTGGAGTCCCTGATTTTGTCTATAATAACTCCAGTTGAATTTTTTTTAAATGCCTTTAATTTCATCACTTTCACCTGTTGCCTTTAGTTTCATCACTTTTGCTTTAGTTGAAGGAAACCGAGAAGATGCCTTTAATATGGTTGCAAATACCATACCATTAGTTAAATAAAAAGCTACTTAATAAAAATTTGTATTTTTATTAAAATAACTAAAATAAGTTATTGGCAGATATTTTCAATATTTGGAAAATTTGTTCCTAGTATACGGGGTCGTCTGTCTTCGTCTTCGCTTTCATGTTCGTCGTCTTTTTCGCAATCGTCTTCGTCCTAGTGTTCGATCTCGTAATCATCTTCATGTTTGGCTTCCTATTCATCTTCGGCTATGTCTCCGTGTTAGAGTTCCTCTTCGCATTTGTGGTCGTTTTCGTATTTGTATTTGGCTTGCGGAAGGTTTCAAGACCAGGGCGAGCTCCTGTGAGAACAAACATGGCGACCTAGTAACCGATATCAAGAACGCGTTTAAATTATTGAGGGAAAAATTCTCCATCCTACTGAATTGTGGCAGAACTGAAAATTGTGGAGGATACGAAGGAGCCCGGGCCCCCAGTCGATATTCCACCGCCTGACTTTGACAGGGTACGAATGGCAATTACGCGGATGAAAAACAAAACGGCTGTAGCTGACACCTCGCGAGCTGTGCTATTTATTCAAGTGTGGCGGCAAGGAGCGGTTAAGGTGTTTGCATTATCTCTTATGCAGAATATGGTCAGATGAACGTTAGACGACTGGAAATTAAGTGTGCTCTGCCCATTAGCGCACACAAAGGGTGAGTTTTGTGGTTCCAACTGCCTCTAAGGCTAATAAACTCAAATACAAACAGTATCTCAAAGCTTAGAATTCAGCTCTCAAGAAAAATCACAAGAAATATTGTTTATTATTTCTGTTGCTTGAAAAAACACTTTTTATATGAGTTTATCGTTTTTCTCGAGAGCTTTTAAAATCTTAACTGCGAATGAAGACATTGTCTTAAAACAAGGCAGTGCATACTCACTTACCGCTATTTCTTACACTTTACAGCCTAAAAGAGTTTACCGATTATTTTATTTAAAATAAAATGAAAATCGAAAAAAAACATTTTTCTAACGACTTTCATTACAAAAGTCGGGGTCCCTGAAAAAAAACGTTTAAATGTCATGCGCGTATAAGAATACTAGATTTACGTTTACACAAATATAGTATGTTAGTGTTTGGCTGAGCTCCTCCGATTTGCGGCGTGCACCTTGATGTTGAGACACAAAGAGCAACGCTTATAAGAAAGCGATGCTTAAAAGATAAGATTTTCAAAAACCAAAGTAATGGATTCCAGAGTTGTGCAGCCCCGTATAAGAGAGTTCTTTTACAAGTCTGATCTGGAGATAATGCTTTATTTATGTATATCCGGGATGATTGCATTGTTGTTTAATTTTTTTAATTTTTTCGATTAATAATTTGTATTAATTGAATTATTAATTAAATAAATTTTATCATGAGCCTTCTTAAAAGAAAGAGAAAATACTTGTTACTTTAACAGAAGTGCGTCATTGGAGATAACTGATTGCCACCATATACATAATTTTGGGGCAAAACTGTGATAATCTGAGCGAAGATGTCATATTTTAATATCGCTGGCGCTACACTTTTGTCGTTCAGTCGCCTTTTTACCTTCCTTTTCTTAGCTCGAGATGTAACTATGTAATATTGATGCGCCTAAAAGATGCAGCGATTTCTATTCTCAAGTTACATACCTGATGACAGTACGAATGGCAATTATAATAGGGAGGTTTTAGTTTTTTGAACTATAATTTTTTATTTCGGACGAGTTAGCGACCGTTGAATGTAAACAAAAAAGAAATTACGACCCTTTGCATGACCATGGGTGGCCACCATTTTCTTCTATCACCTGTCACGGTGGGATTAATTGCCACAGTTTGCCTGAAGGGTAGTGAAAACGTCTCCAGACATTGCCACTTGATTGGGGCTTAACCTTTTGCTACTGTGTATATCTCAGCTCTAAAATAGTTAAACTTCTTATCCTCTACATCCGGGTACTGGTTAACGTTTTCAACTAGCAATAGTCGCGCCCGCTATACTTTCATTGACTACGATATATGAGCCGTTCAGTGCACACATCGATTGAGTCCGCCTTTTGAAAAATCTTAAATTTAAGTGTCAAAGCACTTGGCATAGTCATAACTTATTACGTTTATAATAACTTTATATAACATACAATGGTACATAATATTTATAGCAACATTATTTATTAGATTTTATAATACAAATTGAATTTTAAAAAATAATGTACATTATTTGATCGCATCTGCCAACTTTTCGTTGATGGAGTTAATCAATTTGTGCACCGAACGGCTCATATCCGTCTCTGTGCAAATGTACGTATTCCGTTGAAACAAAAATAAACAAGCAAATACTAGGCACATTTAAACGAATACATACATACTATGTATGTACATGTAGTAATCTTATCAAAGTAACAGTCTCTAAGTCAAAACACAATTGTATTTTAAAAACGCATGTCACACATAACTCTAATCCTTATATCCAATTTTATTCTAATACCAATTAAAGCTTACAACGAGCATTTCCAATAAGGCCCCCAATATTTCAGCAAGTTTACCTGCTTCTGCACACTTACAACAACTAAGCCTGTTCCAACAATACGAAGCATCGATTTAACTATTAAAAAGGCTACAAAATAAAATACTTACAAAACAGAAATTAAAAAAAACGAAGGCAGAGGGCGAATGAAAATGGACTCCAGGTAAGAACAAAAACATAAAAACAGAAAAATAACAAATGGTTATATAAATACTACATGATTCGACTATATGACTACAACAGTACACTATACGCCGCGTGCAGGAATAACAAAGCAACAGTGTTTTCGCATTGTAATCAGTGCGGCGCAGCGCGGCAAAGCCCGACGACAGGACAACAGATTCGTCGTTCTAAAATGACAGCGGATGAAATCAGAAAAGCAACTTCACCTCGTTCGAATCGCCGAATGCCCACTCCACTAAGCAGGAGGCAGACAGCGGAGAAGTGAAGGGAGTTCAGTCACAATGGTATTGCTGTTGAAGTGAAGCGCATCCGACGGGATATATGGTTTGTGTGAGTGTGAGTGTATGCTGATTCGCGCGCGCGGCTTTCTTTTTCAATAGGATTACCACAGATTTACGTGAAAACGCATCGAAAGTGAATTGTATGAAATGGCATGGATGAAATTGTATTGCAAAACCCAATGACCCTCAACAAACATTACCTCAGAGGGCCCCTAGATCTGCCTCCCGCAAGCCACTTGGTGCGCTCAATCAGCAAATCGCGGCGCCGACCCAGTCGCGTTGTTGCTTTGTTGCTTTACCTACTGTTTTTGTTGCTGCAGTGGTCGGGGGTGGTGCAGCGAAAAGTTTTTTATCTCTATTTAAAACATTTCGCTAGCTGTCTCCCAGTTTTCCGGCACAGTTTTCATCAGCGCTTTTTTCCGATATAATTTCAGTTTGACTATATTTTGTGCTTTTTTTTATCGCATACTTTTTCCAGGAGGGTATTTACATTTGTGAGGATTATTGTTATTTCCTGTAGGTGGAAGCGCCATCGGCGAGTAATACTAGGAGGGAAGTGTTTGAATTCAAAACGACATACATATGTGTGGTGAAACCGGGCCATAAGTATGTACACAAAAAGTTTAATAACTTAACGACATATAAATGGGAAAAGATGTCACTTTCATTTAGCTTTTGTTTTGCATTTCCAATTCGAAGGGATTTTCTTTATTTTGTATATGTATGTATATTTTTTCCTGAACTTTCATTTGTTTATTTATGGTTAAAAAAGCCGGACATCTAAGCAGAAAATACAACTTAAAATGGCGTTAAATAAATCTAACAGATGACGCTGGCAATAAACCGCCTCCGCGCCAGGTGATCTATATTAGGGATGTTGCGAATGTGGAATTTTAGATATCCGCGGATGTCAAGTATTTCTAAGAAACAATTAGAATCTAGCATAATGGCGAGATCGTTGTTTAAACAGCGCTTACAACCCAAACCAGATGTGTCTAAAGCTTTTTAAAAAAAATTCTTCATTCTCATCTCTTTGGCCGTTTCAGAATTTGGAGATTCTGTAATTTCATCAGCGTTTTTCGATTTTAGTTTTTGTAATTAATTTTTAATACTTTCTTCTGCGACTGGTTTGAAAAATTTGTGCTTATGGCGAGCTAAATAGGTGGATATGGAAAATAAATTATTATTTTCTAGGAATAAAAATTTTGAACAAAACTCTGTTTTCAACGTCGTGGCAGCCAGCCGAATCGCATCAGAATATTGTTATTTTTTTTTAAGCACCCTGTTTTTTATAAGCATTTGAATCTCAGATAGTTGCGTAACTCTTATCCTATTAAAGGTCAGACCTATTGTTTTTTAATTATTTGAGCAGCGATTCTCTTTATAGCCAGGCCTTCATCATTTCTGTTGGAAATTCCTATTGAACGACTTGACTTTAAAAAGCAAAGAAGGGACAGTTACAATTTTTGCTAAAAATTAATTCCCCAAAGAGCTCCATTTGAAATTATTGAAGCGAATATATGTATCTATGTAACATCAAAAGTAAATCACGAAAATTTGGTTAAGAATTACAGTGCACACCTTCTTCATTTGTTTCTAGTAGATTTTTTATGATTGGTACAAAAAAATTCATAATAAAGAAAGAAACCAATACAGGTATTTAAAGCACAAAAAAATAAATACTATTGTTATAAAGACTATACTCTCTTTGACGTAAGTCAAAAGTCAAGTAGAAGTTTGAGCTTGTATGATTGCCTATTGATAGCTCGGTTATATAGCTTAAGAAATAATATGTTTAACGACATTTTTATCAAAGTTGATATATAAGACATTTGACCAGTTTTGTTACACAAATACTCCAACGACCACGGACAAAAATATTTACTACAATTTGTCATTTTGTTTGCCATATATACGTTTTATCGGTGCACTTGCACAACATTCGCATTCGTAAAAGCTCCGCATTGATTATTGCGAATGCGAAAGCGAAAGCGAATGTTACAATTAATGCTGAAGCTCCGCGCTTGCGAATGCGAATATTCGGAACAACCCTGATCTATATATCTATTTTTTACTCACACACTCAAAATAGCCAAGCATAAGAAACATATCCTCGTAGACGTTACTTCTTTCCAATATTTGCCGCGCCTCCCTCTTATTGTAAATCGTCTACAACGTAAGCTGCGAGTAGCCAGAACCGGCCAATGCCACAGTCAGTGCTACCCACTTCATTACCATCAACTGTGGCTTGACATAAGGTCAATTGACATTGTGACCAAATCAAAGCGACATCATTTCCATTGTCACAATGCAAAAAATTATATGGACACAATATAAATGAAATTTCCATTATGTCCATTTCAAAGAGAATAGAGATCATATCAGTTAGATATTTTGTTTGACGGTGTCGGATTTTATTGGTGCATCAATCATTTTATATTTTAATAAACCCGTTGTTTGTGGTAATAAGCGAGTGTTGAAAATTTTGGATATATAAGTATGTATAACGTCACCTTTATTTACAAAGGCCCTAATCAAAAAAAAAATTCTATCTTACAGGAGAAGCAAAAAACATTAAAAATAAAATCAAAAACTAAACGTAAGGCTTTTTAAAAAGTGGCCTTTTAAATTTTTAGTGATCGTGTATTTAAATGTATCCTACCAAAATTTTTGAAAAACGCAGTTTCGAAAAAAGTACTGGTTAGGGCCTATACGAATTATGGTAACGATATGTAAATGGAATTCGGCCAAATAGTATGTATCTAGTATATACCAAAGATATACCAAGGATATACCAAATTTATAAGAAAGAGGGTATTTACCGAAAAGGAGCTAATCATATTGTTTCTTAACATAATTCATCCGATACCTTTCTTATTGTTATAACATATATGTATACATAAAATATAATAGAGTTTGGCCGGACTTCTCCGATTTATGGCGTGCGCCTTGATGTTGTCACACAAAGGGGAGGGATCTATGGGGCGACCTCTATTAATACAAAATACGGATTCTTTTCTTTTGTTTTTGATATTGTCGGAAACGGAGCTCGATCTCAAATGGTCAATCCAAAATGCCGTATATGGCCATAAAGTCAAATTCAAAAGGTCAGAAGGTCAATTGACATTCGGACTATTTTAAGCGAACATAATTTCCATTGGCAATATGGCCCTTTGAAGTGGTCATAATGTCAATTTGACCTTATGGCCATGGGCCTTAGGTCTCCCCCATCATCATAACCGAAAGCATCCTCATTGCGTTGCCATCATCGTTTTGTGCATAAAAATTGTTATTGATTCTGCAGCAGTTGTAGTTGTGAACGGTTTATAGGATTTCCGCTTAATTTGTTTGCATAAATGCGAACAGCAGTTACGGCGACTCACCTACCTTTGCCCATCGACATTCATACATATTGCTGTTGTTGTTACTCATAAAATTATTTGCGTACTCAGTGCAAAGATATTTATTCGTATTTTTATGCAACTAAATAAATAGATGAGACATAAACTCGTGTGCTTGCAATACTCTCACCGCTCAGCTCACAATTTTTGAAACTTTTGGCTGGCTGCATAGCTTACCTGCAACGAGAACGAAAGGAATATAAAAGCAGATATTAAAAAGTCGTTCGTCACGAAGATTTCAAGGGAAAAGTAAAACAGTACAGACTATAAAAGTGCTGTTGTGTAAAATCGAGCAAACTGTCTTTGTAAAATGAGGTAATATACGTGTGTAATTTATCTGGCAATATGAGGACATTTAAGTAAGTATGCACTTAAAATTATGTAGAAATCTATGTATTTTTTGCTAAATAAATATTTACCGTGAACTTGTTGCTTTTAAATTTACCCACTTAACCATAAGTTTAAAAAAAAGCTCTGTATGAAACCGATTATAACAATCGCTGGACCATGCTCCCTGCGCCCTAAATAAGTCACTAAATAATAAAACAAACATTCATGATCACGAACTTCTTGGCAGCTTCTTCTATTTATATTACTCACTTCCTTGAATATTCCTGCAGTGGCATGTGGTCTAAACCAACTCTATTAAAGCTAGTTCCCCCAAAATTTCTCAAAAAATCCAACTATTTTCAATGGTATTCTTCAAAAATCACGTTTACTATTTAAGCCATTTCGTTCTCATTTTTATAATAAAAAAACAAATATCATTAACCATATTGAAATAAAAAGTACAGTATTTTTAATAATATATAAAACTGATACTTCTGAGTACTTTTCATAAAGCACATCTATCGAATATATCATACATATATCGGGAATGTTTAGTAAATAAAACTGCCTTAAAAATATCAATGCCAAGCGCGAGCGCACTTATGCACAAGGCTATTAAAACTTTGTTTAGAATTAATTTTGAAAAAAAAATTCCAAAAAATTTATAAATACTTCCTTTTATTAGACTGCTCAAAACTTTGCCGGACGTGGCACAGTGGTCCAATGTGCAAAGCTAGGGTAATTGAATTAAACTTTTTGTTTGTAATTTTTCAATAAAATTTTTATCAAATATTCAAGAATATTGCCTACTTAAAGAATGTACACGAAAAAAACTGGTCACAGTTAAAACGTTCTAAAACATAAATATATTAATGGAATTCAACGATATTTACATATATGTACATCTAAAAAAAAGAGTTAATTCTCCTTGTAATAAGCAAACGATCCTAATTTTGACTTTATGTCCTTCATTAGCCCTTGCACAGAAGTTTCAGCGATTTCCTTGGAAACCAGCTGCCATTTATTTTTGCATTGTTGTGCGTTTTTTACAGCTTTGTGGGTCTTAAGAAGTTTGGATTTCATAACGGCCCAGTAGGTTTCGATCGGCCGATGCTCTGGACAATTAGGTGGTTTCACCTCTTTTGCTACAAAATACACTTTGTTTCTATGTTACCATCCTAAAGCCATTTTTCCGTAATGACATATCGCGAGATCAGGCCAAAAAAGCACTGGATCTTTATGAAGCCGTATAAGAGGTAAAAGTCGCTTTTGCAGACACTCCTTAACATAAATTTCTTGGTTAATTGTACCAGTGCTTACAAAAGGATCACTTTTAAAGCCGCATTGGCAAATTGCCTGCCAAATGAGAAACTTTTTGGGAAATTTGTCAAACTTTTTGTTTTTATATTTATCTGCAACATTGCCTCTTTTATTTGCAGTGTGAAATTCGCGGCCCCGGATTTGTTTAAAATCGGCTTTTACGTACGATTCGTCATCCATAACAATACAGCCAAATTTTTGTATGAGACTGTCGTACAATTTCCGAGCGCGTTGTTTCGCCAACAAATTTTGCTTACCGTTGCGATTAGGTGCTGCATTCACTTTGTAAGAACGTAGTCCTGCTGTTTTTTGCTACTTTTTGTATATACGAAGACGACATGTTTAATTTTTTGCCGACATCTCTTACCGAAAGTCCAGGATTTTTCTTAAAAGCAGATAACACTTCCTTTGCCTTAATTTCACAAGCAAATCCTTTTTTTCTGCCACTACCAGGGTTCCTTTTTAAAGATAAACATTCATTGTATTTTTTAAGCACATAAGTAACGGTAGACTTTGGAAATTTTAGCTTTTTTGCGATGTCGTTATGGAACATGCTGGGATTTTCCAGCTTTTTGCGCAATATTAACTCGCGATCGATTTCTTTCTTGGTCCTCGTTTCTACACTGATTTTTGTTACTACAAAGAAATGATGCAGTAAGGTGGAAAATGCTTCCAGCTTTTTAAGTGTCTACCGATTTTTATTTTAATGTTATGATTAACCGAGCTATGCTTGGTTATGTGCGACCAGTTTTTTTCGTGTACATTCTTTAATAACTTAATAAATACAACTTTGTTTGAAAAAATTTGGCTACATATAAACATAACGGTATCCAAAAGTCATAGTAAGCAATAAGTGAAAAATGAAATTGTGCGTGCAACGAAAACTGAGTATTTTTAAGGCTAAATAACTTGTTTAAATAAACTTTGATTTAACTTCATTTCTTTCTCTATCATTGTTTTAAGTAAGAAAATTCAGGAAATGTAAAAATTATTACCGTAGTGGACGCACATATTTTTTTGGAGCTGATAAAGTTTTCATCTTTCTGGTGAGTACCAAATTATTATTATTTTTGTTTTTGTAGGCGAAATATTTCGATATGGTGGAATATAGATCACTTACTATACTTATTCTCTCAATTGATGTATATACTAATAGAATCCACAAAAAAAATTCTGCAGCTAGCTGCGGCACCCATTCATTTATTTTAAATTTTCAAAATGACTCGTAAAATTTCAAGACAGGAATTTTTTGATTTTTGGCTGTCGACCCCTAAAAATTAAAGACTTGATGGAATAATTTATTTTGTATCAGTCTAGCTGTGGTGTAGTGAGAAACAGTGCGCGCTTCCACTCCACAGCACCTGGGTTCAAGCCCTGGTCAAAGCAACATCACAAAAGAAAATATAGAAAAAAGGTTTTTTCTTAACAGCGGTCGTCCTTCGGCAGGCAATGGCAAACCTCCGAGTGTATTTCTGCCATGAAAAACAGTTTCTCATAAAAATACAATCGCCGTTCGGAGTCGGCGTAAAACAGTAGGTCCCTCCGCTTTGTGTGACAACATCAAGACGCACGCCACAAATCGGAGGAGAAGCTCGGCCAAGCACTAACATATGTGTAAGCGCCAATCTATTATTACTATTAATATCAGTCTAGGATCTAGTGATAGAATCAAAATTAATAAATTGAAATCATACGGGCGAGAAGTTAATTCAGAATTTGGACCTAAAGTGGAAAAAAGTTTTCCGAAAAAGAGAGCCGTTTGTTACTGCAAATAAAGATTTGCTCGAACTTGAAATAGACTTGTCACAATTTGTGTTTTCTAAGTTTGGTAAGCCGACAGTTTCTTCTGCTCAAAAACACGTTTTTTATTGCCGTGTTTCGCTATTTTTACGATTTTTTTTTTAAAGTTTTCTCGAAATATAGGAGGTATATTGGCCAAACTGACTTCAAAGTCGGATTCTGCGGGTCGAAATACTTAACCATAGGTAGGTCCGGTCAAATACACATCACACTAATTTTTTTTTGTGTGCCGGTGTAATCGACACAAATTTATCAAAGCATCAGTATCGTTTACTTGCTCAGGGCCGTTTTATAATGTAAGCAGTAAATTTGCCTGTACTAACGGGGAAGATAAATTATTCCTCACTTTAAAGTGTTTTTGGTTTTCTTATCTTACCGGTAAAAATTAATTTGTTATTTCGTAGAGCGAAACTTCACTTCATTTGCGAGAGTGAAACTTCACTACATTCGTCATATAATATCAAAGGTTATCAATGCAACATAAGCAAATATAGAGCAAGAGCAACTGTTAGCAAAAACCAAAACCTTGGTTGAAATATCTAATATATTTAGTTATCTGGCGGTGTATCTGAATCCGAAAAGAGAAACTCGAGGTAATTTGTTTGATCTTAAACGGCGTTTCCACGACAACCGAATCACGTGGTTCGCTCTCTCAATTATGAACAGCGAATCAACCTGTTTACACGACACATTCGTGATTCACTTTGCATCTCTGCTTCTTGTTCTTTGCTTTTGCTTAATGTTTAGTGTACTGTTTATTGTGAATTTCAACGGTGGAGAAAAAATTTGCAGTGGTTAATTAGCTAAATCAATAGTTTTAACAAATCTAGCTATTTTTTCAATGTTTGTGCTGGTGGGGATGTGTGTGGTCTATGTGTTTTGACAGCCGTTATCGATACAAATTAGAGAAGACAACGATTTGTTCTTAATTCGCATGTTGATTGGATGGCGAATTACGTGATTCGGTTCGTAATTGGGGGGCCAATCACGAATGAGAGAGCGAATTACGAATGGGAGAGCGAATCACTTTCCGTGGAAACATCGTTTTACGTTCCCGGCAAAAACGTGTCTTTATTGTTCCACCGGAAAAATTAGAAGAAGGAAAAAGAAAGAACGAAAATAAGAATAAGGAAAAGAGTTGCTTACAACTAAAATACAAAAGGCAGTAGAAAAAGGGTTTGCTGATTGACTAGTTCTTCGCAACTCAGCATAGCGTTGCCACATTTATCTGACTCATGAACCAAAACCGAACCAAAATTTAAAGTTGGGTACAAATTTTTAGAGGTTGCATCGGGTGAGCAACAACTTATCTATTCGAGAAATTAATGCGCTGATGAGAAAACGAAAACTCGTATATCGAGACGATAAAGTGGCCGGTAATCTAAAGGTTAGATGAGAAAACGGCCCTAAAAATTGTTAAGCTTGATCTGACTTTTTGAGTTTTTTTATTTTATACATATGTATTTTAGGTGGCTGATTCGGATCCGGCGTCAATACAGTATATACATAACGGACTTTCTATTTTTAATTCATCCCAAAGAGTATATAAACAGGCGATCAAAAGTGAGTGCATGATGATTTTTGTTAAATATTTACAATGTTTATCAAGCTAGATTTTTTATTTATTTATTATTCATAAAAATTCAGTTCATGCTTTAATCAAAGAAAAACTTTCAAACTAAACCGAATTTAGAAAAATTCAACAAATTCTCATCAAAATTTTTAACTTTTATCCAAATAGTTAAACAAATTTTAAGTATGCACCCGGGCGCAAGTGCTTAAAAAATATACCAGAAATTGACGAGAAATTTAACGATTTTTTTATTATATGGATGATAGGCGTGGTCGCTATTCGATCTTGCTCATTTTATGAGCTGAAGTTTTTAGTCTTTCAAACATAATCTGTGCAAAATTTCATCCCGGTATCTATCTTAGTTCTTAATATAATAATTAAATTACCCTCCTAGAGCAGATTAGACCATTGTGCGTTGGCTTGACGCTGACAACAAAGTGAGAAATGATAGTCTCAAATATAAACGTCAAGTTATGCACGGTTGCAATTTCTTTAATATACACGTGGTTGCATGAGGCAATTAAGTTATGTGTTAAGTTGTAATTTTATTTTCTAAAAAAAAAATCGTTTGTATACTGAATTCCCCCAAAATTTAAAGCCATTCCCCGATCCCCCGAAAAATTCAAATTCCACCTAAATCGGGGAATTCTAGTGCGGTTGGGTTGGCGTAGATCGTCTTTGCAATTATTAGTTTTTAATTATTTTCTCTCTAACATTTTCCATTTCAATTCGACAGGACCTCCAGGAGCATTCTATTATTTTTCAAAGGAAATAACATACAGCCATATGTATGTATGTATGATGCTCTAGGGCCGAAATAACACAATCGGCAATAACGAAAATTTGTGTTATTTCCCAATTAAATGTAAAATAACACAAATTTGCCTTATTTAATTTTTCGTTGAGCAATAAGACCAACTTTACGTCCATAAACCTAGCTGACCCAAGTCGCCAAAAATCAATAAAAATTAGCTAGGAATTAGGTGTCTTTTAGGTGTTCTTCAACGACACTAAAACTAATTTAGTAGCTCCATTGGTTTCCGAGAAATTCGCAAAAATGTGTTTTTCAGCTAAGTTTACGTAAACCTAGCTGACCCATCGTTAAATTTAGGTTTTAAATTTTCCAGATATATGCTGGAATTAGGTGTCTTTTAGGTGTTCTTCAACGACACTAAAACCAATTTAGTAGCTCCATTGGTTTCCGAGTAGCTCCATTGGTTTCCGAGAAAATCGTTAAATTTAGGCTACAAATTTTTGCGAATTTCTCGGAAACCAATGGAGCTACTAAATTAGTTTTAGTGTCGTTGAAGAACACCTAAAAGACACCTAATTCCAGCATATATTTGGAAAATTTAAAGCCTAAATTTAACGATGGTTTTTGCGAATTTCTCGGAAACCAATGGAGCTACTAAATTGGTTTTAGTGGCGTTGAAGAACACCTAAAAGACACCTAATTCTAGCATATATTTGGAAAATTTAAAACCTAAATTTTTGCGAATTTCTCGGAAACCAATGGAGCTACTAAATTGGTTTTAGTGGCGTTGAAGAACACCTAAAAGACACCTAATTCCTGCATATACGTATTTCGAAAATTAAAAAAAAAAAAAACTTAAGATTGTTCAGCTAGCTTAACAGCGCTGAGCTAGCTGAAAAACACATTTTTGCGAATTTCTCGGAAACCAATGGAGCTACTAAATTAGTTTTAGTGGCGTTGAAGAACACCTAAAAGACACCTAATTCCAGCATATATCTGGAAAATTTAAAACCTAAATTTAACGATGGGTCAGCTAGGTTTACGTAAACCTAGCTGACCCACACATTTTTGCGAATTTCTCGGAAACCAAAGGAACACCTAAATTAATTTTGGAGGCCCTAATTAACACCTAAAAGACACCTAAGCTTGGTTTATGGACGTACCAACTTTTGGACTTAACAATTGAGTTACATTTGTCAAAAAGTAGTAAATGAACCAATTAAATGGACGGATTTGTAAGTATACACTCAGAAAAAAGCAATTCCTTAAGACAAGACAACAGTATCCTTATTTTACAGTTACTGCTTTTTCCTTAATATTATGAAAAATTTACTCAATTTGAGAAGTTTTTCTTTAATTCGAATTTGAAAAGTTTTTCCTTAATTCGGGCTCATACTAAAAATAGGGCGTCATTAATTTGAGGAAGTAAATTTACTCGATATAAATAATTATTTCCTCAATATAAATAATAATTTCCTTAAATAATTTTAAATTTTGTCAGTCCTGTTAACATAAAGTTAATTCCTCGGCTGTGGCGTCGCGTGAAAACTACTGCTTCTGGTTCTGAGATCATGGGTTCGAGTCCTGTTGTAGGTGGTTAGACTAAGGTAAGTCAATTATTTGAATTTAAATATAAATTACAAATTGTAAATTTTATTTCATATAAGGAAAAACCTTAATACTCAAATACCATAATAAATGAATTATATATTTTTTTTTAAATACAATTTAAAAAATTACATTTAAAAAAATAAAAATCCTGCTCTGGGCTCGAACCTTGCTTCTCTCGACTAGCACTACAGAGCTTTGCTCTGTAGGCCATTGCCACTGTTTGAGCGCCACGAGCAAAATGAGATACATATTCCTTTCACGGGGGATGAAATGACAAGTAAATTTTTCCTAAAAACTAAGGAATTGTGTTTACCTTAAACTGAGTTACTCATATTAAGGAAACAATGTCATTGGAGCCATTTCGAGTTAATATTTCCTTAGAAAAATATACTTTTTTCCTTGGCTTTTTTTCTGAGTATACAATTTTGAAAGTGCCCAGCCTAGCGGCGGTCACCGTGCGACGTCGCGTTCGCGCTCGCGACCACCGCCACCCTCCCCACCTTTCACAATTATGCACTAGTGACATTATAACCGTTTAGAAAAAATAATAATAATAAAATGACATTAGTTGACTTCTGAAACTGCTTTTTAAAGCGCAGATACCCACAGACCTAAAAACGGAGAACGTGTAAGCTGACACGATCTATCTTATGGGATCTGCATGTTAACAAAAACTCACAGCTGCATGACCGTGACGTAGACGTTCCTTCTCTCTCTTTCTACCAACACCAAACTTGATATGTTTCTACGTACTTCTACGCTACGCTACGTACACGTTCGTGGGTAACCGCGCTCTTAATGTCCAAGTAATGGGAATTATTGCGAATGGTGTTAGCACCCCTCCCATAGTGGAATTATACCAGATGAAGTAATATTAGAGTGATAAGAAAGTTTTTGACACTGCCTTATTTGAAAAATTCCATTTAAAACTTGACTATAAGGCAGCCGAATGTCAGAAAATAAAGCGAGAAAGCTGTTTTATTACTTCACCTGTTTATTGCGCCATGGTTCCATGCAAATATTTTAAGGTTTTTCAGCAATTTTTTCACCATATTAAAATGCATGCAGGTAAAATTCATACAAAAGTGCTTTGAACAATTTGCCGATTAGTTATTAAAGACGACGCTTTCCTTATATTTTGTTAGACTAAGGCACTCCGCACATTAAGTGCCGAATCGTAGTAGTGTAATCGTTTCGGCATACTAAAAAATGAAGCTTTATACCGAATACACGTATTTCAATGAAGCTCTGTACGTTACGATTCATAATCATGTTTTCGCCTAATCATGAAAGCTTCATGAATCGAAGCGCCCAACATTATTAGGCTCTTGCCGTTTTGAAATCGTCATTTGTTTACTTTTTGTGTTGGAAATAAAAATTATTTTTCATGTCTATAGGAAATAGTTGAAAATAACCAATTTCGTGCTAAAATTCGAGCATTTTTATTAACAAGCATTTATACAAAATTTCGCTGCAAAAATATTTTCGGAAGTGCGTAGTTAAAAATGATCGGCCAAAAAATGTGTTATGTGTAAAATGTGTTTATAGCTGGTAACTTATGCAGGCGTGCAAGTGTGCAGAAGTCGAGTCGTCATGCATTCGTTTCAGCATGACAAAACGATTACTCTACGATTAGCAGTGGTGCCAGCTGTGGGGATTTCGCCCCATTTTGGGGATTTCTGAAACCATTTGGGAATAGATTTTTTCGTTTGGGGATGTGGGATTTGATGGGGATCTTTATTTGATTTAAAATATTCATATTGTAATTAAAATACATATATTTTATTGCCTGCCCTTAAAAATTTCTCAAAGAAAGATTTTCTTTGTAAAAGCATTATTCGGCGCAAATGTCTGCTTTGATTGGCTTTCGCTGAACAAACAATTTTCTCTCACTTCGTTACACCAAATTGTAAAAGGAACGCTGTGATTGGAATTCACCGAATGAACTATATTTATTTCTGATTTCCTTGCTTGCGCCAACATTGTCGGTTCTTTATTTAGTGTAAAAAGAAATTTTCGAAGTGGCAAGGGCACAAAAAAAAACATACGAATTTGAGGAATTTACAGACAGCACTGGGAAGAGGAACCTTGGACCAACGGTATGTTTTTAAATAGTCTCCAAAAACAATAAAAAATAAATCACCAAATGATCACATAAATATATACACATATAAATCGGTGAAAATTTGTAACCGAAAAGTATTCAAAACTCTCCAATTAAAATGCACTAACAGAAATAAGAATACATATTTTTTTATTTCATACTTAAGGGGATTTAAATGGGGATTTAGGAGACAAATGGGGATTTTTTGGGCATAACTGAAGCTCGATATGGGGATGCGCTACAAAAAAAATCTGGCAACACCGACGACTAGGCGCGTCCAACCTTTGTTGAAAATAAAGCATAACTCAGATTTTGGTATTATTTCACATTTAAAAGTGAAATAAAGCAAATTTTGCGTTATTGAGGTTTGTGTTATTTCACCCCCGCCCCCCTCAGAAAACTACTGAAAACACATGGTGCGGCCAGATCAAACCAGAGGAATTCGCTATACGCGCGAAACCAAAAAAGTTATTCCATCAATGCTGCCCTAAATTCGACGACTTACGAATCTTATACGAAACTTTCACCTTCTTATACACCCAAAACAAATAAAATTACGACAAGAAAATTGATAAAGTTGCAAATAAATTACTCTTCTTTATTAATAACCTTTTGACATAAGCAAATTACTTGGAAACATAAATGAGGCCGGGAGAGCAAAAGTGGCCTAACCCAAAATATTTATTTTTGTACTTAAATTCACCACGATGCGATACAGCAACAAAAAGGACCAGGGCACCCGAACAGACACCTGCTTGCGGCGGAGCCCGCGCCAGGACACGTCAGAACTGGCGGACGAAGTCTGTAGGTTCATAAAGCAACCTCTGGATCCGACAGCCCATAAACGGCATTCAGTATTGACATCCACTGACTCTCGACCTGTGAATGTCATTTCGGGAACACAACCACCTGACGTGAACGAGACAGAGCTTCGTCTACCTCCGGAGACTAGAACCACAATAACCCAACTTCGATCTGGCTACTACAGCAGGCTAATCTCCTACCTAAGCAGATCAGATGCAGATGTGCCCAACGGGTGCCTGGCATGCGGAGAGACACCCCTTCACTCGAGCCTCTCTTCGCATGTCCGTAAACCACATTAAGCTAACACCTTTGTCTCTATGGGCAAACCCTATGGAATGTGTACGCTTCCTGAATCTCCCGTTAGTTGAGCTTGACGACAACGATTGAGTGGCAAACCGATCTAGGCACGGTTGAGTAACCGCTACGAGAACAACAACAACCAGGGGTGTGTTTTTACGTTAAGCACTTACTCAGTGGCAGTTCTCAGATCGTCTGATCAGCAATGTTAATTTGTAACAAGTGTAACATCAAAAATGTTTTCATACATTTTTTATATTTATTAGTTACCGTTAAATTATGCGTTTCAAGAAACTTTTTTTCAAAATATTCTCAAGTTTATTTCGTTATTGCTTCAAAGCAACCATGCGTGAACTAAATGGTGTGCTACCTTAAATTAGACCTCGGGTAGCATTTACAAGAAGCTATTTTCCAAGCGACTCAACATCGCTTTCAACAAAATCGCCTTGTAAATTGTGTTAAATATTACTGTAAGGTTGCCACCTGTTTTAGATTCTGCTTAGTTTAACTAAAACAACGCAATATGGATATCAAATAAAACGTATCTTCGAGAACATTACTCCAAAAACATATTCGATGAGGGTTGTCACGTTTTTTTCTTTATTGTAGTTTAAATTTGTATCATTTTAATTTCAATTAGAAGTTTTTGAGTGTATACATACAATACCTGAGTGGAAAATCGACCAATATCCGCTGCCAATTCAAAACCGCCCTATCTCAGCACATTTTTGATGTATTTTCAGCTGAAATAGGGCGTTCTTCAACCAAATTCTGAGATGGGGAGGGTTTTCAATAAAATTCTGAAAAAGGGCATTCCTCATATAAATTATGAAGTAGGGCGTTCTTGAAAATTTTTCTTAGACATGGTGTTCTCGAACTGGCTGCCGAGATAGGTCGATCATCCACCCAGATGACGATATACGCTCAAGATATATGTCGTCGATGTTTTTACAAAACCGCCCATCACCCAATTGCAAAACCGCCAATCTTACGGCACTCAAATTTTACACGAGAGCGAAAAACGGTTTATTCTTTAAAGGCATGGCCTTGATAGGCGGCATTTTCTCTAGTTATTATTTTACAAATCTGTTGTTCTAATAATGGTTTAACGATTTTTGTGCATAAATCTCGTTGCCTGGAGTTCAGGGTTATCAAATCTCATTTTTGACACAACGGCGATTTAGTCGGTTTTGCAACTAGTGGATGGGCGGTTTTGCAAAAACATCGACGATATATATCAGCGTATTTATGAATAGGATTGCTACCTAGTTTTTAATGCAAGAAATTTACTTCCCTCATAAAATATCAAAAGTAATTTTTTGTTGAATTTAATTCCCAAATATTTGTTTTAAGCTATCAAAGTAGTACTAGAGTTCACCAAATCAACATCAATTTTTATACACTTTTTTCGAAACTGCGTTTTTCACAGATTTGGGTAGGATGTATTAAAATACATACATAATAATTTTGAAGTGTTTGTACCAAAAACAACGGAGTTACATGTCACTTTTTAAAAAGCCCTACCTGTTTTTGATACTCACTTTTATAATGTTTTTTGCTTCTGTAATATAAAAAAGTTTTTGATTAGGGCCTTTGTGAATTAAGATAACAATATACAATACACCACCCGTTCACCCCCTTAAAAAGTATGTTTTTTTTTTGTTTTTTTGATTGAAAAATGATAACATACGGGGATAAGATAGAGCATCTTATCTCAGAATGCACTATATCAAACGAAAACACATAGGGAAATACATACCGATTAATTCTGCCTTTTACTTGTTAAGACTAGATGTTTTTTGAGCAGAAAATAATCGGTATTGTATACCTTTAAGTTTTTAGACAATAATAAAACTCAAATTTACGATTTGAATGTTCGGTCTTTGTCGAAACAGACCGCAGATGTGTGCGTACTCAAATACTAAAATTCGTAAGTCCCAACAGGATACTAAGTATCACAATTCCTTAATGCAGTAAATACGCAGGGCACAACAAGAGCTAATTATAATAATGTTATCAAAACTTGGTGTAGCTACAACAAACCCCAAAAACCATTTCTACAGTTATTCGTTTCGATATATTTCGACTATGCGAATTTAGGAACGAAGCGACGAAAAAAACCACAAGGATATAGAAACGAAAATGGCAACGGTAACGCGCCCCATTAGTTTAAAGTCATGTGAATTTTGGGTTAGTTATTGATATGGGACCCACCGGAACCGCCGAACTTTGCCTAGGAGAAGTTTATGGAAGCCAATCGATAACTAAATATTTTGTCTTTCATCCATCGAAATATTTGACTAATTGGTCCATTCCATTTCAAGAAGGAGAAACCCTACCTTCCAGAAGTCCTTCATAATTGTAGCCTTACAACAAAAACAACGTAAAAATATATTAGGAGTGGTCTAAAGTTAAATTACAAAGCGAGCTTTTTTTAAGCGTTTGAACGTAAAATATACTTTACGAGTTTACTACATTTGTCAAAATTTTAATACAAAAGCTATTTTTTTTGTTACTCTTGATAGTCGCATAAAATTTTTTTTCGGAAAGCTTTAGGATTATCGATTGTCAGTATATTGAAAATCGGATCGTCCGGACGCTTCAAATAACTTTTGTTCATATTGTTCTATGTAAGTACTGTTACTCACAAAATTCAGTATACGTTTATTTTTTGTTACAATTGTTAATTTGGTATTAAAATATGGCTTATATTTTAGCAAACTCCGTTTAAATCCAAGTATAAACTGTGTACGAAAATTATGAAAAATCCTCAAAGTTTCAGCAAAATTACAAACTTTTTAACAGAATTTCTAAAAAAAATCAGGTATGTATGTAGTTTTGTAGTCCATTCAGTTTTAGTATAATAATACCCAAATTTCAAATGTCTAAAAATTCGTGATGATTTTTGAGAATTGTTTATACATTTGAAATTTGCTCATTATTGTACTATGACTGAATGGACTATAAAACTGAATACCTGATTTTTTTTTAGAAATTCGTGGTAAAAAGTTTGCTTTACAGATTTTTTATAATTTTCGTACACAGCTTCATATTTTGATTTAAATGGGTTTTGCTACAACCAATACGTCAATACAAAACAAAAATAAAAAAAATGTCGCATGTAAAACATTGCGAATATTAACAAAAACAAACCATATACTAAAGTTTGTGAGTACCAGTTTATAGATATAGCACATACCGACGCCTCCAAACCATACCATGCTAAGTCAACTTAGACTTAGGCTGTGTGCGAGTTGACTTAAATTTTAGTACCTAAACTAATATTCCACTGGAAATTTCCGGCACTGCTACAATTTAGGAAAACAGCTGCTAAAACCATGATAAAAATATAGTAAGGTAGAACCGCTGAGAGTCACTTTTAAAATTCTTGACGTTTCCAAACAATTTAATTTTTAAATTTACTCACAAACTCACACACACATTTTCATTTTCAATCTCAAGCAACAACAATTTCGAAAAATTTCAATTTTTTATTTTCACTTTTATATGATTTTAAAATGTTGGCAAACTTCAAAAAAAAAATCATGGCCGACACATTGAGAGAACGGTTCTACCTTGCTATGTTTTTATCATGGCTAAAACTGTGCGAGTTCGTTTGACAACCTAAATCGTTTGTTTTGGAATTTGAATTTATTTGCTTTTATAAATATATCTATAAAATTAATAATTTTGTGGTAGCTTTGGGACTATTTAACAATATAATAAATTTGCAACAGAAAAGGAGAATGCTCCATCCTGGCATCTATAAAAGAATCCGTTTGCTCTTCTGACCCTGCGAAATAATATACATCCATCGAATTACACATATACTTATCTGAATGAAAAAAATCAAATAAATTTATACTTACATCTTTCTGAATATTTTCTTTTTTGTGTCATAGCAATGATAAAAATTATTTAAAACATCAAAAAATCGTTTTTCACTTAATCGCTCGCTGAAATATATTTGACTTTTCAATTTAGGTTGAAAAGTATGCTCGCAGAAAATCTAAATTGTTTCTATTCACTGCGTTACCGACACTTTCCAGTGAT